>NC_045976.1:30919692-31266267 GCF_010909765.2 Amblyraja radiata | reverse complement strand
CTGGAGCTGTGATCATGTTGTCCAGTCGCAATAGGTGTAGTGACTGGACCCTCTGAGCGGATACAAGTGCCATCAACCTAAGCGTCTTTAGTGTAGCTTGCTCGAGGCCGGGGGATCTGGCTGGTGGCCATTCCCTGAGATATGTCAGGACCACACTGATATCCCAAATATGGGTATACCTGGGCTTAGGGCTTGATATTGTAAATGCCCTTCATCAGTTTTACCACCAGTGGATGGGATCCCATCGCCTGTTGTCCTGCCGCTGGTTTGAGATAAGCAGAAAGAGCACTCTGCGCTGTGTTGATGGCACTGTAGCTGATCCCTACATCGTGGTGTAGATGGCCAGGAACTCCAGTATGTTGGTGGCTGTAGCTGTTGCGTATGTTGTCCATGTTTCCTGGCAGTACTTCTCCCTTTTTTGATGCTGGTTAAGTACTGCCTCTTGGTGGATGTTCGAAGGGATGCCGACATGGTGGTGATGGTTTGTTTGGACAATCCCAGTTCCAGGTAAGGTCTGTTCAAACTTGCAACCCAGGCGTTTAATTTTCTCATGGCATGGGTGTTTAGCTTACCTGGTAGGTAAGTAGCTGATAGCCAAATATGTCTTTCGACATACCATTGCCAAATCATGTTGACCAATTTGTCGCATGATAATGATTTTATGCCACCCATATGGTTAATATAAGCCATCACCGTAGTATTTATCAATTTGTAACCGAACATGCAAGTGCTGCATATTAGATACATATGCTTTTAAACCATAAAAGGCGCCCAACATCTCTAGATAGTTAATGCCCAGTGTAAGTAGTAATGATGACTCTAGTTTAGTCCATCTACCACTTGTGCTGGATATGGAGTTAGTCGCTCCCCAGCCTTGAGCACTGGCATCTGTTTGAATAACTAAAGTAGGGTTAGTGATAAAGATAGGGCTGAAACTATGCCAAACGTTTTCTGCCCACCACTGTAGCTCTGATATTGCTTCAGTGGGTAAGTTCATGACACGATCATAGTGACCTGTATGTCGTTTTATTGCCCGTACCTTTGCTCTCTGTAAATTTTTTGATAGTGCAAAGGTCCGAATTGTGTAGCCGGAAATGCTGCTACCATTTCCCCAATTACTCTTGCTACTTGTCGAATAGTTGGTCGCTCGTTGACCATTAATTTGTTGCATGATTGTGCTAATTCAACCATTTTTGCCTTTGGCTAGGTAACATTCATATGGACTGAGTTAATTGTGAAGCCCAGGTAGTCCATGATAGTGGATGGTTTCAACTTAGATTTATCTGGATGTAGGACGAACCCCAGAGTTTCGAGGAGCTGTTTTGTAGCTGATACTGCTGCCACAGCCAATTCCATCGTTTTCCCTACTATCAGAATATCCTCCAGATATGCCATGACAATATGTTTTTGTTTTCTTAGTATTGCCATGGCTGGGTTCAATATTTTGGTGAATAATCTTGGGCTGAAGTTCGCCCATAGGGCAATGCTTTGTACCATCCAGATAAATTTTAGGTATCTGCGATGATCCTTGTATATGGGTACTAGATAGTAAGCATCTTTAAGATAAATGCTTGCCATGAAGTGTCCTTTGGAATTCAGTTGTTTGGCAGTAACATATGTCTCCATTTTGAAATGTATATACTTAACAAATTTGTTTAGTGATGTTAAGTCAATGATGATGCGACAGACACCATCTTTTTTGGTTTTAGTGAATATATTCGATACAATTTCCAAAGGTTCATGTTTGGTCTTTTCGATGACCCCCTTTGTGATAAGTCTCACCAGTTCAGCTTGTCCCTCTGGTTTCTCTTTGACGGAGGGAGAAATACCCTTTGGGGCCATTGTTGAACTGGCGGCGTTTTTTCTGACATGAATTGTATTTTATATCCTGTAATGTTATTGAGTATATACTTGTCACTCGTGACCATGCCCCATGCTTCTTTAAACAAGTGTAATCTCCCCCCTGTTAATAAAGCACCCTTATTCTCTATATGCTGGTAGGGACCAGACCCACCTACCTCCATGGTTATTGGCGATTCTGTTTCTTCATTTTCCTGAAGATTTTGTTCTGACGTGCTGGCGATGTTGGGGGGAGGCGCATTTTCCAGAGGGACCGCTGCGGGCCCTGATCTGAAAGATCTTTGGGGATAATGTGCGGACCCCAAGCGTTCACCAGTCCCATATTGCGGACGTCGACTGGTGGATGCCGTGGGGTGCTGCCACTTGGGTATCGGAGGTCTTGGTTTGCTCGTCCCGGGGCCTGCCCTCATTAGGCCGAAGGTTTTTGATGCTTCCTGCATCTCCTTCAGTTTTTATTGAAATCTTTCCCAAATAGCAGCGCGTCCGTCTCCGCAGCTGGGGCTTTACACAAGCCAGCAAATTTGGGATTGAGGGCAGGTCTTATGTTTCCCTCTGGAGATTGTTGATCTCAAATTGTGTGGTACACATTAATGCCAGCACATCCTGCTGGCAGGTATCCATCTCCGTGGTCTCCACGGAACGAGCAAAGGCTGTGATGGCTGACGTCAGGAGCCTTAGTATCCGCTGTAGCTTGAGTTCTTGGGTCTGGATGTGTGACCCACATGCCCCCAGATTTGGCTGTTGACACTTTTTACTTTGAGGGCCTCACCGTTTTCTGGTGCTGTGTTGTTTCAGCACCTCAGCGAGCACCTTTTCCAGTAATGGTTGATGCTGGCCGCCATTCTTGGTTCCAGCGGTGCTCCAGCCCGTGGGGTTGCTACAAGCGGTCCATCACACCCAACAGCTCTTCATGTTCCTGCACCCCTGGCATACTCCCGAATTCGTCCGCCTGCCCCTGTTCCAGACCAGCCCAGCCCTGGTCACCAATGCTAGCCTCCAGTAATGAGGGAGCAGAGGGCAGTGCATGAGGCACTGTGGAGGGGGTGCCTGACCTCCCTCCGCGAGAGCGCTCTTTCTGCGCATCTCGCTGGAGCTGCTCCAATTGCTGTTGGATGCAGCTCAGGCGGCTGTCTCTCCTCCATTTAGGTGGAGACATGTCCCCGTCCGACGAATCGGATGCCACCGGCCGGATGCCTGTTCGGATGGCTAGACATCCAGCCCGCAGTTCAGGCACTAGCGGGACTGGGCTCGGCGCGGTGATGGGGATAGCTGGGCGACCGGTAATTGTTCCTACCGCCTGTTGCTGCCCCCCCTGCAATGGAACGCTCCTCCGCTGGAGTCGAGCGGGGGACAGGTTCTTCTGGAGCTTTTGTGCCTTGTAGTAGCGAGAGCGCCCCTCAAGCAGCGCGTCTCGCAGGCACCTGCTCCGTGAGCCGCTCCAGCGGCTCAGGCGGCTCTCTCTCCCCCCGTGCGGGTGGAGAGACGTCCCGTCCGACATCGGGAACACCTGCCGGATGCCTCTCGAGTGGCTATGCGTCCAGCCCGCTGCTTCAGGTACTAGCGGGCTGGCCTCGGCACGGTGTCGGGGAATTACGGAACACCGGGTAACGCTCCTACCGCCTGTTGCTGCCCCCCTCCCCAACGGGAAAACGGGGGACAGTTTTATCCAGAGCCTTTTTCTCTGCCTGTAAAAAACACAAGCAGAAAAAGGCTCACCTGTAAAAGAAAACCCGACCTCAGGGTACTCACCTGACGGTCCGGTTCATCCTGTAACGGGACAGCCTAACTCACCTGACTCCGAAGTAAAATCAGTGCATAAACCTTAGACCAAGTAAATGGGATTAATGTATAGGTAAGCACTTGATGGCATGTACATCCAAAGGACCTATTTCTATGCTGCATAATTTCTAACCTGATGCTGTTTAAATTGCTAATCTATTATCTAATGTAAACTGCCTGTTATCAAAAGCCATTTCCAGGAAGCAAAACCAATTAATTTTAGTGTTCTTACTCCATTAGATGCAGACCGTTCTATCTGCCCAGAGAGTTCACCTCCACTGTTGTGACTGCAGCCTATATCCCTCCTGATGCTAATGCCAAGCTTGCAATGAAAGAGCTGCATACTGCCATTAGCAATCAACAGACGCACAACCCCGAGGCAGCCTTCATTGTTGCGGGTGACTTCAATCACTCTAACCTGAAGACTGTACTCCCCAAATTCCACCAACATGTCTCCTTCCCCACTAGAGTAGACAAGACACTGGACAAAGTCTACACCAACATGGCTGAAGCTTACAAAGCCATCCCCCTCCCCCACCTTGGTCAGTCTGATCACGTCTCATTGTTCCTGCTCCCTAAGTACTCCCCACTCATCAGACGGGTTAAACCAACTGTGAGGACAGTTAAAGTCTGGTCAGAGGAAGCGGACTTCACACTTCAGCAGTGTTTTGGAAACACTGACTGGAAGGCGTTTGCAGCCCAGGCCACCCTTGACTCCCACACGGACATTGATTCCTACACATCCTCTGTTCTGGACTTTATAAACTCCACCATCAATAGTGTCACCTCCCTCAAACAGGTGACCATATTCCCGAATCAGAAGCCATGGATGAACAGCGAGGTCAGGCTACTGCTGAAAGCACGGGACACCGCTTTCAGGTCAGGCGATGCTCGAGCCTACAGTTCAGCCAGGGCTAACCTGAAGAGGGGCATCAAGAAGGCCAAGCACTGCCATAAGCTCAGGATTGAGGAGCACTTCAACAACAACTCCGACCCCCGACGCATGTGGCAAGGCATCCAGGCCATCACGGACTACAGACCCTCCAACACCACCCCCACATCCAGCGACGCCTCCTTCCTTGAGGAGCTTAACCACTTCTATGGCCGCTTCGACAGGGACAATCTAGAGACAGCCATCAAGGCTGTGCTACCTGCCGATCACCAACCCCTCACACTCACCCCCTACGACGTATTCGTGGCACTGAGTAGGACTAATGCACGTAAAGCTGCTGGCCCTGACGGCATCCCCGGGCGCGTGCTCAGGGCCTGTGCTGCGCAGCTGACAGACGTCTGGACTGACATCTTCAACCTGTCACTTGCCCAAGCAGTTGTCCCCACGTGCCTTAAATCCACCTCCATCGTGCCAGTGCCAAAACACTCCACTGCGGCAAGCCTCAACGACTTCCGCCCAGTTGCACTTACCCCCATCATCACCAAGTGCTTCGAGAGGCTGGTCCTGGCACACCTCAAAAGCTGCCTACCCCCCACACTGGATCCCTATCAGTTTGCCTACCGCAAGAACAGGAGTACGGAGGATGCCATCTCAACGGCACTTCACTCCGCCCTCTCCCACCTCGACAACAGAGACACTTACGTAAGAATGCTGTTCATCGATTACAGCTCAGCATTCAACACCATTATACCATCAAAACTGATCACCAAACTCGGTAACCTGGGCATCGACCCCTCCCTCTGCAACTGGATACTGGACTTTCTAACCAACAGACCCCAGTCTGTTAGGTTAGACAAGCACACCTCTTCAACCCTCACCCTGAACACCGGCGTTCCACAGGGCTGTGTGCTGAGCCCCCTCCTCTACTCCCTCTTCACCTATGACTGCACACCTGTACATGGTACTAACACCATCATCAAGTATGCAGATGATACAACGGTGATTGGCCTCATCAGCAACAACGATGAGTCGGCCTACAGGGAGGAGGTCCAGCACTTAGCAGCATGGTGCGCTGACAACAACCTGGCCCTTAACTCCAAGAAGACCAAGGAGCTCATTGTAGACTTCAGGAAGTCCAGGGGCGGCACGCACACCCCCATCCACATTAACGGGACGGAGGTGGAACGTGTTTCTAGCTTCAGGTTCCTGGGAGTCAACATCTCCGATGACCTCTCTTGGACCCACAATACCTCAACTCTGATCAAGAAGGCTCACCAGCGTCTCTTCTTCCTGAGGAGACTGAAGAAGGTCCATCTGTCTCCTCAGATCCTGGTGAACTTCTACCGCTGCACCATCGAGAGCATCCTTACCAACTGCATCACAGTATGGTATGGCAACTGCTCTGTCTCCGACCGGAAGGCATTGCAGAGGGTGGTGAAAATTGCCCAACGCATCACCGGTTCCTCGCTCCCCTCCATTGAGTCTGTCCAAAGCAAGCGTTATCTGCGGAGGGCGCTCAGCATCGCCAAGGACTGCTCTCACCCCAACCATGGACTGTTTACCCTCCTACCATCCGGGAGGCGCTACAGGTCTCTCCGTTGCCGAACCAGCAGGTCCAGGAACAGCTTCTTCCCGGCGGCTGTCACTCTACTCAACAACGTACCTCGGTGACTGCCAATCACCCCCCCACCCCCTGGACACTTATTATCACTTATTATTATTTATTTAAATCATTTGCTATGTCGCTCTTCCAGGGAGATGCTAAATGCATTTCGTTGTCTCTGTACTGTACACTGACAATGACAATTAAAATTGAATCTGAATCTGAATCTGAATCTGAATCTAGGTGACGGTTTGGGTCGAGACCCTTCTTCAGACATAAAACGTCACTGTTGCACGTTCTCCAGAGATACTGTCTGACATGTACCAGATCAAAACCACCTTAAATTTGCTCATCTGAATGCTTGGAGTATATAGTATATAGCTGCTGTTTTAAAGTGTCGTTGCTATAAGATTGTCACTTTAGTGATGTCCTTGTACAACTGGGTTACACAGCATTCTATAGCATTTAGGAGTGTGCTGAATATAGCATAATGCCCAAAAGGCTGAGCAGCAGACCTTAATTCTATTATAGATATTTTAGATGGGATGGTACTGAATAATTCCTGATCCTTCACCTGTTTCAGTCACAGTGCCCTCCATAATATTTGGGACAAAGACTAATCATTTATTTATTTGCCTCTGAACTCCACAATTTGAGATTTGTACTAGAAAAAAATCACGTGGTTAAAGTGCACATTGTCAGATTTTAACAAAGGCCATTTTTATCCATTTTGGTTTCACCACGTATAAATTACAGCAGTGTTTATACATAGTCCCCCTCCCCCATTGCAGGGCACCATAATGTTTGGGACACAGGTGTCATGTAAATGAAAGTAGCGATGTTTAGTATTTTATTGCATATCCTTTGCATGCAATGACTGCTTGAAGTCTGCGATGCATGGACATCACAAGTTTCTGGGTGTCTTCACTGGTGATGCTCTGCCAGGCCAGTATTGTAGCCATCTTTAGCTTATGCTTGTTTTGGGGGATAGTCCCCTTCAGTTTTCTCTTCAGCATATAAAAGGCATGCTCAATTGGGTTCAGATCTGGTGATTGACGGCCACTCAAAAATTGACCATTTTTTAGCTTTGAAAAACTCCTCTGTTGCTTTAGCAATATGGTTGGGATGATTGTCTTGATGTAGAATGAACTGCCGGCCAATGAGTTTTGAGGCAATTGTTTGAACTTGAGCAGATAGGATGTGTCTACACACTTCAGAATTCATTTGGCTACTGCTGATGGTAGTTGGTGCCAAACTAGGAACATGTGAAACCAAAATTTTCCTGCACCTTTTAGCCCCCCATTTCTCAAGTTTCTTCTTGTAGTTGAGTGATGCCTATATTAGTGAGGTTGTGCACTTATTATGAAGGATGGGCTGGAAAGTTGCATATATTTAATGTGGCATCCTCAATCTGTCTGACTAGAGCCGTCGACTGCTGACTGAAGAGTTGGGACTTCCAGATATTTCAGCAGAGATAGCAGTAAAAATGTCTCGATTCCACGGAATGGTCATGCCCTTCAACAAAGAACCAAAGTGGCTGTTTGAGACTATGGACAGGTATGATTGACCAGAATCTGCATCAGTTTGAGTGGAGTGAATAACAGGGAAAGAGTACAGTGACCAATGCAACAGCAATTACAAAATGGGCATTCTCTTAGCTGCCTCTTTTCTAATTTACCTCTTCACAATTCTGTTGTGCTTCTAAACCTTGGATTGTCCTTTTCCAACTAATCTGGGTGGATTAGACCAGGGTTCTATTTGTAAATATACTCCTACAAATGTTGTCTTTGAATAGTCTTGCTTTGTCTTGTTGCTACTAAACATGGGTATGAGCTGGTCCCTTACCACCATCACCACCCAAACCTTTTGTTCAAATAAACATACCCTCCAAACCTTTTGTTCAAATAAAAATGAGCCGATCTGAAACCAGAAAGATTGAACTGCCAATGTAAGTACCCCAACAGGGCTACTGTTGCCGTGAAGCCAAATGGATTTGATAAATTGTTAAGCGCAATGCAAGGAAAAATAGTAGAACTCGTTTGCTGTGCATTTTATATGACCGGATCTAGACCTGGAAATGTGTAAATTCCTTATCCTTTACAGAACCCAAATTGGAGCATTGATTGAAAGATGCTTGTATGTGGCAGGTCATGTCTTATTAACTTGATAGAGTGTTTTATTGAGGAGGTGATGAAGGAGATTGAAAGTGATGAAGGAGATTGTTGGCGGTGGATTTTAGTTAGGATTTGATAAGGCCCCTCCGGGTAGTCTGATCCAGCAGTTAAGATGTAGGGGTTTCATGATGACTTGGTCATATACATTCAGAGCTGGTGTACTGATAGGAGGGTTGTGATGGATGGTAGATATACTGGCTCTAGCTCTGTGACCAATGGAGTTATGCAGGGATCTATGCTGAGACCCTTGCTGTTTGTGATATGGAGATGCAGGTGGTGAGGAATGGAATGCTGTCGGAAGATACAGCGGGATATAGACCAACTGCAGAAATGGATGGGGAAATATCAGATCGAGTTTAACCGGAGCACGTGTGATGTGTTGCAATGTGGTAGGTTGAATGTAAGGAGAGAGTATACAGTTAATGGCAAGATCCTTAACAGCATAGATATGCAATGGGATCCTGGAGTTCAAGTTCATAGCTCTTAGAGGTTGGCAGCATAAGAAGATAGTGTGGTTAAGAAGGCGCATGGTATGCTTGCCTTCATTGCTAGGGGCATTGAATATAAGAGTCAGGAAGTCATGATGTAGCTCAATAGAACTTTGGTTAGACTGCATTTGGAGTATTACATACAGCTCTGGTCATTCCATTACAGGAAAGATGTGGAGGTTTTGTTGAGGGTTTACCAGAATGCTGCCTGGATTAGAGGGTTTCGGCTGCCGAAAGAGGTTAGATATACTTGGATTGTTTTCTCTGGAACAACAACGATTGAGGGGAGACTTGATAGAGGAATATAAAATTGAGATGCATAGGTAGGATAGGCAGTCAGAACCTTTTTCTCCCAGAGTGGTAATAGAGGGAATAGGTATAAGATGATAGGAGGAAAGTTTAATGGAGACGTGAGGGTCTTTTTTTTGAGTGGTGGGGTCCTGAAACACACTATGAGGAGTGATAGTGGAAGCAGATATGATAGTGGCATTTAGGAGGCTTTTGGATAGGCGCATGGAAGTGCAGAATATAGAGAGATATGGATCATGCACAGGCAGATGAGATCAGTTTAACTTGGTATCATGTTCAGCACAAACACTAAGAATGCCTTGCTGCTATCATGCAGAACCCAGGTGAGACTGCATCTGGAGTATTGAAGTGAAAATGTGTCACTTGGATCCATAGAGGAGTGAAATCAAGAGTCACCAAAATGATTAAGAAGGAACTGCAGATGCTGGAAAATCGAAGGTAGACAAAAGTACTGGAGAAACTCAGCGGGGGGGGGGGGGTTGAATGGCGGAGGTTTGAAGGGATAAATTTCCATCTTTATTTTTGCTTCAAAAGATTGTCTGATGCAGGCTTAATCGGGGGCGAGCCAGTGGTCTTGTGTTCATCATTTAAGTAGTTTTATTAAAGACCATCTCTCTCCTCTTGTTAAGGTATCTCAAGCAGATAATGGGATTGACATTCGTCAGAGAGGCACATGTGAAAAAGTTTAATAAACTGAAGACTTTCAACCTGCCAGGAGAGTTGGCGAGTTTAAAGTAAGAATTTAACTTTACTTTAATCATTGCCTTATTATTTGACCAGACAATAATCGGAGGATGTTGGTCATTGGTAGAAACTTGAGGTTAATACTTTTTCATCTTTTCCTGTTCTTTCTCACTCTCAGAAATCAATGTCATATGCTAATTTAGTGATTTTTTTTTTATCCCCCTCTTTCAGGTCGCTTCTTGAAGCCACATGGTCACCTGTGGTTTTTTGTCATAATGATGTACAGGAAGGTAAAGGTGTAGAATAAATAAGTATTCTATCGGGGGGGCTTTTAATTGACAGAATGAGCAGCTGAGCTGTGACAGGCTGCAGTATCAACCAAATGTTTTGCAATTAGTTCTGGTCAATTATTGTTCAGAGCTATATTGTTCCCTTAGTAGTGTGTCTGAACACATTACTGTTCTGTAGTAATGCAAGCAAATGACTGAGGTCTTTTGGGACTTTATAATAGTTAAAGTCAGGGGAGGTCCAGAAGTTAACATTTTGAATTGGGACAGTGCCAACCTTGATGGTATTAGACAGGAACTTGGAGTAGGATGTTTGCAGATAAAGGGATGTCCTGAAAGTGGGTTGCTTTTAAAAGTGTGGTGAGGCTTCTGGACACACCCTAAGGCTAACATGAAATTTTGAGCTGTTTGAATTTGGAAGAATCCAGACAAAGAATCGAAGTGCAGATCTAAGGCTGCTTGATAGCCCTCTCAATTCCTCCTTCCATTTGTCATAGTTATACAGCACAGAACTAGGCCCTTCAGCCAAACCAACCAAGATGTTCATCCCACCTGTCTGTGTTTGGCCTATAGCCCTCAACCTTTCCTATCCATGTACCTGTTCAAATGTCTTTTAAATATTGTACTAGTACTGGTCTCAACTACCTCCCCTGGCAGTTCGTTCCAGATACCCACCACCCTCTGTGTGGAAAAAGCTGATCCTTGGGTTCCTATTAAATCTTTCCTCTCTCACCTTGAATCTATATTCTCTGGTCTTGATTTCCCCTCTGCCAGGTAAAAGACTCTGTGCATTCACCCTATTTATTCCCCTCATGGTATTATATTTTTAAAAGATCACCCGTTAGTCTCCAGCCCTCCATGGAATAAAGTCTTAGCCTGCTCGACCTTCAGCTCGGGCCCCCAGTCCTGGTAACCTTCTCATAAATCTGCTCCTCACTCTTTCCAGCTATGACGTCCTTTCTGTAGTAGGGTGACCAAAACTGAACCCAAAGGTAACATAATGTTCCAACTTCTATACTCAATACCCTGACTAACCTGGATGGATCCCTGGTTGCACCTCCTGCGGTTCCAAGGAAAAATACCTGGAAAGAGGTGGTTTGGGTTGGGTTGGAAGGGATGAGTGAACCAAGGAATTAAGGGAGTGGTCCCTATGGAAAGGGGTAGAGACATGGTACATTGATGAGAAAAAAATGAAACCGCTCAAAATCCATGTACCTATTCTAAATCAGTATGGAGAAGATTCTTGAAATGTTGCTGAATGCTTTCTCTGATTTACCTTGTTTCCCCTTTTCAAGGTAATATTCTCTATTTGGCGGACAAAGACGCAACATCCACAGATAAATTGATGCTGATTGATTTTGAGTACAGCAGCTACAACTACAGGTAATGACCTCTGAGCTATTAGGCTAAGATCCGAAGTCTCCAACACGAGCATGGGTACCAAAGATTTACACAAAGGGCTGGAGTAACTCAGCGAGTCAGGCAGCAGCCCTGGAGAATATGGATAGGTGTCAGGCTGGATACTTCAGACAAGTGACCAAGAAACACTCCTCCCTCCTTCCCCAATTTCCTCCACCCCCTCCCCAAAAACCACAGATAAGTACGAACTGGAAACCACCAGTACATTCTGATTTTGGCGATATTAGCTAGAGCCAAGCCATATTTGCAGGTGACATAATCTTGTTCTGGACAGGCTATTTATCGTTTTGGTCATGCAACTAGGTTGGATCTGACCACTGCCCTCAATGGCAATCACTCTTTGGGGGCTTAACTATTAGCTTTCCCTGGTTGGGGAGGAGTGATGGGGCTATGGGTTGCAATGGGAATCTGGGTTCCTGTTGGAGGGCGAGCGCGGGGGAAAGGGAGGACTGCTGCTTAACGTGTACCTTCTGCCTTGTCTTTGTTCGCAGGGGCTTTGACATTGGAAATCACTTCTGTGAATGGATGTATGACTACACTTATGATCAGTGGCCTTTCTTCAAAGCTAATATGGAGAATTATCCCAACCGACAGCAGCAGGTATTGACAACAGCAAGCTGGTCTTTGGGTATCTACACAAGGTGAAAAAGGAAAGGAAATTCTTCCTCTTACCACAACATCTGGCATTGGTCACACAAAAGTCAATGTTAGGCCTCTAAAGAAACGCTTTCAGAAGCTGTTTCTTGATTCTGAGAATCTTGCCATCAGGAATTCTTCATGTCTCAAAAACATTCAGGGTCAACTTCCATTAACAGCAAATGTGATTTGTCTACTTCACTTAAATAACTTTAAACTCTTATTTCTCCTCAGCTTCACTTCATCAGACATTACCTTTCTGAATATTCGGGGAATAAAGGGGACTCGGTGCATGATGATCAGTTGAAAATTGAAGAAGAGATGATCATTGAGATCAACAGGTTGGGCACTTGTATGGAATAATCAGGGGGTTAAGTTAGTGAGAGGTTTTATAACAGTGGGGATATAAGGATGGTGAGGCTGGCAGCTAAACTGTGCTTTTCTGCACAAGTAACTGCTAGAATCTAAAGATTGGTGGACTTGGCTGATGCTGTTTAATCTACTCTCCATGTGAAACCTGAAGACCTCTTACTCTTCTTATGAGGTAGATGTTCATGCTAAATGGTGTCATGAGCCATGGTAGCAAGATTGAAAGCCCCAGAGGGCACTGACCTTTTAATACAGAAAATGCTAAAGCACATCTTGGGTAGTAAGAGTTATAGCCTCTGTTTTGTATTTCATGTTGAACAAAATAGAGTGAGGCCTTTCCTGGAATATATTTCTTATCTGCCTCGGTGATTTTTGCCTCCCATGAATACTTACAGTGCAGCTCCAACCTCTTGCCACAATCTCACCTTTACATTTACAGTCTCACTGCCTCACTGCTTCCCCTCCCTCCCAACCACTTTCAGCTCCAAAGTACCTCTCCAACCCGTTTAAGGAGACTGGAGAACACTGACCTAAAGCTGTGTATTACTCGTAGTAAAACTCCTCTAGTGCTGTTTTACAGTGACCTGTGCATGATATTTGGGATGGATTGTTGACAATATTGCTGGAGAAACTCAGCGAGTGAGGCAGCATCTATGGAGTGAAGGAAATAGGCAATGTTTTGGGTCGAGACCCTTCTTCAGACAGGATTGATTAGTTGTTTGTCAGTAATAACGCCAGATTTAGAATGAAATTGTGGGAAGTTGGGCCAATGAAGGGTTTTTTTCTGTTTTAACTAACTGATGCTATGTATTACTTTCTTAAGGTATGCCCTAGCCTCTCACTACCTGTGGGCACTCTGGGCTATTATACAAGCAAAGCTTTCCACAATTGAGTTCGGTTACATGGTGAGTTATGTGTGTCTGTGTGTCTTTCTGCCTCTCATTACACACTACCTCATCTTTTTTGTCTTCCCATTCTTGTGCATAAGTTAAGAGAGGACAGGAATGGGGTTATACATTGGCAAGGGATGTGAAATGGCTAACCGACATGAGTAAATGGTTCTTTTCTGGATTGGCAATCGGTAGCTAGTGCAACTATATATAATCTACAGTTTTGATCGGGATGAAATGACGGGCATTTGCTGATGAGACAAAGTGGGTTAGCAAGTTGAAGAGTGCACAGCTCACAAAGGATGTAGTGAGTGGGAGATGAAGTGGGAGATGAAGACTGCTGTGGGGAAATGGGCTTATCTATTTTGGATGAAAGTTTGGAAAAAACACAATATAACAACGTGAAAACTGTTGTAAATGGTTTGGGGAGTGGAATACGTGAAAAAGTTAATATGCAAGCAGTTGGGAAGGTTGGTGGGATCCTGGTCCCTTATGTGAGAGGTATGGGGTGTGGAGATGGTACAGAGAAAGTTCATTCAGAATATCCCCCGATGAAATAGTTGACAAATGTTGAAAGAGGCCATCTTCCCTTGTGGGGGGTATCTGTAACATGAGCATATTTTGAATAACGGCCGCTCATTTTGGACAGAAGATAGATTTCCTTCTCTCATAGGGTGGAGAAGATGTCTATGTCACCTAAAATATATTCCGACATTTGCACTGAAGATGAGGTGGAATGGGGGAAAATTGATGTTGATGCCAAGAGTTTGTCAGCCATGATAGTACTGAATCGTGGAGGATGAACAATTGACCAATTTAGCCTGCTACTGCACCTTGTTTTCCCATCCTTGCCTGCCCTCCTGCCTTGCACTGTCCCTCCCCTCCACCACAGCATCCTCCCTTGACTGGCTCACCCACTCACTTGCTTCCCACTTTATAAATTGGAGATGATTCTGCTTTGTGCTCTCTGAAGAACTAAGGTGATGTCTCTTTTGTTTCAGGATTATGCCCTGTATAGACTGGAAGCCTACTTTGATCAGAAGAGAATACTTGGTTGACTTGCTGTACAGTGCTAGCACTGCTTGGAATTTAGCACGTTTCTGTTATTAATTATTTTTTTAAATTGCATTTTGCTTCAAATTAGTCCAGGACCATTTTAAACCTGATCAGTGACTGCACTTTGAAATCACACAAATGTAGGTCGATGAACTCGAATCACAGACTAAAAATGGTGATCATGGACTTCTTGGAAGGGCTGTGGTTGAGAAAGTTAATCTCCAGTCCTGTGAAACCCTGGGTCACAGATGATCGTGCAGGAGCTTGTAGCAATATGTTTCTTGTGTGTGTTCTTGTACTGTGTATCTCCGTCCTCATGCTCCAGCTGTCTCCCAACACATGAACTACAAGGCTGGTTTTCCTTGTCACGACTGTGCTTTTAAGTAGCCGTTTGTGCTGGATATTTTGATTAAGATGGTCTGATTGGACTGATTAAGACCTTGGGGTTTACTTTGATGATTTAAGTTAATGGTGTCTCTGGCAAAGCCAGCACTTGTCATCCCTAAGTGCTATCAAACAGGTGACGAAAGATTATCTTGAATGCTGCAAGGTATTTCAAAGTTGTTGGGTAGGGTGTTCTAAGATTTAAACATGATGGTAAAGAAGAAATGACTCCACATTAGCCATTTATTAGAAACATAACCTGTGGGTGGTGTTCCAGTGCACCTGTTACCCTCTTTGTTTTTGATGGAAGAGTTCACATAACCACAGAAGTAATTGGGTGTCGGTTTGAATATGCTTCCACACCATTTGATGAAAATAAAATGAGTACAGTTAAACAATGCAAACTAGTTTGATATGTGGCATAATATGTGGTATAGAATACTGTGCTGAGGTTGGTACAGTTGCAAGGAAGATCTGCCCAGGTTCCTACTCAGGAAAGATAAACAAATAGTGGAAACTTGATGAGAAAAAATTCTCAACATTATAATTTCTCGGTAATATCAATGGATGGAGAAAGAATTGTGTGTCAGTTCAATGACTTACATTTCTAATTTTTCTCTCTCGGTTGCATGACCTGCTTCCATTCTTTTGTCCCTGCTTCTGATCATGGTTTAGAAATGAAGAACAGTTGTTCACCTCAATAATTAAAGCTTGTATTAGCTCATTCTAAGGACATATTTTGGTGTCACTCATGCTACTAACCGTGTGTGTGTGTGTGTGTGTGTGTATGTACATGTGTATAGACAGACTCGTGTTAAGCACTGAATTCCCGCTCATTAACTCAAATAAACAAGTACGAGTTGTTTATTGAGTAATACCAGTCTTCTTTCACTCTTAATATCAGGTTAAGGAATTATGCATACGAGGCATTGTGCAAGTCTACAATCATTCCAGACCCTGTTCAATATGTTGGGAGTTTCACTCTTGTGAAACTTGTGTTTACAGATTAAGTCTCTTCCTCTGGCTGTTCACCCTTCAACCAATGGAAGCAATAGTAACACACCATAATCTGCTGCCCCAATCGTTTGGCACCTGGTTCACACCGGCCTCAGTCCATGCACTCTTCTTAAAGGGACCTGAGCCCACTGGAAAGCTTGTTATACCACTGTATTGTGTAATGTTTTTGTAAGTGAGTTGAGAGTTAACTGGAATAACATCCAATTGTGTGAAAAAATCTGCCACCCAGCTCTACCAAAGTCCCAAGTGTTCCAGAACCATTTTACTGTTTTGTCAGTTACTATGATTTTTTTTCATACCACCAGATGCCAGATATGAGGTGGGGGTGGGAGATGGGAAGCGGCACATTAAAACTGCGATGAACATTAGCTTGGCTCTTGCAGTCTACTCCTTAACCCCCCCCCCCCCCCCCCCCCCCCCCCCCCCCCCCACCCCCACGCCCCAGCCTTTGTCATTCCCAAGGTGTGGCAACTGAACAAAGGTTTTGCCAGAGTTTTTATCATAGCTTGTAGGGAAGAAAACAACAAGATGTGGTGTCACCAAGCAAATCATTCCACCTGTCTTGGGAAGCAAAGATCTGTTAGTTAATCTAATTTGATCATCCTTTCTATGTCTGGGCCCATTCATTTTACATCATTATTGACATTAAATAAAGTGGTGTGGTGTACAATCATTCAGTGTATGTGTCATAACTGTGACCTTCAGTGAAGCTTTAGTGGATTATTGATTCATATTCATCTTTGAGCTGGTATTCCATTCAGGTAACCAACATATGTAAACCATCTGAGCTAAACTTATCCCATCTCAATTTCATGGACTTGACAGAATTGAAGCAAATTCTGCGAGGAAGAATTTTGTGACCACATATTTTAAAGTTGGAATTGTACCATTATGTTTATTCAACCATTAGTATAGATTTTCTCCGCTCCACATTCTCTGGAACACTGGCCATTCTGCCCAAGAGATTCGTACAATGTTTTTCCTTCACATCCACTGCTTCCATCTTCTAATTCCAACAAATCCTGCAATTTCTTTAACTTTTCTCAATTCTCTACTATCTGTTGCAGTTATTTGTAGGGGTGAGTTACGCATAAACAGGTTGAGTGAAGAAGTGTCCCCAATGTGGTTCAATGGGTTTGTGTTTGATCATATTTGTGGTACTGGTTCTGATTTCACTACATTAATTGGTACATGTGACAATAAACTGACCTTTGAACCTTTGATTTCACTCCATTGGAAAACAATGTCTCCATTTATACTGTCAAACCCTTGCGTGGTAAAGTTCAAATGATCTCTGTTATAGAGAACAAAGCATTGGCCAGTTGCATCTTTGCTGATTGCATATCTGAGAAGTATTTTGCTTGAAAGCCTTGCTAATCTTTGAAAATTAACAATTGTACACGACATTTGTAGTTTAATTTGATCTTTAATTTTCTATACCTTCAGAAACTAATCTTAATACACTGAACACAGTAAAAGTTAAGTTGTAATTACTGTTCCCCTAACTCTAATATCACATCTATTTTATTTTTCATCTGTTGTTATGTCTGGTATCTTCACTTTTTAATTCTACCTTCATGTTTACCTACTTCTACAATGCACAGGACTGACAGTTGGCTCGGGTCTGAGAGAAACTCCTGTTTGATTTGTTTAAAAATGATTTGCAAGAAAATAAATTATCTACCACTTAACATCACATGCTCTTCTTTGGTTTGATCATTGAGTTGATTCTGGGATCTTTGTGAATTGGTGAACATCAATCCACTAAAGTCCTTACCAATATGCCATAATTCCAAATAAATGGTGTATTTAATGGAATCCTGAGCAGCTTAACCGCAAGGAAGTATTTCACAAGAATGTGATGGGAATACTAAACAGCAAGAATGGACAGCTGTATATTCATGTACCTATCAAGCCTGTTAATTGGCGATATTATATGTGGTTCCACTGTCATTTCTGACAGCACGTTCTGGGTAACCACTGTTATCTGTGTAAAGTAAAACTTGCCCTACACATCTCCTTTAAACTTTACCCTGCCCATCTTAAAGTTATGCCCTCTAGTATTTGACATTTCCACCATGTCTACCCCCATCTAGGATTGACATCATTTAAAATACTTCTATCTTCCCTCAACCTCTGACATTCAAGAGAAAACAATCCAAAGTTGTCCAATTTCTCCTTATAGTGAATATCCTCCAACCCACACTGCATTCTGGTAAACCTCTTCTGCACTCCCACATAAATCTTCACATCCTTCATGTAATGGGTCGACCAGAACTGCACACCATACTCCAAATGTGGCCTAAACAAAATCCTATAGTGTTGCAACATGACTTCCTGATTCTTATACTTAATGCCCCAATCTTTGAAGAAAAGCATGCCATATGCTTCCTTTACCACTCTATCTACTTATGTTGTCATTTTCAGAGATCTATATACTTAGATCCCAAGATCCCTTTCTACATCAATGTGGTTAAAGGCTCCATGAACTAGATACATTCCCCTGGCATTTGATCTCCCAGAGTGCAACACCTTAAACTTGCTCATCTGCCATTTCGCCGCCTATTTCTGTAGCTGATCTATATCCCAATGTACACTTTGAAAGCCTTCCTCTCTTTCTGCAACTTCACCAATTTTAGTGTCACCCACAATCTGACTTTCCAACCAATCGGCATTTACACACATCATTTATATATATCACAAATAAGAATTCTCAGCGCAGATCCCCGCAGAATGCCATTGGTCGCAGATCTGCATCAAAGCTCTGTTTTCTATGATGAAGCTACTTCTGAATCAAAATGACCAAGTCACCATAATTAGCCCATTCTCGTACAAACAAACCTATCCTATCCATGTACCAGTCTAGATGTTTCTTAAAAGTAGTACCTGTCTCAACTACCTCCAGCAACTTGTTCCATTGGCCTCCCACCCTTTGTGTAAAAAAAAAAGTTGCCCCTCCAGTTTCCTATTAAATCTTTCCCACCAAATTTTAAACCTACATCCTCTGGTCCTTGATTCCCCTACCCTGGCTAAAAGACTCTGTGCCTTTACCCTATCCATTCTACTCATGATCTTTTTCACCTCTATAAAATCACCTGTCATCCTCCTGCGCTATAAAGAATAAATGCTCAAATTTTCCCTTCGAATCCTAGTGGCATCCTCGTAAATCTCAGCTTTTCCAGCTTAATGATGTTCATTCTTATAACAGGATTACCAAAGCTGAACACAATACTCCAAATGTGGCCTCACCCATGTCTTGCACCACAGTAACATGGCCTTCTATCTCCTATACACAATATTCTGACTGATGAAAGCCAATGTGCCAAAAGCCTTCTTGACCACCTTATCTACCTGAGATGCCCCTTACAAGGAACTATATACCTGCCCTCCTGGATCACTTTGCATGACAACTCTTTCAACCTGCCAATTCTTTCTGCAGAGTCCTGCTTTCTTGCACTTTCCGCCCCTCCACCTATTTCACATCCGCAAAACTTGCCACAAAGCCCTCATCCACTCATCCTCAGCTTAACAAACAAAGTTGACCGCTTTGTTTCCTGAGGGGCCCCATTCTTTCACTGGTTACACTTTTAAACTCCTCCAGGGATACACTTGATCCCAGCTGCCTATTCCTGCCCCATGCCTACTTCCCATTCTTGACCAGAGCTTCAATTTATCTTGTCATCCAAGCTCACTTACACCCACCTGCTTTGCCCTTCACTCTAACAGGAACATGCAGGTGCTGGACTCTTGTCAGCACACTCTTTAAAACATCCCACTTTCCCAACATTCCTATTCCTTCAAACAACCTGCTCCAATCAACTTGAGTGAGTTCCTGTATAATATCTTAAGTTACCCCTGTTCCATTTAGAATTTTAACTCGTGGGCCCATCCTATCTCTCGACCAACAGTTTTTGGTATTAAATCTTTATTTTATTTTTTAAATGTTTGCAATTCGCTGCAGATCAGTCCAGTCCCATTTCATAACTAATAACGGGCTGCATGTGACTGACAGATTGGTGTGCAAATCATAATTAAATCATGTGCTAGAAATGATGATCATTGATTTTTAGATGGAACAATTGAGGAAGGCAACGTCCAGGACCAAACCCGTGAATCTTTGGGCCCACAGGCTTGTAGCAGTGTTTGTTCAGTGTGTGTTCATGTACTTTGTATCTCTGACCTTCCTCTACCCAGTAGTCTCCCAATCCGTGAGGTACAGTTCCACAAAGCTAGTTTTCCTTGAAAATCAGTTGAGAATTGGGCCTGTTACAGTGGTTTAAAGTGGTGGATTGCGTTGGGTGGTCCAAGGGTGAGCATGACTGTTCCAATTCAGACTTTGTAGTGGTTTACTTTTCATTCTTGTGTCTCCAGCAAAGACAGCAATTGTCCATCCCTTGTTTCCCTGAACCAGGTGGTGGGAAGAGATTGCCTTGAACGCTACATTCATCTTGTGAAGATATTTCCATGTTGTTGGGAAGGGTGTTCCAGGATTTAAACCTGGTGATGTTGAAGAAATGTGTCCACATCAGTCTGACTTGGAAACATAACTTGGAGAACCGGTGACTGGTGTTGCCGTGCACCTGCTCCATTCCTTCTTGATGGAAGGGTCACTTTGCTTAGATATGCGGAGACATGGGTGACTGCAGATGTGGTAATCTACAGCAAAATAACATTTCTTGATGATCACAGTGATCAGGGAGCATCTGTGGAACATTTTGTATTCCACTGGGGTAATCTATAACCCAATGGTATTAACACTGAATTTTTCAATTTCACGTATCCCGCCCTCCCCGTGTACCTGTCTCTCTCATTCTGATTCACCCAGATTTTCTCACTGTCGTTTTGTCAACCCTCTCCCCTTCAGTCCACCATCACCCAGTGTAGTTTCCTTCCCCCACTGGGTTCCATCTATCACACCCACCCACTTAGCCTACTGTATCTCCTATTCCCTCCCCCAACTAGTTCCACCTGTCCATCTTACATCACTTAACTGGTTCCCCTTTTCATCTTCTTTACGTCTCAGATTCAAGCGCTTGCAGTCTCTTGTGCCTCCACATGACCATCCAGTCTCTCTCCCCCACCTGGCTTAATCCGCCCATTTCATCTCACTGCTTATCTGTCTCCACCGAAAATCCACCGGCCCCTGTCTCCCAACTCCATCTCTCAGCTCCATTTGGCCATCACCCCACCTCATCTCATTCACCTATCACCTCAACCGTCCCCACCTCATCACACTGCCTATCTCCCCTCTCTACTTTTAGTCTAAATGAGAGTCTCGCCCCCCCCAAGTGCCTATCATCACAGCTACCCTCCTGAGTTTTCCCAGTACTAAGATACAATTTTGAATGCAATTTTACCCATTTCAGGCGAGTAGCCAGTTAGTGTGCTGCTGAGCAATGCACACTAGGTTGGTCTATTACATAAACCAAATTGCTGTGCTGAGGTCTGCGCAGAGATGCTTCCTAACCCTCTGGGTTCCTCCCGCACTTTGTGTCTATCTTTAGTTCATTTTGCAAATTCTGTGCCGCCTTCTCCTCAGCGCAGCACTGAGTGCAGAGGTGGGGAGGAAGCAACAGTGGGACAGGAAGGCTGCGAGAACCTGGACTCACACAACACCAAACACACAGTTCATGATGCAGTTCTCTTTATTATTGGCTGAGAAGTTAAGTGAATACAGTCACCACAGACAGTGAGAGCGGCTACAAAGAAATCAAAGCACTGGATCCACTGCTGGAAAGGATGAGTGGATGATTCTGGAGTCTTCTAATCGCAGAACAGTTTGTAGGAACAAACAAAAGGAAGACTTCTGTCGCATTTGAGATCATTCCAAGTACCGTCACCTAGAAGCAGGGAATGCACTTACATGTTAGTTCATAATCAAAATACTGCAATAGAGATAATCTGGAGAAAAAAAACTGGAAATACTCATTATGTCAGGTAGCATTTTTGCAGAGGAAATGGGAAGGTTACTGATGGAAATATTATCTCTGTTCCTCTCTCCACAGATGCTGCCTGACCTGCTGAGTGTTCTCAGCATTTTCTGTTGCCATTTGGTCTAAATGTTTCATCTGTTTGAGCCAGAGCCTATGAGCTTGACTTGGTCAGTGAGTTTGACTTGTAAATATAGGGAGTCACTTCTTGTGGAGGTGTCAGGTGCAGTCAGAGTGTGTGTTGATGAAACCTTCCTCTAACTCCAGTGTTACCCCCTTGTACATTCCACCTGCACAGTTACACTGAGTGTTTGTCCCCTGGCTCCTGTATTACATCCCATACATCCTCCTCTCACTGCTTGTAAGTAACTCCAGTTCTGTGTAACACCAGGTCTGTTGAAGTAACCTGTTCAATACTGTTTCTGAAATTAACGTTGATCAAAAAACATTTATTTTACTGTTAAACTTACCAAAATAATAAACGGTCACACAGTGTTCGTCACCTCCAGAATTATTAGGTTCCAGTTCTGCCCAGTTTTTGTAAATGTATGAAGATCCATCGGCCCATCTGAAATGACCTTCCTGTGGGTATAAATCACTGGTCATTGCTGTTGGAATGCTGAGTAAGCTGCCACATAACAGTACAGGGAGGAGCTGTACCTGAGCTGGAGTGAGAGCAGAATACCAGCAGCCGGGACAAGTAGGGCAGTGGATGGGAGTTTAAACTATGGACTGGCAGGGTGGGGGAATATCATATAAGTAACAGGCACAAGTAACCAGTAACTGTTCCTTCATTCTGTGGCTCTTTGGTGAAGTTTACATTTCCTTGCCCTTCAGGGACCAGCCCAGATCAGTATATCTGGAATATTCACTTCCCAGTCCAAGGACTCGAGGCGCTTTGAATGTGTCTGAACATTTAGCATATCCTTTCCTCGGAGAATACCAAGTTCTAGACATGTTTTGCAGAATTTAAATATAAGATAAAAGGTAAAATGGTCAACTATAATCTTGGGTTTAGTTTGGCCAATGTTATATCTATCGGCATGAGCACTTTGCTCAAGTGAATCTGTTTCATGTTATCTGGGCTAAGTCAACAAAAGGGCCAAGGGAAATAAAATGATTCAATGTCAGGAAAGGATTAACTGGAACCCGACTGCAGAAGCGATCGGGCAGAATGAAGGGAGAAATGGGAGATGCTGATGGAGACAAGACCACAGCAGTAAAGAACAGGACGCAAATAGCAGAGCAGACACATCAGTGAGGAGATCAGGTTCTCGCCTGGTTCCCAACACAGCGGCAGGAATTGTGGCCAGCACTGATCAGCATGATCATAGTGAAGGGTGGGACAAGCTCGAGGGGCTGAGTGGCCTACTAAAGGTATTTTATTAGTCACATTCACATACACCCAGGTGTAGTGAAGTGAAATGCCTTTTGCCATTTTGCAGCACACAAAAAAAGAATGCAGACATAACACCAATGAGAGTCATAAACACATAGAACATCCCCCCCACAATGGCTCCCACCATGAGGGAAGGCACAGAGTCCAGTCCCCAACCCCAGTTCACCCTACTCCTGCTCCCATTTTGTTGTGTATGTGTATTTTATATTGATATTGTTTTTACCCCTTTATAATGCTGATTCCATCAGTACTCTGATCCCGAGGAACACATCCTGACTGTAAAGCCAGTTACCCGTGTACAAATCTGTGGAGATCACTTCTCGAGATAAAGAATTGAAAATCAGAGAAGTTGTGTGAAAATGGTATAGAACCTTGGTGAGACTGCACTCGGATACTGAACACAGTTCTTGTCACCATGACATGGGAGGGGCACAGATATACCAGTGAAGGTGAAAACATATTTCCAGGGAAGGCTGCAGAACTGAGAGATGGTATTTACCAACAAAAGTTGAACCAACCAGAGCCCTTTCATCCACCAGTGCTGAGGGTGACCTATATCTTCGTTACTAAATTACCTTGTGTTTTAGTTTTTTAGAGATACAGTGTGAAAACGGGCTCTTTGGCCTTCTGAGCATGCACGGACCAGGAATCAGCCATACATGTCCTATCCAATGCACCAGGGACAATTTACAGAAGCCAATTAACCTACAAATCTGCATGTCTTAGGAATATGGGAGGTAACCAGGTACCTGCAGAAAGCCCATGCAGTCACAAGGAGAACGTACAAACTCCGTACAGACAACACCCACAGGCAGGATCGAATAAGGGTATCTCGCGCTGTAAGGCAGCAACTCTATTGTTGTGCCACAGTACCGCCACTGGCCAGAATTTTAATATAATTTCTTAGAATAATGCATCCAATTATAATTGGCTGGAAATTGTCTACGTTCTTGAGTAAATACTGGTTATCTGATCTAAACATTAAAACTACATTTTGAAATTCAAACTACTTAACAACAATGTGACTTCAGAGTTCCATCAATGTGTTGACTGTAATCTGCTCTCTGCAAAGATCAATGCATGATCTGGGAAGGACAACAACTGCAGATCTGGCCATTAACCTGCAGGCCAATGTGCCATTTTTAACAGTACCTGACATCTTTCATTGAGACCAATCCAAGTTTGTGGCTTATCTGTGTCCACTACTGCAATCAGGTCAACAATGAATGTGTTGTGTTGGTTTGAGACCACAGTAGCCAGATGTCCAGAACATGGTTGGCGTCTGCAAAACTCCTTTAAAGAAAAGAATAGTTTATTGCTGTGAAGCAGGGTCTCTCATCCTCCTGCTAATCCCTCAGTAATTGGTCTAAATTGATGTTGGAAATTCAGCACGTTGATTTCCTTAAAACAAAGTTCTTATTCTTTAATCTCTTTGGTGTCAATCCCAGGTCTGTGTTAACTCCTGGATGTGGAGTTTCCCCCAAATCCCCAATATTTCACCCACTGGTCCGATCGTTAGAAACCGGAGCCCACGGCCGCAGTGAAGCGCACCCTGGAACACAGGGACTCATCACAGGCAATTCAACGAGAGGCTGTGCTGTGAGTTCATGGGAATGAACCAGCAGAGAGCAACGTTCCCCAGGCCTCCCAGAGCAACCACTGGTTTCAGGGACTTACCTCAGCATCTGACCATGTCTTTAAGTCTGAGAAAAAACGGTAACAGGAATTTAAGGTGGAAAAATGAAACCAGTTTTCAGCACACGGTCCTTGGTCTACAACACATTTTTCCAGGTCTAGTTGGGTCTTCTCTGGTCCCAAGGAATCAGTCGTCTCTGTAAGTTAAAGAGAACTTGGATTTCAACCAACTTGCTGACCAGAGGGCCTTCCTGAGTAAGTCCCATTTGTTGGCATTAAGCCCATATCCTCTCAACCTTTCCTATCTGTGTCCCTGTCCAAGTGTCTTTGAAGCATTGTAATTGTTCCCCCATGCACCACTTCCTCTGGCACCTTCATTGTGAATAACATGCCCTCCAGTTTTTTGACTCCTCCAACACAGTGACCTTCTATCGATGCCCCTCATGAATTTATAAACCTATTTTTTATAACACAAGCCCACCAGACCTGGTAACATCATTGTGAATCGTTACTGCATCATCTCTAGATTAACCTTCCTGAAGTCTGGCGACCAGAACTGCGCACAGTTTCATGGTGAGGTTTCACTACCATCTTGTACAGCTGTTGCATGAATACCAACTCCTTAATCTTCACTGAGGGCTAGAATGCCAAACATCTTCTTCACCACCTTGTCCACCTGTATTACCACTTTCAGGGAGCGATGTCATCTTACCCCAGGGTCACTGGTCTACACTGACCCTACGGCTCTATTTCTCAATAAAATTATTTTCTCTCCTCGAGACCACACCACTGGTCACAGGCCACATGCACACACCTGCACGTCACATAGCATTAAAATTACTTTGACCATCCACTGACACACTCACTGCGATCACGGACATAATTTCTTGAACACTCTTCTTTCCTCATCTCCCCTCCCCCACCTCTCCTCCCCATGATGCCCTCCCGCAGTCCACCTTCCTTGGACAAATTTGTGACACAAATGCAAGTAAATAGTTGTCATTTTCTTGTTGTTGCAACATGACCAAGTTTAGGAATTAAATATTAGTATTAGATAGATTTGGGGATAGGCAAAATGTAAAAAGAGGGAGCCTGACAACAAATGATGGGATCAAGGCAGTGAAGAGAAAGGATCTTAGTTCAGAAAATGAAGACACAACATCAGTTTGGGTGGAGCTGAGAAAAGGCAATGGGCTGAAGAAATGTATAGGAAGGAACTGCAGATGCTGGTTTAAACCGAAGATAGGACACAAAAAGCTGGAGTAACTCAGCAGGTCAGACAGCATCTCTGAAGAAATGTAATTGTTGACTTTTCGGGATAAGACCCTTATTCAGACTGACCTGTCTGAAGATGTTTCTTGACCCGAAAATCAGCTATTGCTTTTCTCCAGAGATGCTGTCGAAACCCGCTGATTTACTCCAGCTTTTTGTGTCTCTCAGTGGGCGGAAGACATTGGTTGGATTTGTCCATAGTTACCCACCAGTGGAGTAGGGTACATATCAGGAACACATCAGACCGAATATAGATTACACCTGGAATATTGTTCACAGACATAATGTGTAGGAAGAAATTGCAGATTGACACAAAATGCTGGAGTAACTCAGCTGGCCAGGCAGCATCTCTGGAGAGAAGGAATGGGTGACATTTCAGTTTGAAGAAGGGTCTCAACCTGAAACGACACTTTCTCTCCAGAGATGCTGCCGGTTGAGTTACTCCAGCATTTTGTGTCGACCTTCGATTTAAACCGGCATCTGCAGTTCTTTCCTACACAAGGAATTGCAGATTGGAGGGCTAGGGTTTACATCGAAGATAGACACAAAAAGCTGGAGTATTTCAGCACTTCTGAGGAAGGGTCTCAACCTGAAATGTCACCTATTCCTTTTCTCCTGAGATACTCCCTGACCCGCTGAGTTAGTCCTGCTTTTTGTGGCTATATCGTTTACAGATAGGGATTCCTAACCTCAAGAAGAATATCCGTGCTATTGAGGGAGTGCAATGAAGGTTTACAGATTTATTCCTGAAATTGGGTATTGTCATTTGAGGACAGATTAAGTAGACGGCAGTTATTACTTCATCAGAATGAGGAGGCTACCTCATTGAAACAAACAAAATTATATCTTGTAATCAGATTGCCAGCATCTGCAGTTAATTGCATTGGAACTGGTGTTTTGTATGTCAGTTAAACGATCAAATCACTCGTAACTCCAACCTTTCTCTGTCTCTTTCACTCCCCACCCCCAGGACTCACTCCCCCTGTATAATTGCCAGCTCTCTGGCTATCCTCCCTCAAGCCTCCATCCTCACCCTCACAGTGGGCAAGTACACTGCACCCATTGCATTGGACCAGTGCCTGCAGAACCTTCTCCTCTCCATCTCCTGGGTTCCTGACAGAGTCACATATCTCTCTTCCTGCAACTCTGTTTTCTTGTGAAGCGCCACTGTGGAGAAATCTCTATCTCCTGATGCGGTGGAGAGTGTCCAATGCATCTTCCAACTCAGCAGCTCTGAGATGAATATTCCAGACAAGAGACATTTCCTACAACATCCAGTCCCAATGACCACAAATTCCAATGTTCCACAATCCCAACACAGTGCCTGTGCATTCATTCCTCACACCAATATATTTCTAAAGCTCCTGGAATCAATGGACCTTACCTGCCACATCACTGGCAAGCAGTGCGGTCAGCACCAAAACCCACACCAGCATCATGTTTCCTTCCTCGAACCTGAAACACAAGAAAACAATTCATCATTAGTGTCAAGTTTCACAGTGAAGGTGGGCATATCCTGCTGCCATTCCCACCTCTCTCTCTCCCAGCTCCCTGTGTCGATGAGGTTTCCAATGCTGTTGCATCCTTATATACGTGTAGTTCTGGCATCTTGGAGGCTTTTGGAACCATTGGAATCAAACTCAATTGGCTGCAGCAATCTATGTAAAACTCCTGCTGACTAATCACTGACTGACAGATTAGAACAAGATGAACAGGAAGTCACAGAAATGTCTTGTGAGCTCCAAGTGTGACTGTAGAATGTGGCACTGTATCTGAACACTGAGGGATGGAAACTGTAGATAGTATTTATGTTCCCATTATGTGTTTATGGTATTAGGATCTAATGAATATTATCAACAGGAACAATTAAGATGTAACGTTTAGACAAATTCTTCAAAAACAACATTATTGACCCAGAACACCTCACTAATTCCTTTACTCACTCTGGTCTGTTTCCTCTCCTTTTCCCATCACGGTGGAAGGTCCCCCTCCGTCACTGACTCAGGAAAGTTTGTAATCCATTTGTAAGGAACCGGTTCAATTTAGCATCTTGGCCACTTTTTAACAAGGTGCTGGAGTGAAGTCTGATCAGAAGGAACATGGAAGGATGGGGAGATAATGGACTGCTTGATGCTTGTTGCATTTCCAGGCACAGCTGAGGGAGATGCCTGCATGTGTGGGAAGGAATCCACAGGATCTTCAGTGGGGTGGGATTGATGGGCCAAATGGCCCTTTCTTTCTCTGGATTTTCTCTTGTTCCCAAAACATTTTGTGACCACTTCCTGAACAAAACTGATTCCTCCTGTCCCGTCTGCCCCATTTGCCAATGATCTCAAATCTCCATCCTCTAGTCTGTGCTGCTGCTGCCTGGCAGAGAGCTCAGTAACTGGAATTCACGGAGCGATGCGCAGCAGCATTTGTTACCTCATCACCTCAGCCAGCTGGGAGACACTCGCTGAGGGATAGCACTTCATCACTTCACCTCTGATTCATTAGATGATTATTTCCGCACATTAAGAAGTTTGTGAAGGTCCCAAATTTCCACAACATCGTTCTCCTGTAGTGTCTGTGAACACGGACACGGAAACAGTTTTGCATCCTTTACTTCACTGAATCCATTAAGGGGATGGTGCACACAATAACCATGGTTTGCCTCTGGTGGAGAGAGAGAATATTCAGCGTGGGGAGCGGGCTGCCACTGAACTGGGCTGCAATATCCTGAATGCATTGCAGAGTGTTGGACCTGCACTCATCCAGGAAAGCAGAGGGATTCCACAATGTTCCTGACCTCACAACTTGTAGATGATGAGAAGAGTTTGGCATCAAAGGTGAATCATTCGCTGAGAAATCCCCAGTCTGTGACCTGCCCTTAGAGACACAGAATCAATGTGGCTGGTCCAGTAGGTTTTCAGGATACTGCTGAAATGTTCTGTTTGGTAGGTCTGTCCGCAATTACCGAAAACGGTTATAAAGAGGTCTGTAAAACTGAGGGTTTACTGTGTAGTGTTTTTGCTGACTGGATAGCCAGCAACAAGAAAGCTTTAGACTGTATCTCAGTACATGTGACAGTAATAAAAAACTAAACTAATGGCTCCCATGGATATTTGTGACTGGAGGAAGCAGGGTGGAGAGAGGAGAGTGAAATAATCTCCTCAGGAGATCTCATTCCCAATAATTGGTCCATCATTGCATGGGAATCATCTCCAGCTATAACACCATCGCTCTCTGATATTTTATTAATTATGAGATTAAACAATACTTCTAAGACAAATTTATTTTTCTAATGGTGTGTTCAGAACAAACCATTAGAATAATAGCTAATTCAGCCGGAACACTTGCACTGAGAGACACACAACACAGAAACAGGCCCTTCGGCCCAACTAGTCCATGCTGCTCAAAGTGCCCACCTGAACAAATATGTTTGCCTCCATTTGGCCATACCTGAGGGATATCTCAGGACACTTTGCTGTCCAGGTATTTGTTCAAATATCTTTTAACTATTATAATTGTATCCACCTCTTCCACTTTCTCAGGCAGCTCGTTCCATATACCACCCACCCTCTGTGTGAAATACTTGCCTCTCGGGTTCATTTTAACTTCTTCCCCTTCTTGCCTTAAATGTATGACCTTTGAAACAGGTTATAGCATTTTAACTCTTGCAGTCAACACCCAAGTGATGAAGGCAGAAATGCCATCCAACTTCTTCACCATCCCTGTCCATCTGAGTCGCCACTTTCAGGGACCTGTGTAAATGTGCATCTTGTACTCTATGTTCTACAGCACTCTCCAGAGCCAAACCATTTAATGTGTAAGTCCTACCCTGGTTTAAAGGAAGAAAATGCAACACTGCACACTTGTCCAAGTTAATTTTCATCTGCCGTTACTCCACACACTTTCCCATCTGATCTAGATACAGTTCTATCCTGAGGCAACCTTCTAAACTGTCTATCACAACACCAATCTTGGTGTCATTCATTAAACTACTCATCGTGCCACTTAAGTTCTCATCCAAATTGTTAATGTCTATGACAATCAACTGTTGACCCTGTACTGATCTCTGTGGCAGAGTCCTGCAGTAACATGTGTAGATGGCACGAGAACAGCCAGGATGGAGTGGGTGAATGCTTGGGGTAATGATGGGTCCGTCTCAGTGGGCTGATGTGTGTTTGTTTCTGCCCAGTTTCCAAAGTAACGTTGGCGTGTCACTCATCCAGAAGAGTGGAGAGTATTCCGTCCCACTCCTGATCTCTATCCTGTACAATATAAGCAGATATAAAAGAAACATGAGTGGTCCATGTTGTCCCCAAAACCTGCTCAGCATTCAATAAGATCGTAGCTGATATTTATATTCACCTTGGCATTGTATTCCTGCACTAGTCACTCACCATGTAATGGCGAGTTCTCACGGTGCGACCTGAAGCAAGATGTCACCCGAGTGAAGTGGTCGTGGTCCAGCACGAGTTCCGCACGATAAAGTGTTCCCACGATAAAGAGTTCCCACGGTACTCGGCAATTCTGTCATTTGTGCGACTGACTTGTCCGTCTCCCGATCTTTCCCGTTAATCGTGAATGAACATCGTGGACTGTAGTGTAGTTAATCACGTGGCACAAATGATGTCACTTTTTTTTCACACGCTATATAAATATCCTCCGTTCGTAGAATTGTCTCATTTGCAGACATGCCTATACAAAGTTGGTTCGAGTACAGGCTGGTTGTTATTTTCATTGACGCGCTGTATGCATTAGCGCAACATGTGCATCGAAAACGCTTGCGTGAAGGCAGAAGGGTGAGATTAATTAAAAAGATAATTAAGAGGAAGTCTCACTGGGTTAAGCCCATGTTTCAACGGAGACCTCAATTAGGACAATATGAGCAACTGCTTAATGTGCTGTGCGAAGAGGATAAAAGTGCATTCAAAAACTTTGTCAGAATTTCACCCGAGCTCTTTAATGAGTTAAAGAATAATTTGGGACCTCATGCATAATTTATTTTATGGCTCTAAAAGAGACATGATTCCCACTTCAAACGAAGAGGGTGTAAAAGCTGTCTGCCACTACTTTTACATTGCAGCTGCAGGGAACAGACAGACTTATAAGATAAATTAAAGGTGACTGCAAAAACAGCACTTTTACATCTGTAGCATTGTATGTTTTAAAATCATGGATAACATTAAATTGTTCTCCTGTACATAAACTAATATATTGTTATAGTTACTCACATGAGCACCGGGGATACTCAGCAGCCTTCGTCTCCAGCAGGTTGCGCTTTCTCTCCCTATTTCTATAATCCTCTCTGGATTTGTCATAGAGAATCTCATTGAATTGGTACCACTCCACCAGTTCACCCTCTTGTTCCCTGTTGAAGTTATATGGCTTTACCTTCTGCCATCTAACCTTTATGTTCTCGTCTGCTGAGAATATTGTGGAGGCAACAGCTACTGGGGAGGCAATCTCAAATCCACCTTGATCACCCTCTCCCTGCTCCAAGGAGCCCACAGGCAGTGGTATCTCTGGCATCTCCTCTTGCCTCTCCACCTGTCTCTCTTGCTGAGTTTCCTCCTCATTTACCTGCATGGCTAAAAACTTTCCGACTTTCTTTGACCCCTTTCTTAGCGATTTTCTGAGAGGCATCTCTGCAAGTCTTACTGTGAAAAAGATTCGCAAACAATGACAATTAGGTGGGACGTCCTCGATGGACACATGGTCCATTGGCGATATTGAGACCACCTCTTTTACTCACCTTATGTCCCTTCTGTCCAGCTTCCGGGTTTACCGTTCGCAGGAGTTCCCACGGTATTCGCAAGTGTCATTACGGATATCGCACGGATATCGCACTGGCATCTGCGACCATACAATGTTGCAACGCTGCTCAAGACACTCTTGGAGAAATTCAAAAATGTTTGAATTTTCTCCCGACCTTACCAAGTCACACGACTACCTGCCGCTAGCGCCACGGAGGTCCTCGGTGGTCCACGAATGCCGTACTGCTATCGCAGAAGGTTCCCACGATGTTAAATCTTGTTAGGTCTTGCTTCAGGTCGCACAATGAGAAAGCCCTTTAACACTAAAGAGTCTGTAGCTCTCTGTTCCCAAACAAGCTCATTAACTAAATATCCATGGGATGAAAATGGTAAAGATTCACTTCCTGGGTGAAGAACCCTCTCAGTATTGTCTTGACTGGTGACTCCACATTTAAGATTGTGACTCCTGATTTTAAAGTCCCCAGGCAAAGGTCGAAAGACAGATTTACCTCTACCCTTGAAAGCATCATTAACGTATTGTTTTCATAATGAGATCAGATCCTTTTCCTCAAACCCAAAGGTTAATTGTCAAATCTACTCAAATTACAAAACCACCACATCAGGAATCAATAGGGAACCTTCACTGTGTTCTCACGAACACAAGAATATCCATCCTTAGGCTGGAGATCAGATCTGTCCCATCTCTGCATCTTGTACCGTCGAGATGATAGAAAGACTTTGGGAGTCACAAGTTGAGTCAGTAACTTCAAGGTACCCAGCTTGTGATTGCCTTTGTTGCTGTTGTATTTATGTCGCTGATGCAGTTGTCTTTCTGGTCAATTTGACCTCAAGATGTTGAAGATATGAGAAACAGCATTGGCAATGCCAGTGAATGAGAAGTTGTGGGTGTTAGACACTCACAGGATGGAAATGGTCAAAGTCTGCTACTTGTCTGGAGCAAATGCAACTTGGCATTTATCGTCTATTGTCCTTCGTGCTTTGTGCGAGAAAGGTCATTAACAGAGCATGAGAAGGTGTTCATGTCCAGGTCACTGTCCTGAGCAGCTCCTGCAGTGAGGTCCTGGGCCTGGGATGTTGGACTTCCAATGGCCACAGCCATTTCCTCTGTGTGAGGAATGTGGACGACTCCTGCTGACATTTTGTTTGGGGGCAGATGGATTGGTTGGTCTTTTCCAGGAAGGATGGAGAATCAGCTGAGAACACTGGATATGGCAAAGGCTACAGGACCAGACGACATTTCAGCCATGGTCCTGAATACCTGTGCTCAGAAGTAGCTGCACCTCAGACCAATTGGTTTCAGTTCAGTGACTAGACTGGCACCCACCCTCAATGTGGAGAATTGCCCAGGTTAGTCCAGTTCTCAAAAGGCAGGATCAATCCAATCAGCTATCAACAGCCAATGTTGTACTTCCGGTGGCGCTGGTGCCAGCAGCCTCCACCTTCAGCCCGGTATCTTTTTGTTTTTTTGTTTTTTTAGTTATGTTAAAGTGTGTTTTTTATGTTTTTTTAAATGTCTTTATGTGGGGGAAGAGGGCACGGTAAGGGGGATACTGTCCTTCGGTCGCTTCCTGGAGAGGACGCGGCTATTATTCGAGTCGCGTCCTCACCCCCCCAGCGGCCTACCTACTGGATTGGCGCGGCCTTACCTGCCGGGATCGACCAGAGCTCCAGCAGCGGCGGGACAGCGCTGTAACATTGCGGGGCTGGCGATGCCTTACCGGGGATCGCCGTCTGGAGCCCGGAGTGCTGGACCTGCTGCACCGACATCATGGAGCTGCGGTTTGCGGAGCTCCCAACGCGGGCGGCACTGATCAACAACGCGGGGTCCTGCGACTCCGCCCGGCTCGGCCTGCGGACTCGGGAGCTGCGGACTCCGGCTGCGGGAGGCGGCTGATCAGGAGGTCCGGGCCGCTGAGGAGGAGGATGTTCACCGTCGGGGTTCGGCGTCGGCGTTCCACCAGCCCGGCGTGAGGGCCTGAACATCGGGCCGCCCGGTGCGGCGACTGCGGGTGCTCGGAAGGCCCAGACCACGGATGAACATCTGGGAAGATCGGAGGGGAGGCTGGCTGGACTATGGTGCCTTCCTCACCTTGGTGCCACTGTGTTATGTTGTGTCGTGGACTTTCTGTGTTTGTGCTTTTCTTTTTTTAATTCAATTTTATTTTTATTATGTTTTATTATTTATTATTTATTTATTTTTATGATACTGCCTGTAAGGAAAATTCATTTCGTTGTCTCTAATTGAGACAATGACAATAAATTTGAATACAATACAATACAATACAATACAATACAATACAATACAATACAATACAATACAGTCCACTTTGATCATCAGCAAAGTGATGGAACCGAGAGAGCGAGCAAATGGCATTTACACCCCACAACCGAGGTACTGAGCCCCGTGTAGCTTTACGGTACAGTGCAGAACACATCAGTTAGACCACAGCTGGAGCACCATGCACTGGTTTTGGTCACCACATTGTAGAAAAGGTGAGAGGGAGCAGAGACGATTCTCCAGGACGTTGCTTGGGTCAGAGCATGACAGATATGAGGAGACTGGATAGTCTGTTGTTTAAGAAGGAACTGCAGATGCTGGAAAATCGAAGGTAGACAACAATGCTGGAGGAACTCAGCAGTGGTCTGGCTTGTTTTCACTGAGAGTGAACCTGATTGAGGTGAAACCCGAGACATTGAAAGTGTAGGAAACAACTCAGATGCTGGTTTAAATTGAAAGTAGACACAAAATGCTGGAGTAACTCAGTGGGACAGGCAGCATCTCTGGAGAGAAGGAATGGGAGATGTTTCGGGTCGAGAACCTTCTTCAGACATTGTCTATACCTTTGCCCCCACAGAGGCTATCTGACCTCCTGGGTTCTCCAGCAGCTTGTCTTTGCTCCTGGAGAGGTTGTTCAGTAAATCGAGCAATGTTGGTGCTGTGCTGGAAGGAAAATATTGCAGATGCTGGAAATACAGGATTAACATTTTGGAAATACAGAGCAGGGCACACAGCATCACCAGGGGGGAAGACAGAGTTCACACTGTAGTAAATACCCATTGGAACTGGAAAGCTGTAGTGAATTAACACATTTTTGATTGTAGAGATTGTTGGGTGGAGGGCAGGAGAGAGAGAGAGAGACCCATGGAAGTGGAGGTGACTGAAATTAGTTGAAAGTATTTTTTCCAAGCTGTATTTGCTTTAGCTATCATTACAACACTGTTCAATTGTAGAAATTACATGAAAACTGTAGCACTCTTCAGAAGCTGAATTGGTTTAACAAAACCAAGATAGATTTCAGATTGTTGAAGTCCAGGGGATTTGCATATCCTGCTTCAGTGTAACTCAGTTCTCAGACCAGATATGATGTTTTTCTCTCTAACACCTGAGCTGTGGTCATTTCAAACTCGTGATATCCGTATGGATGATAAAACTGGGATTTGTTGCCAAAACCTGTTGCTGGGAGATGTGCAGGTGCAAAGTTTTGAGATATTCCTGTGTGTTTCCTGGTGACTTCTGAGGACATTTGATAAAGGGAGATATTAGTGAAAGTTTAGAGTCACACAGTTGTCAGAGCAGCGATGACCAGCAAGTTCCATCCAAAGGAACTTCACTGAAAAGTTGAGTTTTTACAACATTCCGACAGCTTCATTTACTTGTTTCAAGGGCATCCTTCATTAGTGCGTTGCTGATCGATTTAATGTAGTTGTTCTGACCCAGGCTGTCCGTCAACTTCCAGCACAACACCACTGTCTCAGTTAGTGCTCTGCCTTTCACACCTTGCCAGTGGTAAACACAACTCTGTTACATTGTTGGTGCTGTGCTGCAAGGAAAATATTGCAGATGCTGGAAATATAAAATCAACATTTTGGAAATACAGAGCAGGGCACACAGCATCACCAGGGGGGAAGACAGAGTTCACACTGGAGTAAATATTAATTCGAACTGGAAAGCTGTAGTAACTTAACAAGTTTTTGATTATAGAAAATGTTGGGTGGAAGGAGGGCAGGAGAGAGGGAGAGAGACCCATGGAAGTGACTAATATTAGTATTTTTTTCCAAGCTGTATTTGCTTTAGCTATCATTACAACACTGTTCAATTTTAGAACTTACATGAAAACTGTAGCACTCTTCAGAAGCTGAACTGGTTTAACAAAACCAAGATAGATTTCAGATTGTTGAAGTCCAGGGAATTTGCATATCTTGCTTCAGTGTAACTCACTTCTGAGACCAGATGTGACGTTTTTCTCTCTGAGCTGTGGTCATTTCCATATAGTGATATGAGTATGGATGATAAAACTGGGATTTGTTGCCAAAACCTGTTGCTGGGAGATGTCTCAGTTACTGCTCTGCCCTTCACACCTTGCCAGTGGTAAACACAATTCTGTGTCAGCACATTTTTCACCATCAGCATTGCTTTTGACTTCACTAACCAATACTTTGCTGTTTGAGCCGACAATATTTCAACATAAAATTTACCCACGGTGTGTTTTTATCATAAAGTGTTTGAAAACAATAACAGTCCAGAAATATTTGAACTTTGACATGTACATTAACAACATTTCACCACAAGAATAACATTACCTTTAACAACACCTGCCACCATCTTGCCCACTTGCTTCACCTTTCTCTACCACTTGCATTCTCTTTGCATCTCTTCACATCTCACCCTCTCTCCCACCCTTGCACCATAAGTAAACAATATACACTCTGTCTTTAAATCCAAGGCTTCAATATATTTTGTAAAAAGCTGAAGGCCACTGCTGATTCTTAAGGCTTCCCACGTAACGTTCTGCCATCCTAGGACAGTTTATTCTTAACTCTGGTTTCTGTCCTTTAGACAACTCTCTGTCAATGTTACCTCCACCAGCCCCATGAGCCCATGTGCCACAGTAAACATTGGTGTGGCATCGTCAACTCTTGCTTCCTCCCACCACAGATACTGTCTGACATGCTCGGTATTTAACATGAGCAGCAAACGCAGTGAATTGTATTCCACAGCTATGATGATGTTTCGTTCTCTGTCTCCCCTATCACAAGTCACCCCCTTCTACTTACACACCTTCCAGACAGAACCTGTTGTGATTAACCCTCACCGCTTCCTCTCAGCTTCACAAGCACCCTCTGTGTCATTCAGATTCACCCGGTCATCTCTAGTTTGAAAACCAGTACCTCCAGATTCAGGGAGTGTCTACCCAGCTGTTTTCAGGCAACTGAACCATCCTCACACCAGCTGGAGAGCAGTCCTGCCCCATCCAATCTGTGCCATCTCTTTGATCGTGTGATCCCTTTAGCACAATTCTCCTGCTCTTTCCCCAAACCACTGGAAATTGTTCCTTCACACATTCGGCCAAATCCTTTGAAAGTTATTTTTTACTCTGCTTCCACCAGCCTTTCAGTCCGTGAGTTTCAGATCATGACAACTTCCTGAACAAAACTGATTCCTCCTGTCCCCTCTGCTCCGTTTGCCAATGATCTCAGATGTCCATCCTCTAGTCCGTGCTCCTGCTCCCTGACAGAGAGCTCAGTAACTGGAATTCACGAAGCGATGTGCTGCAGCATTTGCTACCTCATCACCTCAGCCAGCTGGGAGACACCCGCTGAGGGAAATCACTTCATCACCTCACCTCTGATTCATTAAACAATAATTTCCACGCATTGAGAAGTTCGTGAAGATCCCAGATTTCCACATTGTTCTCCTGTAGTCTCTGTGATCAGTCTCTGTGAACAGCTTCTCATCATTTACTCCATTGAATCCATTTTGCGGATGGCACACACAATAGCCATGGGTTGCCTGTGGTGGAGAGAGGGATTCTTCAGGGTGGGGAGTGGGCTGCAACTGAACTGGGCTGCAATATCCTGAATGCATTCCAGAGTGTTGGACCTGCACTCATCCAGGAAAGCAGAGGGATCCCACAATGCTCCTGATCTCACAACTTGTAGATGATGGGAAGAGTTTACCATGTGATAGGTTAATCACTTGCTGAGTTATAACCAGCCTCGGATCTGACCTCACATCTGCAGGATTAATTAACATAAAACAGAGACCAGTTGAGCACCAGAAAAGTCCTTTCAACCCACAACATCCATGGACAACATGATGCCAAGATATACAAATCTCCTCCATCTCCACAAGGTATATATCCTTCCTTTCACTGTATATTGATCTGCCTATCTAAACGCCTCTGATATCCCACTATTGTATCTGCCTCCACCACCCCTGGTAGAGCATTTCAGGCACCCACCACTCTACATAAATGACTGCCTCACAAATCTGATTGAAATTATGCCTTGCTCACTTTAATGCTATGCCCTCCAGTCTTTGACATTCCACCCTGGGAAAATAGTCTGGATGAACTGCTTCATTTGTGAAGAGTTGTGAATGGAACTGAATATTGTGCAATCATCAGGGAACATCCCCACTTCTGACCTTCTGATGGATGGAACGTCATTGATGAATCATCTGATGAGGGTTGTATCTGGGACACTGCCCTAAGGAACTCCTGCAGTGATGTCCTGGGGCAGGGATTTTGAACCACAGCCATCCTACTTTATGTGGGGAATGAATCCAACCATTGACGTATTCTCTCCTTGACGATCCTTGTGTCAGAATGACCAGGTCCCCTCGATGCTGCACTCAGTCAAATGCCACCTTGTTTTCAAGGAGCCTCACTCTGGCCTCACCTCCAGAATGCAGCTCTTTGCTCCGTGATTGGATCAAGGCTGTGATGCGGTTCAGAGCCGAGTGATCTTGGTGAAACCCACACTGAGCGTGGGCAAGTTGATTATTGGAGGGGAAGTGACACTTGCCCGCACTGTGGACAACACCTGATGATTGGGAGCAGCCTGGTTGTCTGGTCAATGGCTGGACTGGATTTGTCCAGCTTTATTGTGGGGTCCAATTTATGGGCCAATACCTGGTGAAGATTTTGGAGAGGAAAGGAAGTTTGGAAACAGGGTGGTTGGAAGGAAGGTCAAGGAATGGCTGTTGATTGGAGGGGTGAAGATGCCAGTCTGAAGATGAAGGGAATGTGTCCTGTGTTTGTCCTCTGGATGTCACCAGTGGTTTTATCAGCACTAAAGACTAAAGCACTCATAATGCTGACCAGAGGAAGGCTTTAACCATGTCCTGGAGTGCTGATGCAGGCGTGAAACCCAAAACATTCACTCTACCTTTGCCCCCACAGATGCTGCCTGACCTGTTGTGTTTTTCCAGCAGCTTTTTATTTGGTCCCGGAGAGTTTGTTTAGAAAAAACATGCAAGATTATTCCTTCACTGGAAGGAAAATATTGCAGACGCTGGAATTACAGAATTAAAGTTTGGAAATACACAGCAGGCCACACAACATCACAAGGGGGAGATTGTGCATAATGTTGGTTGGAGGGCAGAAAAGAGGGAGAGTGACCCATGGAATTGGCAGTGACTTTAATCGACGCCGGAGTTCCAGCTTTCCGGCAAAGAGGGCCTGAAAACATCGGACTGGCTGCGGAGGCCACAAATAGGCCCCGACCTCGGGTGTTTCACAGAGGAAGAGGACTTAACTTTTTGTTGCCTTTCCCCACAGTGGAACATTTTGATTCTGTTGTGGGGGGACATTCTTGTTGAATTCTATAATGTGTTATGTCATTTTTCCGATTTTTAATTTTTCTATGGATGTACGGAAACTTTATTATTTCTTTTATGTAAAGCACTTTGGTTTCAATGCGAGTTGATTTAAACGCGTTATATAAATACAATTTACTTACTTACTGATGTTATTTTTCACATTATTCATATTTCAAGGATTAAAAAAGGCAACTTTAACAAGATTTTTACTATTAAAATCCTTCCTGCCACCTCCCACCAAACCTTGATACCATGTTGCAATACAGGAACATTGTGCTTCCGCCAACTGTTCACCTGAATAGGATATCACAGTCCTCCACCTGACATTTGCAACAATGTTGCCATCACACAACACTTACTCCAGCTCCTGGATAGACAGGAGGGTGAATTGGTATTGCAATTGGGGAAGTGCAATTGCAAATTTTTTTAAGTCCAGTGCTGGGGGGAGGCAGGGAATGCTGGAATTTTACGTTTGGCAACGGGTTGAATTGGGGAACTACGCCTCTCGTGGGGGCTACGGGTTACTGGGGAACGGGTTGCGTTGAGGGACCAGGCCTCCTCCCATGTGACATGGACCCAACGGGTGCCAGTTGGTCTACTCTCCAATAAACTTTCCCTTTTCTCCTTATAGCTATATCCCCTAGTGTTGGACATTTCCACCCTGCGGGGAAAAGGTTCTGAATGTCTACCCTGTCTATGCCTCTCATAATGTTATATATCAAGGTAAAACAAATCCTCTAGTAATATAAGAGAGACAGCAGAATCCTTAGAGCTGTTATCTTGTCTCCACACTGAGGAGAAACCCTTAGTTTTGTTGTGTGGCACCACAAACCCACTTAATTCCTGTTTCTGAATTTGAAATCTGGCCTGGATGGCCTGACAGCAGAGTTTCCCGCACATTCTGGGGGATCCTGGGGAAGGACTACACCATGGTCCTGAGGGAGAGCCTGATGACCGGGGAGACTTCTCCACCCCTGTCTTGGTGGAGGGCTGTCATGGTCCTTCTGCCCAAGAAGGATGATCTCCGCCTTCTATAAAACTGGTGCCCGGTCTCCCTCCTCTGTACATAGAAACATAGACAATAGGTGCACGAGGAGGCCATTCGGCCCTTCGAGCCAGCACCACCATTCATTGTGATCATGGCTGATCGTCCCCTATCAATACTCCACTAGCCCCTAGAGCTCTATCTAACTCTCTCTTAAATCCATCCAGTGACTTGGCCTCCACTGCCCTCTGTGGCAGGGAATTCCATAAATTCACAACTCTCTGGGTGAAAACGTTTTTTCTAGCCTCAGTCTTAAATGACCTCTCCTTTATTCTAAGAGTGTGGCCCCTGGTTCTGGACTTGCCCAACATTGGGAACATTTTTCCTGCATCTAGCTTGCCCAGTCCTTTTATAATTTTATATGTTTCTATAAGATATCCCCTCATCCTTCTAAACTCCAGTGAATACATGCCTAATCTTTTCAATCTTTCCTCATATGACAGTCCCGCCATCCCAGGGATCAATCTCGTGAACCTACCCTGCACTGCCTCAATCACAAGGATGTCCTTCCTCAAATTAGGAGACTAAAACTGTACACAATACTCCAGATGTGGTCTCACCAGAGCCCTATACAACTGCAGAAGAACCTCTTTACTCCTATATTGAAATCCTCTTGTTATGAAGGCCAACATTCCATTAGCTTTCTTCACTGCCTTCTTCACTTGTACCGACTACAAGGTCTTTGCAAAGGCAATGGCCAACCGTCTAGGTCCAGTGCTGGTCCAAGTGATCCACGCTGACCACTTACACACTCTCGGGCCGGTCCATCCAGGATAATATCCATCTGTGCCGGGTCCTGGTCTACCTGGCTCAGGAGACTGGTGTACCAACTGCCTTTCTCTCCCTCGACCAGGAAAATGCTTTCTACAGGGTGGATCTTGAGTATCTGCTGAGGACTCTGCGGGCGTTTGGGTTCAGACCGCACTTTTTGGTCCGGATCCGGCTTTTATACGCCGCCGTGGAGTGCCTCGTCAAAGTAAAAGGATCCTTGTCGACCCCCATTGTCTCTTGAAATGCTCCTTACATTAACTCTAATGCTCCTTGCATTAAAGTAAATAAAGCTCAACCTACCGGCTCTCTCAAGGTTCCTTTCCTGTCTCTGCTTACTGTCCTTGCTGCACTTGCCTGTTTCATTTTCTACAAATGAGTCATGTTGCACTGTTTTGATTTCATCCCACTGGTTTCATCACTCGTAACAAGCACTAGCAAACCTCCCTGCAAGGATGGTGGTCCCCTTCTAGTACCAAGAGAACCCTGATTTCCTGGTCACTCTTATCAAATCAGTTCTGGTGTTTCTAGGAGAGAATCTTTGGTGCAGAATACTCAACTACACATTAGGGTGATTCAGATCCTATGGATAGTGGCAGTTGTGTAAAGAGGTGTTGTTTAAGAAAATCCTTGAGATCTTCAACATTGTTTTGCTTGCCACAAAGTTTCTGCTGGTGCCTTTGTTAATAGGCCAGGTTGATAAAGGTGAGCATATTGGTCATGGGAACATACTTTGATGTGGATATATTTGCGACATACTTTAATAGCTGCAAAGTTTGGTTTGGAGATCGAGTTCTGTCTCAGATACAAAGGGTGTAGATGGGACCATGTTCTAAGCATTTCATCAGGATGGTTCTATTGGAGTTGGTGTTCCTTACTCCCTCCTTGACAATTGCTCTACCAGAGGCTTGTTCCTTTTTATATGCTTGGCATTGATGTCAATTCAATTTACTATGGCCTTCATCTCTGCATGGCAGTTGCAAGTGTGCATCCTTGGTGCATACTGTACCCAGCCATAATTTGGGGTAGTTTATGAAGAAGCTCAAATAATAGTACAATTCATACCAGGGAAAATTAACCTGGCCTAGAATTGTTGTCCATCTTGCAGCTGGATGGCTGGATTTGGCTGTGGACTATCTCTTCAAATTGTGATTATGACTGCTATTAGAGATGAATCTCAGCTGGGTATCTCTTGTCATGCGCTACTTATTATTCGAGGCCATGGCATAATCTGGAACCTTGGTTTCAGATTATTTTTAGAACATCGAAATGATTAACCCTTGCAATGTTGACACTTGTCCACCTTTCCTATTACGAACAAACGCTACACTGGAACAAAATCCTGAATTTGGTTGGCAAATAGTTAATAATTTTCTTGTCTGCACCCTTTTGTTTCTAGTGGAGGCCTCAGTAACCTCTTGTATCTCTGCACACTGCCAGATCATGTGCTGAGTGTGGGCGATGAACCTCGCCAGGTACTGCTGCGAGTTGATGGCGCCATCTGCAGGTAAGTGGCAAAACCATTTAAACTCTTGGACTATTTGAAAATTGTTTCCCATATCAAATTGGGACCCCTTTAAAGAATTATCGATTCCTTTATCTTCATTTTTGCTCTGCCAACTTTCTCCACTTTTTAACGTGCTTACACTTGTAGCACTTTAATCGACTTGTCAAGTGTCTGCAAAATGTTCACTCGAACTGCATAGCTGAATACTGAAAATTATTTTTCACTCACTAGAGGGCAGAAGAATTTCTTTTAACTGGGATAAGACTCGGGGATTTGATGTATGTTAAGCTTGTTCACACCACAGAAGTGAACATTTGTTTAGCATCAGATAGACACAAAAAGCTGGAGTAGCTCAGCGGGACAGGCAACATCTATGGAGAGAAGGAATTGGTGACATTTCAGGTCGAGACCCTTCTTCAGAAAACGCCTCGATCCGAAACGCCACCCATTCCTTCTCTCCAGAGATGCTGCCTGTCCCTCCTGCATTTTGTGTCTATCTTCGGTTTAAACCAGCATCTGCAGTTCCTTCCTACACATTCGTGTTTAGCCTTGTTTTCTTATTGCTGTCCCAGTTTGTATCTGGATTGTGAAGTGCCCACAGTCTATGTACTTGCGGCAGGATTTTAATTGATAGTACCTAGCTGCAATAAAATTCTCCCTGGTTAGGAACAAGGAGAGTACTGAATTTGGATGATGGCATTTCTTTCCACATGAATTGCACACTACAGCACAGCTTTGTTCATCTAGGAATTGGAGATTGCACAAAATGAGGTCATTTGATCTATCAAGTGTGTGACCTTCTAGTGCTACATCCAGAAGATGCCTGTTTCAAGATGTTACACCAAAAAAGGAGGTAACTTCTTAAATTGGGATTTGTGCTGTTAAATCGAAAACCATGTTTCTGTTTCCATGTTGCTATGACATACAGTGGCTTGCAAAAGTATTCATACCCCTTGAACTTTTCCACATTTTGTCACGTTACAACCACAAACGTAAATGTATTTTATTGGGATTTTATGTGATAGACCGACACAAAGTGGCGCATAATTGTGAAGTGGAAGGAAAATGATACATGGTTTTCAAATTTTTTTACAAATAAAAAACTGAAAAGTGTGGCGTGCAAAAGTATTCAGCCCCCCTGAGTCAATGCTTTGTAGAACCACCTTTCGCTGCAATTACAGCTGCAAGTCTTTTGGGGTATGTCTCTATCAGCTTTGCACATCTAGAGACTGAAATTTTTGCCCATTCTTCTTTGCAAAATAGCTCATGCTCAGTCAGATTGGATGGAGAGAACAGCCAGGATGGTGTGGGTGAATGCTTGGGGTAATGATGGGTCCGTCTCAGTGGGCTGATGTGTGTTTGTTTCTGCCGAGTTTCCAAAGTAACGTTGGCGTGTCACTCATCCAGAAAAGTGGAGAGTATTCCGTCCCACTCCTGATCTCTATCCTGTACAATATAAGCAGATACAAAAGAAACATGAGTGGTCCATGTGGTCCCTAAAACCTGCTCAGCATTCAATAAGATCGTAGCTGATATTTATATTCACCTTGGCATTGTATTCCTGCACTAGTCACTCATTACGTAACACTAAAGAGTCTGTAGCTCTCTGTTCCCAAACAAGCTCATTAACTAAATATCCATGGGATGAAAATGGTAAAGATTCACTTCCTGGGTGAAGAACCCTCTCAGTATTGTCTTGACTGGTGACTCCACATTTAAGATTGTGACTCCTGATTTTAAAGTCCCCAGGCAGAGGTCGAAAGACAGATTTACCTCTACCCTTGAAAGCATCATTAACGTATTGTTTTCATAATGAGATCAGATCCTTTTCCTCAAACCCAAAGGGTAATTGTCAAATCTACTCAAATTACAAAACCACCACCTCAGGAATCAATAGGGAACCTTCACTGTGTCCTCACGAACACAAGAATATCCATCCTTAGGCTGGAGATCAGATCTGTCCCATCTCTGCATCTTGTACCATCGAGATGATAGAAAGACTTTGGGAGTCACAAGTTGAGTCAGTAGCTTCAAGGTACCCAGCTTGTGATTGCCTTTGTTGCTGTTGTATTTATGTCGCTGATGCAGTTGTCTTTCTGTCAATTTGACCTCAAGATGTTGAAGATATGAGAAACAGTGATGGCAATGCCAGTGAATGAGAAGTTGTGGGTGTTAGACACTCACAGGATGGAAATGGTCAAAGTCTGCTACTTGTCTGGAGCAAACGCAACTTGCCATTTATCGTCTATTGTCCTTCTTGGTGCTTGGTGCGAGAAAGGTCATTTGTTTGGGAGCAGACGGATTGGTTGGTCTTTTCCAGGAAGGATGGAGAATCGGCTGAGAACACTGGACACGGCAAAGGCTACAGGACCAGACGACATTTCAGCCGTGGTCCTGAATACCTGTGCTCAGAAGTAGCTGCACCTCGGACCAATTGGTTTCAGTTCAGTGACTAGACTGGCACCCACCCTCAATGTTGGGAATTGCCTAGGTTAGTCCAGTTCTCAAAAGGCAGGATCAATCCAATCAGCTATCAACAGCCAATGTTGTACTTCCGGTGGCGCTGGTGCCAGCAGCCTCCACCTTCAGCCCGGTATCTTTTTGATTTTTTGTTTTTTTAGTTATGTTAAAGTGTGTTTTTTATGTTTTTTTAAATGTCTTTATGTGGGGGAAGAGGGCACGGTAAGGGGGATACCGTCCTTCGGTCGCTTCCTGGGGAGGACGCGACTATTATTCTTTTTTTAATTCAATTTTATTTTTAATATGTTTTATTATTTATTATTTATTTATTTTTATGATACTGCCTGTAAGGAAAATTCATTTCGTTGTCTCTAATTGAGACAATGACAATAAATTTGAATACAATACAATACAATACAATACAATACAATACAATACAGTCCACTTTGATCATCAGCAAAGTGATGGAACCGAGAGAGCGAGCAAATGGCATTTACACCCCACAACCGAGGTACTGAGCCCCGTGTAGCTTTACGGTACAGCTGCAGAAAACATCAGTTAGACCACAGCTGGAGCACCATGCACTGGTTTTGGTCACCACATTGTAGAAAAGGTGAGAGGGAGCAGAGACGATTCTCCAGGACGTTGCTTGGGTCAGAGCATGACAGATATGAGGAGACTGGATAGTCTGTTGTTTAAGAAGGAACTGCAGATGCTGGAAAATCGAAGGTAGACAACAATGCTGGAGGAACTCAGCAGTGGTCTGGCTTGTTTTCCCTGAGAGTGAACCTGATTGAGGTGAAACCCGAGACATTGAATGTGTAGGAAACAACTCAGATGCTGGTTTAAATCGAAAGTAGACACAAAATGCTGGAGTAACTCAGTGGGACAGGCAGCATCTCTGGAGAGAAGGAATGGGAGATGTTTCGGGTCGAGAACCTTCTTCAGACATTGTCTATACCTTTGCCCCCACAGAGGCTGTCTGACCTCCTGGGTTCTCCAGCAGCTTGTCTTTGCTCCTGGAGAGGTTGTTCAGTAAATCGAGCAATGTTGGTGCTGTGCTGGAAGGAAAATATTGCAGATGCTGGAAATACAGGATTAACATTTTGGAAATACAGAGCAGGGCACACAGCATCACCAGGGGGGAAGACAGAGTTCACACTGGAGTAAATACCCATTGGAACTGGAAAGCTGTAGTGAATTAACAAATTTTTGATTGTAGAGATTGTTGGGTAGAGGGCAGGAGAGAGAGAGAGAGACCCATGGAAGTGGAGGTGACTGAAATTAGTTGAAAGTATTTTTTCCAAGCTGTATTTGCTTTAGCTATCATTACAACACTGTTCAATTGTAGAAATTACATGAAAACTGTAGCACTCTTCAGAAGCTGAATTGGTTTAACAAAACCAAGATAGATTTCAGATTGTTGAAGTCCAGGGGATTTGCATATCCTGCTTCAGTGTAACTCAGTTCTCAGACCAGATATGATGTTTTTCTCTCTAACACCTGAGCTGTGGTCATTTCCAACTCGTGATATCCGTATGGATGATAAAACTGGGATTTGTTGCCAAAACCTGTTGCTGGGAGATGTGCAGGTGCAAAGTTTTGAGATATTCCTGTGTGTTTCCTGGTGACTTCTGAGGACATTTGTTAAAGGGAGATATTAGTGAAAGTTTAGAGTCACACAGTTGTCAGAGCAGCGATGACCAGCAAGTTCCATCCAAAGGAACTTCACTGAAAAGTTGAGTTTTTACAACATTCCGACAGCTTCATTTACTTGTTTCAAGGGCATCCTTCATTAGTGCGTTGCTGATCGATTTAATGCAGTTGTTCTGACCCAGGCTGTCCGTCAACTTCCAACACAACACCACTGTCTCAGTTAGTGCTCTGCCTTTCACACCTTGCCAGTGGTAAACACAACCCTGTTACAATGTTGGTGCTGTGCTGAAAGGAAAATATTGCAGATGCTGGAAATATAAAATTAACATTTTGGAAATACAGAGCAGGGCACACAGCATCACCAGGGGGGAAGACAGAGTTCACACTGGAGTAAATATTAATTCGAACTGGAAAGCTGTAGTAACTTAACAAGTTTTTGATTATAGAGAATGTTGGGTGGAGGGCAGGAGAGAGGGAGAGAGACCCATGGAAGTGACTAATATTAGTATTTTTTTCCAAGCTGTATTTGCTTTAGCTATCATTACAACACTGTTCAATTTTAGAACTTACATGAAAACTGTAGCACTCTTCAGAAGCTGAACTGGTTTAACAAAACCAAGATAGATTTCAGATTGTTGAAGTCCAGGGAATTTGCATATCCTGCTTCAGTGTAACTCACTTCTGAGACCAGATGTGACGTTTTTCTCTCTGAGCTGTGGTCATTTCCATATAGTGATATGAGTATGGATGATAAAACTGGGATTTGTTGCCAAAACCTGTTGCTGGGAGATGTATCAGTTACTGCTCTGCCCTTCACACCTTGCCAGTGGTAAACACAATTCTGTGTCAGCACATTTTTCACCATCAGCATTGCTTTTGACTTCACTAACCAATACTTTGCTGTTTGAGCCGACAATATTTCAACATAAAATTTACCCACGGTATGTTTTTATCATAAAGTGTTTGAAAACAATAACAGTCCAGAAATATTTGAACTTTGACATGTACATTAACAACATTTCACCACAAGAATAACATTACCTTTAACAACACCTGCCACCATATTGCCCACTTGCTTCACCTTTCTCTACCACTTGCATTCTCTTTGCATCTCTTCACATCTCACCCTCTCTCCCACCCTTGCACCATAAGTAAACAATATACACTCTGTCTTTAAATCCAAGGCTTCAATAAATTTTGTAAAAAGCTGAAGGCCACTGCTGATTTTATGGCTTCCCACGTAACGTTCTGCCATCCTAGGATAGTTTATTCTTAACTCTGGTTTCTGTCCTTTAGACAACTCTCTGTCAATGTCACCTCCACCAGCCCCATGAGCCCATGTGCCACAGTAAACATTGGTGTGGCATCGTCAACTCTTGCTTCCTCCCACCACAGATACTGTCTGACATGCTCGGTATTTAACATGAGCAGCAAACGCAGTGAATTGTATTCCACAGCTATGATGATGTTTCGTTCTCTGTCTCCCCTATCCCAAGTCACCCCCTTCTACTTACACACCTTCCAGACAGAACCTGTTGTGATTAACCCTCACCGCTTCCTCTCAGCTTCACAAGCACCCTCTGTGTCATTCAGATTCACCCGGTCATCTCTAGTTTGAAAACCAGTACCTCCAGATTCAGGGAGTGTCTTCCCAGCTGTTTTCAGGCAACTGAACCATCCTCACACCAGCTGGAGAGCAGTCCTGCCCCATCCAATCTGTGCCATCTCTTTGATCGTGTGATCCCTTTAGCACAATTCTCCTGCTCTTTCCCCAAACTACTGGAAATTGTTCCTTCACACATTCGGCCAAATCCTTTGAAAGTTATTTTTTACTCTGCTTCCACCAGCCTTTCAGTCCGTGAGTTTCAGATCATGACAACTTCCTGAACAAAACTGATTCCTCCTGTCCCCTCTGCCCCGTTTGCCAATGATCTCAGATGTCCATCCTCTAGTCCGTGCTCCTGCTCCCTGACAGAGAGCTCAGTAACTGGAATTCACGAAGCGATGTGCTGCAGCATTTGCTACCTCATCACCTCAGCCAGCTGGGAGACACCCGCTGAGGGAAATCACTTCATCACCGCACCTCTGATTCATTAAACAATAATTTCCACGCATTGAGAAGTTCGTGAAGGTCCCAGATTTCCACATTGTTCTCCTGTAGTCTCTGTGATCAGTCTCTGTGAACAGCTTCTCATCATTTACTCCATTGAATCCATTTTGCGGATGGCACACACAATAGCCATGGGTTGCCTGTGGTGGAGAGAGGGATTCTTCAGGGTGGGGAGTGGGCTGCAACTGAACTGGGCTGCAATATCCTGAATGCATTCCAGAGTGTTGGACCTGCACTCATCCAGGAAAGCAGAGTGATCCTACAATGCTCCTGATCTCACAACTTGTAGATGATCGGAAGAGTTTACCATGTGATAGGTTAATCACTTGCTGAGTTATAACCAGCCTCGGATCTGACCTCACATCTGCAGGATTAATTAACATAGAACAGAGACCAGTTGAGCACCAGAAAAGTCCTTTCAACCCACAACATCCATGGACAACATGATGCCAAGATATACAAATCTCCTCCATCTCCACAAGGTATATATCCTTCCTTTCACTGTATATCGATCTGCCTATCTAAAAGCCTCTGATATCCCACTATTGTATCTGCCTCCACCACCCCTGGTAGAGCATTTCAGGCACCCACCACTCTACATAAATGACTGCCTCACAAATCTGATTGAAATTATGCCTTGCTCACTTTAATGCTATGCCCTCCAGTCTTTGACATTCCACCCTGGGAAAATAGTCTGGATGAACTGCTTCATTTGTGAAGAGTTGTGAATGGAACTGAATATTGTGCAATCATCAGGGAACATCCCCACTTCTGACCTTCTGATGGATGGAACGTCATTGATGAATCATCTGATGAGGGTTGTATCTGGGACACTGCCCTAAGGAACTCCTGCAGTGATGTCCTGGGGCAGGGATTTTGAACCACAGCCATCCTACTTTATGTGGGGAATGAATCCAACAATTGACGTATTCTCCCCTTGACGATCCTTGTGTCAGAATGACCAGGTCCCCTCGATGCTGCACTCAGTCAAATGCTGCCTTGTTTTCAAGGAGCCTCACTCTGGCCTCACCTCCAGAATGCAGCTCTTTGCTCCGTGATTGGACCAAGGCTGTGATGCGGTTCAGAGCCGAGTGATCTTGGTGAAAACCGACACTGAGCGTGGGCAAGTCGAGTATTGGAGGGGAAGTGACACTTGCCCGCACTGTGGACAACACCTGATGATTGGGAGCAGCCTGGTTGTCTGGTCAATGGCTGGACTGGATTTGTCCAGCTTTATTGTGGGGTCCAATTTATGGGCCAATACATGGTGAAGATTTTGGAGAGGAAAGGAAGTTTGGAAACAGGGTGGTTGGAAGGAAGGTCAAGGAATGGCTGTTGATTGGAGGGGTGAAGATGCCAGTCTGAAGATGAAGGGAATGTGTCCTGTGTTTGTCCTCTGGATGTCACCAGTGGTTTTATCAGCACTAAAGACTAAAGCACTCATAATGCTGACCAGAGGAAGGCTTTAACCATGTCCTGGAGTGCTGGTGCAGGCGTGAAACCCAAAACATTCACTCTACCTTTGCCCCCACAGATGCTGCCTGACCTGTTGTGTTTTTCCAGCAGCTTTTTATTTGGTCCCGGAGAGTTTGTTTAGAAAAAACATGCAAGATTGTTCCTTCACTGGAAGGAAAATATTGCAGACGCTGGAATTACAGAATTAAAAGTTTGGAAATACACAGCAGGCCACACAACATCACAAGGGGGAGATTGTGCATAATGTTGGTTGGAGGGCAGAAAAGAGGGAGAGTGACCCATGGAATTGGCAGTGACTTTAATTAGTTTAATGTAAATTTTCCAAGTGTGTTTGTTTTAGTACCTTTACAACACTTTTCCATTGCAGAAGTTTTATGATAACAATAGCACTTTTTAAAGCATGAACTGGTTTAATAAAAACAAGATGGATCTCAGATTGTGGAAGGAGAGGTGATTTGCATATCATGTTCAGTGTAACTCAATTTGAGACCTGACGTGTTGTTTTTTGTCTCTAATATCTGAGCTGTGTTCACTTCCATCTTGTGCTATGACATGGCTGATAAAACTGGGTTTTGCTGCCAAATGATAGTGCAACTTTTGAGATTATATTGTGACTTTGTTGATAATGTATGAGGACAGATGATAAAGGGCCAATCATTTAGGTGAGAGTTTAGAGTCAGAGCAGCGATGACCAGGAGGTTCCGTCCAAAGGAGCTTCACTGAAGAGTTGGGTTTTTACAATATTCCGACAACTTCATTTACTGAGACACCCCCTGAATATGATAGTGGGCAGCACAGTCCACACACCGCCAGAGACCTGCATTTTATCCTGACCTCAGCTGCAGTCTGTGTGGAGTTTTGACATTCTCCCTGTGATCATGTGGGTTTCCTCTGCCTGCACTAGTTTCCTCGCACATCCCAAACTAACAGTAACATTCTGTGTATTCTAATAATCCACCCCAGTACCAGGCTCTCCAGACAAACAAAACAGCCTCTCATTATCCACCCATCAGACCCTCTCCGAATCCTGTAAGTCTCACTCAGACCACCTGCAATCTTTTCTAAACACCAGAGGGTCTAATTTTCCTCAATCTCTCTTCAAAGATATACTATTCTTCAATTTTGTATGTGGTCTCACTCAGGCATAGGTGAGGCCAAGGACAGCGAGGTTGGTATGAGAATAGAATGGGGAATTAAATGGTCAACAACATAGAAACATAGAAATATAGAAAATACGTGTATGTGTAGGCCATTTGGTCCTTCGAGCCAGCATTGCCATTCAATATGATCATGGCTGATCATCCAAAATCAGTACCCCGTTCCGGCTTTTTCCCCATGTCCCTTGATTCCCTGAGTCCTAAGAGCTAAATCTAACTTCTTCTTCTTCTTGTGTATGGCGTTCACAGCCGAAAGTTGTAAGATGACTGGTTCTGTTTGATCTTCTGTTTGTGCACGCCAGGTTGATTGCATTCGTCGATGCAGTGTAGACCACGTGAAGGTTGCAATCTCCCACCCCATCTAACTCTTGAAAACCTGGAGATTCAGCAGTATGTGGCAGCAGAGTGTGTGTTCACTGAAATGCCTAGTCTTTTCAAACTTTCCTCATATGACAGTCCCGCCATCCCAGGGATCAATCTCGAGAACCTACGCTGCACTGCCTCAATCACAAGTATGTTCTTCCTCAAATTAGGAGACCAAAACTGTACACAATACTCCAGATGTGGTCTTACCAGAGACCTATACAACTGCAGAAGAACCTCTTTACTCGTATACTGGCTTTCTTCACTGACTGCTGTAACTGCACGCCAACTTTCAGTGACTGGTGTACAAGGACACCCAGGTATCGCTGTACCTCCCACATACCTAACCTAACCCCATTGAGATAATAATCTGTCCCCTTGTTTTTGCCGCCAAAGTGGATAACCTCACATTGATCTATATTAAACTGCATCTGCCTCGCATCTGCCCACTCACACAACCTGTCCAGGTCACCCTGCAACCTCCTAATATCCTCTTCACAGTTCACACTGCCACCCAGCTTTGTGTCATCCGCAAACTTGCTAGTGCTGCTCCTAATTCGCTCTTCCAAATCATTAATATAAAGGGTAAACAGTTGGGGCCCCAACACCGAGCGTTGCGGCACTCCACTCGCCACTGCCTGCCATTCTGAAAAGGACCCGTTTATTCCTACTCTTTGCTTCCTTTCTGCCAAACAATTTTCTATCCACGTCAACACCCTACCCCCAATATCATGTAGCGGAAATGTCAGAAAATGATCTGTTGGATGTGGAGGCTGGTCGGGTGAATGTTGAGGACCCGGGGGACTATCCTTGTTCCACCTCGGGGGAGGGGAAAGGGAGCAGAACTGCAGGAAACAGAAGAATTGGGACCCATGTGACTGCTCATGTGACTTGGTACTTGGTACCAATCCAAAACGCTTGAAACTTATAAGATTGTTAAGGGCTTGGACACACTAGAGGCAGGAAACATGTTCCCCGATGTTGGGGGAGTCCAGAACCAGGGTTGAGAATAAGGAGTATAAGGAGAATAATGAGTAGGCCATTTAGAACGGAGACGAGGAAACTCATTTTCTCACAGAGAGTGGTGAGTTTGTGCAATTTTCTGCCTGAGGGTGGTGGAGGCAGGTTCTCTGGATGCTTTCAAGAGAGAGCTAGATAGGGCTCTTAAAGATAGCGGAGTCAGGGGATATGGGGAGAAGGCATGAACGAGGTACTGATTGGGGATGATCAGCCATTATCACATTAAATCAGCCGTTGAAATAATCGCTGGTAAGTCCAGGCCAATAGCGCTGCTTCCAAATTCAATCTATAACCAATGGCAGGGGACTGCACGCATTTGGCAATGTTTGTGCCAAAGATAATGCCAAATTTAACTGACCTGCCTGTACATGATCGATATGCATGATCCCGCACAACTATATACTACTAAAAGTGTCGACTTGTTTGTTTGTCTGTGATCTCAGGTGCTACGCCAAAACAGTATAAGGCAGCGCAAATTTTTTTGCATAAGCTTACTCTGCTTTTTCCCGTGGTGGTTCCTATCAAGTTTCTTCTCCCTGCAGTCCGTCCTTTCACCCTTTTTTATTTTTATTTTTAGTCCTGTCAAAAAACAAATGTTAGTTGGAGGTCTTTTATGTGGTGGGTGGGGGGGAGGGGAAGGGGGAAACTTTATTTCTTAGTCCCCTACCTGGTCGTAGAGGCAGCTTCCCTACGAGCTGTTTCTTCGCCCCTTCCTCGCGGCCTACCATCAAAACTGGAGCAGCGTTTCCTGTCAGGACAGCGCTGGGATACCAACACGGAGCGGGCGATGCCTTACTGGGTCGCCGAGCGGTAAGCTCCGGAGTGCGGTGACCGCCGACTCCAACATGGAGGAGCTGTGGCTGCGGGTGGCGCTGGATTTATAACATCCGAGATCGCCAGAGTCGGAGCTCCAGCCAACGCAGCCTGAGGACTACGGGTGCCGCAGTCTCTGGGGAGGGAGCGGCCGCTCCAGACATTTTCCAAGCCCCTGAGGAATGTTTACCCGACGCCGGTGTTCCAGCTTTCCGGCAAAGAGGGCCTGAAAACATCGGACTGGCTGCGGAGGCCACAAATAGGCCCCGACCTCGGGTGTTTCACAGAGGAAGAGGACTTAACTTTTTGTTGCCTTTCCCCACAGTGGAAAATTTTGATTCTGTTGTGGGGGGACGTTCTTGTTGAATTCTATGTGTTTTGCAACAATGTTGCCATCACACAACACTTACTCCAGCTCCTGGATAGACAGGAGGGTGAATTGGTATTGCAATTGGGGAAGTGCAATTGCAAATATTTTTTAAGTCCAGTGCTGGGGGGAGGCAGGGAATGCTGGAATTTTACGTTTGGCAACGGGTTGAATTGGGGAACTACGCCTCTCGTGGGGGCTACGGGTTACTGGGGAACGGGTTGCGTTGAGGGACCAGGCCTCCTCCCATGTGACAGGGACCCAACGGGTGCCAGTTGGTCTACTCTCCAATAAACTTTCCCTTTTCTACTTATAGCTATATCCCCTAGTGTTGGACATTTCCACCCTGGGGGAAAAGGTTCTGAATGTCTACCCTGTCTATGCCTCTCATAATGTTATATATCAAGGTAAAACAAATCCTCTAGTAATATAAGAGAGACAGCAGAATCCTTAGAGCTGTTATCTTGTCTCCACACTGAGGAGAAACCCTTAGTTTTGTTGTGTGGCACCACAAACCCACTTAATTCCTGTTTCTGAATTTGAAATCTGGCCTGGATGGCCTGACAGCAGAGTTCCCCACACATTCTGGGGGATCCTGGGGAAGGACTACACCATGGTCCTGAGGGAGAGCCTGATGACCGGGGAGACTTCTCCACCCCTGTCTTGGTGGAGGGTTGTCATGGTCCTTCTGCCCAAGAAAGATGATCTCCGCCTTCTATAGAACTGGTGCCCGGTCTCCCTCCTCTGTACATAGAAACATAGAAAATAGGTGCACGAGGAGGCCATTCGGCCCTTCGAGCCAGCACCGCCATTCATTGTGATCATGGCTGATCGTCCCCTATCAATACTCCACTAGCCCTTAGAGCTCTCTCTTAAGGGACATCGGCCTCCACTGGCTCTTGCGGTGGCCTCACTAGGCCTGACTTTGGGGTGAACTTGGGGTGGGGACAGGACATTGTGCCTTCCCCCACAGTTCTATCCACTGTGGGGGGATGATTTTTTTGTCTAATTGTAATCCTGTAAGTCTGTGTCCTAGATGGCTGCCGTGAAGAGAGAGTGGACGCTGGCGCGCTTTGGCTGCCGCTGCTCTCTCTTCACATTGTGTTTTTGATTTTCTGTTTTTGGATTGAACTATGTTTTTTAATTTGTGTCTCTGTGATGTCTTTATTACTTATTTTATTCCGATTATATGTTTTTATTCCGATTATCTATGTAAGGTGTCCTTGAGATGTCTGAAAGGCGCCCATTAAATAAAATTTATTATTATTATTATTATGAGTTGATGGGAAGATGGATGGAGCCAAATACAGGGCAATCTTGGAAGAAAACCTGTTAGAGTCTGCAAAAGACTTGAGGACTGGGGCGGAGGTTCACCTACCAGCAGGACAACGACCCTAAACATACAGCCAGAGCTACAATGGAATGGTTTAGATCAAAGCATATTCATGTGTTAGAATGGCCCAGTCAAAGTCCAGACCTAAATCCAATTGAGAATCTCTGGCAAGACTTGAAAATTGTTGTTCACAGACGCTCTCCATCCAATCTGACTGAGCATTGAGCTATTTTGCAAAGAAGAATGGGCAAACATTTCAGTCTCTAGATGTGCAAGCTGATAGAGACATACCCCAAAAGACTTGCAGCTGTAATTGCAGCGAAAGGTGGTTCTACAAAGTATTGACTCAGGGGGGCTGAATACTTTTGCACGCCACACTTTTCAGTTTTTTATTTGTAAAAAATTTGAAAACCATGTATCATTTTCCTTCCACTTCACAATTATGCACCACTTTGTGTTGGTCTATCACATAAATCCCATTAAAATACATTTACATTTGTGGTTGTAACGTGACAAAATGTGGAAAAGTTCAAGGGGTATGAAAACTTTGCAAGCCACATGTATGCTGAAGTATTTTTATGGTCCTGAGTTATCAGCTTCATTTTACTACTTGGTTTCTCATTAAGCAATATTAGAGTTTGGGAATCGCAACATAATTTTGTGTGCTTGTGATTTCAAGTCATGTGAAAACACTCTTGTGAATAGCACCAAACAATGGACCCACTTAATACCTTTTAGTCATGTATATTTTATTCTACTTTTAGTTCTAAGATGGACAATTCTTTGCTCTGCCTATATTCCTGGCCTAAAACTCCCATCTCTTTCTTGCTTCTCTAGTGTGAAAAGCCTGTGGATATGTTTATCACACCAGAGGCCCAATACACACCTGGTCCTACTTCCCTCATTTTACTTTCAAGCCATATCCCATGTTACCCAGTCCCCAACTAAAATAATGGCTCCTCTTGATGCATGTTCTAATGGTTCTGCAGCTAACTGATCCTGCTTTATCAATGCAGGCATCCTGCATTAATTGCTCACTACTGTGATAAGAATATGATTGGAGTTTTGTTTACTAGCTAATGATATCTCTAGTTTCCAAATTAAACTTGGGTCATTTTCTGATGTACATTTCCCATTTTTAAATTTGGCCATTCATGTAGCCACATACATTAAGCAAAATGTGCAGAAAGGGAATATATTTAGATTTGTATCTAACCTATGACATCCTGGCCATGTTTGATGTCTGGAGAGTTTTACTTTGTATCTAATTAGGGATCTTGGCAAGAGTAGTGCCCATTAGAGATGTTATACATGTCCTGGGAATGTACACTAGGATGGTGAAGTAAAACACTTTTATTGCCCATCTTGAGCTACATATTGTTCAAATGAAGAAATCTATAGACAAGGGGCAAAGGACATTTATTGTCACATGCACCAATTGGTGCAGTGAAATGTGAGTTACCAAAGTACCACTGGTGCAAATCAAAAAGGAAAATCCAAAAGCATTTGAGATGTATGAAGGGTTGGGGGTAACAAGTAAGTGCCATTTGGATCCAAAAATGCAATATGTGCTCACAGATGATGAAAGTGTAGTTTTAAAATAATATTTATTTCTATTCCCTAAAGAGAAGGATATTCTATTTGGAGAGATTTTGGGAGGATAATATTGGAATTCTGGAGCATTTTATGCATGAAGATGCTATTTGCATGCCTTTTGCAAGCTTAAAATGGGCAAAGTTACTATGAAAGGGAGGAGATGGCTGGGACCCTGATGTGTTTAATTTTGCTGCCCATGGGTGAAATAACATGATTAGAAGAAAGTTGATGTGGTGCCCTTATTCAAGCAAAGGAATAGGGATAAACCAAATAATTCATGGACTATTTATTGAGTCCGAATGAAATGACTGAAAACATTGTAATTACTGTATTTGGAAAGGCAGGAATGCAGTGTCATTTTAGTGCGACATCCCGTTTAACCACTTGTTTTCTTTTGTTTGAAGAGTCAACAATGTATTGATGAGAGCAGTGCAGTTTATATACTTCAGTTAGGTCTTTGACAAAGGTCCATGTAGGAAACTCATCCAATGTTTGCAGCACATGGGATTCAGGGGAAGTTGGCAAATTGGATCCAAAGCCAGCTTGATGATAGAGGGTGAAATGGAAGCCTGTGGGAAGTAATGTACCACAGGCCCTAGTATTGGGACCTTTATTTATTGTCTATATCATTTCAATTATTATGAAAGTAGAATCGTGAAAATTGATTTGACATGACACAGGTGTTGGTGAGGATTGTAATTGTGGGCTTTAGGATGATATTGATCAGCTGGTAATGTGTAGGAAAGAACTGCAGATGCTGGTTTAAGTCAAAGGTAGAGTAATGGCAGATGGAATTTAATCTTGCAGTGTGGTGTCGTTTGGGAGGACTAAAGGGTCGGGCAAACATCTTGACTGATGGACAGTTCTGAGGAACAGAGGGTCCTTGGTGTATAAGGGCAGCATGGTGGTGCAGAAAGTTGCTGCCTTTCTGTGTCACAGACTTGGGTTCAATCCTGACTTTGGGTGCTCTCTGTATGGAGTTTGTTTGTTCTCCCTGTGACCATGTGGGTTTTCTCCAGGTGCTCTGGTTTCTTCTCTCATTCCAGAGACGTGCAGGTTTGTAGGTTAATTGGCTTCTGTAAATGTTTAGGATAGAACTAGTCAGAGATCACCCTAGTTTAGGATAGAACTAGGGTGATCTCTGGTCGATGTGGACTCGGTGAGCTGAAGGGCCTATTTCCAAGCTGTATCTCTAAACTAAATCAGATTCCTGAAGGTGGCAGCCTGGATTCATAATATGGTAGAAGATGCCATATGGATACATGACTGGATTAGCCAGTGAGGTTGCATAAATTAGGTTCCCATGAATTAGGCCACATCTGGAATATGGCACAGTTTTAGTCACTACAATGTAGGAGCAAGGAGAAGAAACTGGAAATACTAGGTTTGTTTTCTATGTAGAAGAAGCTGAAGGGGTTGGGGGAGGAGGGGGGGGGAGGGGGGGGGGGGGGGGGGGAGGCGCAGGCTTGAGGGAGGTATACAAAATTACGATGGTCCCAAGTCGGAAAACATTAGAAATTTCAACCGACATCAGAGGTATCTAATACCAGATGACATAACTTTTGGATAAGGAGGATCTGAGAAAAATGTCTACCCCCCCCCACTCCCCATCATCCCAAGAGCATGAATGCAATCTGGAATTTATTATTTGAGAAGGTTGTGGAGGCAGGTATATCCATATTTGTTTCTAGGCGAGCACTGGAATCAGTGCATAAACCTTAGACCAAGTAAATGGGATTAATGTATAGGTAAGCACGATGGCATGTACATCCAAAGGACCTATTTCTATGCTGCATAATTTCTAACCTGATGCTGTTTAAGTTGCTAATCTATTATCTAATGTAAACTGCCTGTTTTCAAAAGCTATTTCCAGAAAGTAGTGGTCATCCTAATGGATGTGAATTTTGCTGTTTTGACAGTAGGCATTTTTGTTGTCCCTCGCAGGGTGTGGATTCTCTGGTACTGGAGAGCGTGATGTTTGCTGTATTGGCAGAACGTGCCTTGGGACCAAGATTATATGGAGTGTTTCCGCGGGGACGTTTGGAGCAATACATTCCAGTATGAAGTTATTTCTCTCCTGTGTTACTTTTAAAATTTGAAAATTGTTCCTGCACCGTTTGCAGCATCCATGTACAGTCATTCATCCTCTATGGGGATACCCTACTCATCAGAGGCCTTGCTGAACTGGTTGCAAATGGTTTACTGCATTGGGCTTGTTGACTAGAATTGGCAGTTGGAGGTGGTATTGAACCTGCTGGCATAGTAAGTGGCCAAAAATGAAATTAACTTGTGCATTCTCTTTGTAGCATGTCCTCTTATTTCTCATCTCCTTCACACAATTATTTTAAGATCTTGTTATTGTCAGTCCAGACCATGCTTCAGTATGGGTGGACCTGGTTTGTTTCCTTTGCTAACTTCTATGTTGTGCAGCTGGTGGGAGATTAGATATGTGCAGCATTTATAGACCAGATGTGATAAAGAACTCCATGGTATATTTAAGCAATAGTGAAGCAATGTCTAAAATATTCTTTAGCATGTGGACAAGTGTCATTCCTGTATCATCTCATTGTGCATTCTTGCAAAAAGACATATTTGTTCATATTCTTCCCAATTTAATGTAAATGTTTACAACACTATGAATGGAAGCAAAACCAATTAATTTTAGTGTTCTTACTCCATTGATTGGAAGTTCTTCAGATTCTTTATGCAGACAGAACCTTTATCCTTAAAAGGACACGACATGCTGGAGTAACTCAGCCGGTCAGACAGCATTGCTGGAGAACATGGATAGGTGACGGTTTGGGTCGAGACCCTTCTTCAGACATAAAACTTCACTGTTGCACGTTCTCCAGAGATACTGTCTGACATGTACCAGATCAAAACCACCTTAAATTTGCTCATCTGAGTTCTGGGTGCTTTTTGAGTGAATGCTTGGAGTATATAGTATATGGCTGCTGTTTTAAAGTGTCGTTGCTATAAGATTGTCACTTTAGTGATGTCCTTGTACAACTGGGTTACACAGCATTCTATAGCATTTAGGAGTGTGCTAAATATAGCATAATGCCCAAAAGGCTGAGCAGCAGACCTTAATTCTATTATAGATATTTTAGATGGGATGGTACTGAATAATTCCTGATCCTCCACCTGTTTCAGTCACAGTGCCCTCCATAATATTTGGGACAAAGACTCATCATTTATTTATTTGCCTCTGAACTCCACAATTTGAGATTTGTACTAGAAAAAAATCAAGTGGTTAAAGTGCACATTGTCAGATTTTAACAAAGCTCATTTTTATCCATTTTGGTTTCACCACGTATAAATTACAGCAGTGTTTATACATAGTCCCCCTCCCCCATTGCAGGGCACCATAATGTTTGGGACACAGGTGTCATGTAAATGAAAGTAGCAATGTTTAGTATTTTATTGCATATCCTTTGCATGCAATGACTGCTTGAAGTCTGCGATGCATGGACATCACAAGTTGCTGGGTGTCTTCACTGGTGATGCTCTGCCAGGCCAGTATTGCAGCCATCTTTAGCTTATGCTTGTTTTGGGGGATAGTCCCCTTCAGTTTTCTCTTCAGCATATAAAAGGCATGCTCAATTAGGTTCAGATCTGGTGATTGACGGCCACTCAAAAATTGACCATTTTTTAGCTTTGAAAAACTCCTCTGTTGCTTTAGCAATATGGTTGGGATGATTGTCTTGTTGTAGAATGAACTGCCGGCCAATGAGTTTTGAGGCAATTGTTTGAACTTGAGCAGATAGGATGTGTCTACACACTTCAGAATTCATTTGGCTACTGCTGATGGTAGTTGGTGCCAAACTAGGAACATGTGAAACCAAAATTTTCCTGCACCTTTTAGCCCCCTATTTCTCAAGTTTCTTCTTGTAGTTGAGTGATGCCTATATTAGTGAGGTTGTGCACTTATTATGACGGATGGGCTGGAAAGTTGCATATATTTAATGTGGCATCCTCAATCTGTCTGACTAGAGCCGTCGACTGCTGACTGAAGAGTTGGGACTTCCAGATATTTCAGCAGAGATAGCAGTAAAAATGTCTCGATTCCATGGAATGGTCATGCCCTTCAACAAAGAACCAAAGTGGCTGTTTGAGACTATGGACAGGTATGACTGACCAGAATCTGCATCAGTTTGAGTGGAGTGAATAACAGGGAAAGAGTATAGTGACCAATGCAACAGCAATTACAAAATGGGCATTCTCTTAGCTGCCTCTTTTCTAATTTACCTCTTCACAATTCTGTTGTGCTTCTAAACCTTGGATTGTCCTTTTCCAACTAATCTGGGTGGATTAGACCAGGGTTCTATTTGTAAATATACTCCTACAAATGTTGTCTTTGAATAGTCTTGCTTTGTCTTGTTGCTACTAAACATGGGTATGAGCTGGTCTCTTACCACCATCACCACCCAAATCTTTTGTTCAAATAAACATACCCTCCAAACCTTTTGTTCAAATAAAAATGAGCCGATCTGAAACCAGAAAGATTGAACTGCCAATGTAAGTACCCCAACAGGGCTACTGTTGCCGTGAAGCCAAATGGATTTGGTAAATTGTTAAGCGCAATGCAAGGAAAAATAGTAGAACTCGTTTGCTGTGCATTTTATATGACCGGATCTAGACCTGGAAATGTGTAAATTCCTTATCCTTTACAGAACCCAAATTGGAGCATTGATTGAAAGATGCTTGTATGTGGCAGGTCATGTCTTATTAACTTGATAGAGTGTTTTATTGAGGAGGTGATGAAGGAGATTGAAAGTGATGAAGGAGATTGTTGGCAGTGGATTTTAGTTAGGATTTGATAAGGCCCCTCAGGGTAGGCTGATCCAGCAGTTAAGATGTAGGGGTTTCATGATGACTTGGTCATATACATTCAGAGCTGGTGTATTGATAGGAGGGTTGTGATGGATGGTAGATATTCTGGCTCTAGCTCTGTGACCAATGGAGTTCTGCAGGGATCTATGCTGAGACCCTTGCTGTTTGTGATATGGAGATGCAGGTGGTGAGGAATGGAATGCTGTCGGAAGATACAGCGGGATATAGACCAACTGCAGAAATGGATGGGGAAATATCAGATCGAGTTTAACCGGAGCACGTGTGATGTGTTGCAATGTGGGAGGTTCTCCAATTTCTGGTAGCCCTTACTGTCTCCTCCCCTTCTCAGCTCTCCCTCAGCCCTCTGGCTCCTCCTCTTCCTTTTTTCTGCCCCCCCCCCCCATGTTGGTCATGAAGTTGTATTTGAGGCGGGGGCTGTGGGGTGAACGGGCCGAGCGGCCTGGAGCCGGGGGAGGGAGAGGCCTAGTCCTTGCACCGGGTCCTGCATGGTGAATAGAAAATAAGGTAATGAAATGAAGGGTGAGCCTTTCGAATGATCATTTTGAATGGCAGAGGTTTGAAGGGATAAATGTCCATCTTTATTTTTGCTTCAAAAGATTGTCTGATGCAGGCTTAATCGGGGGTGAGCCAGTGGTCTTGTGTTCATCATTTAAGTAGTTTTATTAAAGACCATCTCTCTCCTCTTGTTAAGGTATCTCAAGCAGATAATTGACATTCGTCAGAGAGGCACATGTGAAAAAGTTTAATAAACTGAAGACTTTCAACCTGCCAGGAGAGTTGGCGAGTTTAAAGTAAGAATTTAACTTTACTTTAATCATTGCTTTATTATTTGACCAGACAATAATCGGAGGATGTTGGTCATTGGCAGAAACTTGAGGTTAATACTTTTTCATCTTTTCCTGTTCTTTCTCACTCTCAGAAATCAATGTCATATGCTAATTTAGTGATTTTTTTTTTATCCCCCTCTTTCAGGTCGCTTCTTGAAGCCACATGGTCACCTGTGGTTTTTTGTCATAATGATGTACAGGAAGGTAAAGGTGTAGAATAAATAAGTATTCTATCGGGGGGGCTTTTAATTGACAGAATGAGCAGCTGAGCTGTGACAGGCTGCAGTATCAACCAAATGTTTTGCAATTAGTTCTGGTCAATTATTGTTCAGAGCTATATTGTTCCCTTAGTAGTGTGTCTGAACACATTACTGTTCTGTAGTAATGCAAGGCAAATGACTGAGGTCTTTTGGGACCAACGACCATGGTTCTGTTGGCTTTATAATAGTTAAAGTCAGGGGAGGTCCAGAAGTGAAAATTTTGAATTGGGACAGTGCCAACCTTGATGGTATTAGACAGGAACTTGGAGTAGGATGTTTGCAGATAAAGGGATGTCCTGAAAGTGGGTTGCTTTTAAAAGTGTGGTGAGGCTTCTGGACACATCCTAAGGCTAACATGAAATTTTGAGCTGTTTGAATTTGGAAGAATCCAGACAAAGAATCGAAGCGCAGATCTAAGGCTGCTTGATAGCCCTCTCAATTCCTCCTTCCATTTGTCATAGTTATACAGCACAGAACTAGGCCCTTCAGCCAAACCAACCAAGATGTTCATCCCACCTGTCTGTGTTTGGCCTATAGCCCTCAACCTTTCCTATCCATGTACCTGTTCAAATGTCTTTTAAATATTGTACTAGTACTGGTCTCAACTACCTCCCCTGGCAGTTCGTTCCAGATACCCACCACCCTCTGTGTGGAAAAAGCTGATCCTCGGGGTCCTATTAAATCTTTCCTCTCTCACCTTGAATCTATATTCTCTGGTCTTGATTTCCCCTCTGCCAGGTAAAAGACTCTGTGCATTCACCCTATTTATTCCCCTCATGGTATTATATTTTTAAAAGATCACCCTTTAGTCTCCAGCCCTCCATGGAATAAAGTCTTAGCCTGCTCGACCTTCAGCTCGGGCCCCCAGTCCTGGTAACCTTCTCATAAATCTGCTCCTCACTCTTTCCAGCTCTGACGTCCTTCCTGTAGTAGGGTGACCAAAACTGAACCCAAAGGTAACATAATGTTCCAACTTCTATACTCAATACCCTGACTAACCTGGATGGATCCCTGGTTGCACCTCCTGCGGTTCCAAGGAAAAATACCTGGAAAGAGGTGGTTTGGGTTGGGTTGGAAGGGATGAGTGAACCAAGGAATTAAGGGAGTGGTCCCTATGGAAAGGGGTAGAGACATGGTACATTGATGAGAAAAAAATGAAACCCCTCAAAATCCATGTGCCTATTCTAAATCAGTATGGAGAAGATTCTTGAAATGTTGCTGAATGCTTTTTCTGATTTACCTTGTTTCCCCTTTTCAAGGTAATATTCTCTATTTGGCGGACAAAGACGCAACATCCACAGATAAATTGATGCTGATTGATTTTGAGTACAGCAGCTACAACTACAGGTAATGACCTCTGAGCTATTAGGCTAAGTCTCCAACACGAGCATGGGTACCAAAGATTTACACAAAGGGCTGGAGTAACTCAGCGAGTCAGGCAGCATCCCTGGAGAATATGGATAGGTGTCAGGCTGGATACTTCAGACAAGTGACCAAGAAACACTCCTCCCTCCTTCCCCAATTTCCTCCACCCCCTCCCCAAAAACCACAGATAAGTACGAACTGGAAACCACCAATACATTCTGGTTTTGGCGATATTAGCTAGAGCCAAGCCATATTTGCAGGTGACATAATCTTGTTCTGGACAGGCTATTTATCGTTTTGGTCATGCAACTAGGTTGGATCTGACCACTGCCCTCAATGGCAATCACTCTTTGGGGGCTTAACTATTAGCTTTCCCTGGTTGGGGAGGAGTGATGGGGCTATGGGTTGCAATGGGAATCTGGGTTCCTGTTGGAGGGCGAGCGCGGGGGAAAGGGAGGACTGCTGCTTAACGTGTACCTTCTGCCTTGTCTTTGTTCGCAGGGGCTTTGACATTGGAAATCACTTCTGTGAATGGATGTATGACTACACTTATGATCAGTGGCCTTTCTTCAAAGCTAATATGGAGAATTATCCCAACCGACAGCAGCAGGTATTGACAACAGCAAGCTGGTCTTTGGGTATCTACACAAGGTGAAAAAGGAAGGGAAATTCTTCCTCTTACCACAACATCTGGCATTGGTCACACAAAAGTCAATGTTAGGCCTCTAAAGAAACGCTTTCAGAAGCTGTTTCTTGATTCTGAGAATCTTGCCATCAGGAATTCTTCATGTCTCAAAAACATTCATGGTCAACTTCCATTAACAGCAAATGTGATTTGTCTACTTCACTTAAATAACTTTAAACTCTTATTTCTCCTCAGCTTCACTTCATCAGACATTACCTTTCTGAATATTCGGGGAATAAAGGGGACTCGGTGCATGATGATCAGTTGAAAATTGAAGAAGAGATGATCATTGAGATCAACAGGTTGGGCACTTGTATGGAATAATCAGGGGGTTAAGTTAGTGAGAGGTTTTATAACAGTGGGGATATAAGGATGGTGAGGCTGGCAGCTAAACTGTGCTTTTCTGCACAAGTAACTGCTAGAATCTAAAGATTGGTGGACTTGGCTGATGCTGTTTAATCTACTCTCCATGTGAAACCTGAAGACCTCTTACTCTTCTTATGAGGTAGATGTTCATGCTAAATGGAGTCATGAGCCATGGTAGCAAGATTGAAAGCCCCAGAGGGCACTGACCTTTTAATACAGAAAATGCTAAAGCACATCTTGGGTAGTAAGAGTTATAGCCTCTGTTTTGTATTTCATGTTGAACAAAATAGAGTGAGGCCTTTCCTGGAATATATTTCTTATCTGCCTCGGTGATTTTTGCCTCCCATGAATACTTACAGTGCAGCTCCAACCTCTTGCCACAATCTCACCTTTACGTTTACAGTCTCACTGCCTCACTGCTTCCCCTCCCTCCCAACCACTTTCAGCTCCAAAGTACCTCTCCAACCCGTTTAAGGAGACTGGAGAACACTGACCTAAAGCTGTGTATTACTCGTAGTAAAACTCCTCTAGTGCTGTTTTACAGTGACCTGTGCATGATTTTTGGGATGGATTGTTGACAATATTGCTGGAGAAACTCAGCGAGTGAGGCAGCATCTATGGAGTGAAGGAAATAGGCAATGTTTTGGGTCGAGACCCTTCTTCAGACAGGATTGATTAGATGTTTGTCAGTAATAACGCCAGATTTAGAATGAAATTGTGGGAAGTTGGGCCAATGAAGGTTTTTTTTTCTGTTTTAACTAACTGATGCTATGTATTACTTTCTTAAGGTATGCCCTAGCCTCTCACTACCTGTGGGCACTCTGGGCTATTATACAAGCAAAGCTTTCCACAATTGAGTTTGGTTACATGGTGAGTTATGTGTGTCTGTGTATCTTTCTGCCTCTCATTACACACTACCTCATCTTTTTTGTCTTCCCATTCTTGTGCATAAGTTAAGAGAGGACAGGAATGGGGTTATACATTGGCAAGGGATGTGAAATGGCTAACCGACATGAGTAAATGGTTCTTTTTTGGATTGGCAATCGGTAGCTAGTGCAACTATATATAATCTACAGTTTTGATCGGGATGAAATGACGGGCATTTGCTGATGAGACAAAGTGGGTTAGCAAGTTGAAGAGTGCACAGCTCACAAAGGATGTAGTGAGTGGGAGATGAAGTGGGAGATGAAGACTGCTGTGGGAAAATGGGGTTATCTATTTTGGATGAAAGTTTGGAAAAAACAAAATATTATTACGTGAAAACTGTTGTAAATGGTTTGGGGAGTGGAATACGTGAAAAGGTTAATATGTAAGCAGTTGAGAAGGTTGGTGGGATCCTGGTCCCTTATGTGAGAGGTATGGGGTGTGGAGATGGTACAGAGAAAGTTCATTCAGTATATCCCCCGATGAAATAGTTGACAAATGTTGAAAGAGGCTACCTTCCCTTGTGGGGGTATCTGTAACATGAGCATATTTTGAATAACGGCCACTCATTTTGGACAGAAGATAGATTTCGTTCTCTCATAGGGTGGAGACGATGTCTGTCACCTAAAATATATTCCGACATTTGCACTGAAGATGAGGTGGAAAGGGGGAAAATTGATGTTGATGCCAAGAGTTTGTCAGCCATGATAGTACTGAATCGTGGAGGATGAACAATTGACCAATTTAGCCTGCTCCTGCACCTTGTTTTCCCATCCTTGCCTGCCCTCCTGCCTTGCACTGTCCCTCCCCTCCACCACAGCATCCTCCCTTGACTGGCTCACCCACTCACTTGCTTCCCACTTTATAAATTGGAGATGATTCTGCTTTGTGCTCTCTGAAGAACTAAGGTGATGTCTCTTTTGTTTCAGGATTATGCCCTGTATAGACTGGAAGCCTACTTTGATCAGAAGAGAATACTTGGTTGACTTGCTGTACAGTGCTAGCACTGCTTGGAATTTAGCACGTTTCTGTTATTAATTATTTTTTAAAATTGCATTTTGCTTCAAATTAGTCCAGGACCATTTTAAACCTGATCAGTGACTGCACTTTGAAATCACACAAATGTAGTTCGATGAACTCGAATCACAGACTAAAAATGGTGATCATGGACTTCTTGGAAGGGCTGTGGTTGAGAAAGTTAATCTCCAGTCCTGTGAAACCCTGGGTCACAGATGATCGTGCAGGAGCTTGTAGCAATATGTTTCTTGTGTGTGTTCTTGTACTGTGTATCTCCGTCCTCATGCTCCAGCTGTCTCCCAACACATGAACTACAAGGCTGGTTTTCCTTGTCACGACAGTGCTTTTAAGTAGCCGTTTGTGCTGGATATTTTGATTAAGATGGACTGATTGGACTGATTAAGACCTTGGGGTTTACTTTGATGATTTAAGTTAATGGTGTCTCTGGCAAAGCCAGCACTTGTCATCCCTAAGTGCTATCAAACAGGTGACAAAAGATTATCTTGAATGCTGCAAGGTATTTCAAAGTTGTTGGGTAGGGTGTTCTAAGATTTAAACATGATGGTAAAGAAGAAATGACTCCACATTAGCCATTTATTAGAAACATAACCTGTGGGTGGTGTTCCAGTGCACCTGTTACCCTCTTTGTTTTTGATGGAAGAGTTCACATAACCACAGAAGTAATTGGGTGTCGGTTTGAATATGCTTCCACACCATTTGATGAAAATAAAATGAGTACAGTTAAACAATGCAAACTAGTTTGATATGTGGCATAATATGTGGTATAGAATACTGTGCTGAGGTTGGTACAGTTGCAAGGAAGATCTGCCCAGGTTCCTACTCAGGAAAGATAAACAAATAGTGGAAACTTGATGAGAAAAAATTCTCAACATTATAATTTCTCGGTAATATCAATGGATGGAGAAAGAATTGTGTGTCAGTTCAATGACTTGCATTTCTAATTTTTATCTCTCAGTTGCATGACCTGCTTCCATTCTTTTGTCCCTGCTTCTGATCATGGTTTAGAAATGAAGAACAGTTGTTCACCTCAATAATTAAAGCTTGTATTAGCTCATTCTAAGGACATATTTTGGTGTCACTCATGCTACTAACCGTGTGTGTGTGTGTGTGTGTGTGTATGTATATGTGTATAGACAGACTCGTGTTAAGCACTGAATTCTCGCTCATTAACTCAAATAAACAAGTACGAGTTGTTCTTTCACTCTTAATATCAGGTTAAGGAATTATGCATACGAGGCATTGTGCAAGTCTACAATCATTCCAGACCCTGTTCAATATGTTGGGAGTTTCACTCTTGTGAAACTTGTGTTTACAGATTGAGTCTCTTCCTCTGGCTGTTCACCCTTCAACCAATGGAAGCAATAGTAACACACCATAATCTGCTGCCCCAATCGTTTGGCACCTGGTTCACACCGGCCTCAGTCCATGCACTCTTCTTAAAGGGACCTGAGCCCACTGGAAAGCTTGTTATACCACTGTATTGTGTAATGTTTTTGTAAGTGAGTTGAGAGTTAACTGGAATAACATCCAATTGTATGAAAAAATCTGCCACCCAGCTGTACCAAAGTCCCAAGTGTTCCAGAACCATTTTACTGTTTTGTCAGTTACTATGATTTTTTTTCATACCACCAGATGCCAGATATGAGGTGGGGGTGGGAGATGGGAAGCGGCACATTAAAACTGCAATGAACATCAGTTTGGCTCTTGCAGTCTACTCCTTAACCCCCCCACCCCCACCCCCATGCCCCAGCCTTTGTCATTCCCAAGGTGTGGCAACTGAACACAGGTTTTGCCAGAGTTTTTATCATAGCTTGTAGGAAAGAAAACAACAAGATGTGGTGTCACCAAGCAAATCATTCCACCTGTCTTGGGAAGCAAAGATCTGTTAGTTAATCTAATTTGATCATCCTTTCTATGTCTGGGCCCATTCATTTTACATCATTATTGACATTAAATAAAGTGGTGTGGTGTACAATCATTCAGTGTATGTGTCATAACTGTGACCTTCAGTGAAGCTTTAGTGGATTATTGATTCATATTCATCTTGGAGCTGGTATTCCATTCAGGTAACCAGCATATGTAAACCATCTGAGCTAAACTTATCCCATCTCAATTTCATGGACTTGACAGAATTGAAGCAAATTCTGCGAGGAAGAATTTTGTGACCACATATTTTAAAGTTGGAATTGTACCATTATGTTTATTCCAACCATTAGTATAGATTTTCTCTGCTCCACATTCTCTTTGACACTGGCCATTCTGCCCAAGAGATTTGTACAATGTTTTTCCTTCACATCCACTGCTTCCATCTTCTAATTCCAACAAATCCTGCAATTTCTTTAACTTTTCTCAATTCTCTACTATCTGTTGCAGTTATTTGTAGGGGTGAGTTACGCATAAACAGGTTGAGTGAAGAAGTGTCCCCCATGTTGTTCAATGGGTTTGTGTTTGATCATATTTGTGGTACTGGTTCTGATTTCACTACATTAATTGGTACATGTGACAATAAACTGACCTTTGAACCTTTGATTTCACCCCATTGGAAAACAATGTCTCCATTTATACTGTCAAACCCTTGCGTGGTAAAGTTCAAATGATCTCTGTTATAGAGAACAAAGTATTGGCCAGTTGCATCTTTGCTGATTGCATATCTGAGAAGTATTTTGCTTGAAAGCCTTGCTAATCTTTGAAAATTAACAATTGTACACGACATTTGTAGTTTAATTTGATCTTTAATTTTCTATACCTTCAGAAACTAATCTTAATACACTGAACACAGTAAAAGTTAAGTTGTAATTACTGTTCCCCTAACTCTAATATCACATCTATTTTATTTTTCATCTGTTGTTATGTCTGGTATCTTCACTTTTTAATTCTACCTTCATGTTTACCTACTTCTACAATGCACAGGACTGACAGTTGGCTCGGGTCTGAGAGAAACTCCTGTTTGATTTGTTTAAAAATGATTTGCAAGAAAATAAATTATCTACCACTTAACATCACATGCTCTTCTTTGGTTTGATCATTGAGTTGATTCTGGGATCTTTGTGAATTGGTGAACATCAATCCACTAAAGTCCTTACCAATATGCCATAATTCCAAATAAATGGTGTATTTAATGGAATCCTGAGCAGCTTAACCGCAAGGAAGTATTTCACAAGAATGTGATGGGAATACTAAACAGCAAGAATGGACAGCTATATATTCATGTACCTATCAAGCCTGTTAATTGGCAATATTATATGTGGTTTCACTGTCATTTCTGACAGCACGTTCTGGGTAACCACTGTTATCTGTGTAAAGTAAAACTTGCCCTACACATCTCCTTTAAACTTTGCCCTTCCCATCTTAAAGTTATGCCCTCTAGTATTTGACATTTCCACCATGTCTACCCCCATCTAGGATTGACATAATTTAAAATACTTCTATCTTCCCTCAACCTCTGACATTCAAGAGAAAACAATCCAAAGTTGTCCAATTTCTCCTTATAGTGAATATCCTCCAACCCACACAGCATTCTGGTAAACCTCTTCTGCACTCCCGCATAAATCTTCACATCCTTCATGTAATGGGTCGACCAGAACTGCACACCATACTCCAAATGTGGCCTAAACAAAATCCTATAGTATTGCAACATGACTTCCTGATTCTTATACTTAATGCCCCAATCTTTGAAGGAAAGCATGCCATATGCTTCCTTTACCACTCTATCTACTTATGTTGTCATTTTCAGAGATCTATATACTTAGATCCCAAGATCCCTTTCTACATCAATGCGGTTAAAGGCTCCATGAACTAGATACATTCCCCTGGCATTTGATCTCCCAGAGTGCAACATCTTAAACTTGCTCATCTGCCATTTCGCCACCTATTTCTGTAGCTGATCTATATCCCAATGTACACTTTGAAAGCCTTCCTCTCTTTCTGCAACTTCACCAATTTTAGTGTCACCCACAATCTGACTTTCCAACCAATCGGCATTTACACACATCATTTATATATATCACAAATAAGAATTCTCAGCGCAGATCCCCGCAGAATGCCATTGGTCGCAGATCTGCATCAAAGCTCTGTTTTCTATGATGAAGCTACTTCTGAATCAAAATGACCAAGTCACCATAATTAGCCCATTCTCGTACAAACAAACCTATCCTATCCATGTACCTGTCTAGATGTTTCTTAAAAGTAGTACCTGTCTCAACTACCTCCAGCAACTTGTTCCATTGGCCTCCCACCCTTTGTATAAAAAAAAAGTTGCCCCTCCAGTTTCCTATTAAATCTTTCCCACCAAATTTTAAACCTACATCCTCTGGTCCTTGATTCCCCTACCCTGGCTAAAAGACTCTGTGCCTTTACCCTATCCATTCTACTCATGATCTTTTTCACCTCTATAAAATCACCTGTCATCCTCCTGCGCTATAAAGAATAAATGCTCAAATTTTCCCTTCGAGTCCTAGTGACATCCTCGTAAATCTCAGCTTTTCCAGCTTAACGATGTTCGTTCTTATAACAGGACTACCAAAGCTGAACACAATACTCCAAATGTGGCCTCACCCATGTCTTGCACCACAGTAACATGGCCTTCTATCTCCTATACTCAATAGTCTGACTGATGAAAGCCAATGTGCCAAAAGCCTTCTTGACCACCTTATCTACCTGAGATGCCCCTTACAAGGAACTATATACCTGCCCTCCTGGATCACTTTGCATGACAACATTCCGCAGAACCCTGCCATTCACTGTGTAGGTCCTGCCTTGGTTAGACTTCCCAAAATGCACCATCTCACACTTCTCTGTATTAAGTTCTATCTACCATTCCTCAGCCCAACTGCCCAACTGATCTAGATATTGGAGCAATTTTTGACAGCCATCTTCACTATCTACAATTCCACACACTTTAGTGTCATCTGTCACACACTTTAGTGTCATTTACTAATGCCGATTATGTTCTCATTCAAATTATTGAAATAGAAGACAAATGGGCCCAGCACCAAACACTAAGGCAAACCACTAGTCACAGGCCTCCAGTCCGAAAAGGAGCCTTCAACCATCGCCCTCTGCTTCCTTCCATGAAGCCAATTTTCTATCCAGCCTGCCAGCTGTCCTTGTATCCTATGAAATCTAACTTTCCAGAGCAGCATACCATGTGGAACATTGTCAAATGCCTTGCTGGAATCCAATTTTACAACATCTACAGCTCTACCCTCATTAACCTTTTTTGTCCTATCTTCAAAAAACTTAGAATTGTGAGACACGATCTCCCACATATCCTGAGGGATGCTGTGTATCCCTAATCAGCCCCTGTCCATCTAAATGCATGTATATCCTATAATCTTTAGTAACTTTCCAATCACATGTTACACTCATTGGCCGATAGTTCCAGGTGTTTCCCTATAGCCCTTCTTAAATAGAAGCACAACATTTGACACCCTCCAGTCTTCCGGCACCTCACCCGTACCTAATGATGACTCATAAATCTCACCTGGGGCACCTGTAATCTCCTCTCTATCCTCCCACAATGTCCTCAGTTATATCTGACCAGGCCCTGAAGATTTATCTACCTTCAAGGGCATTAGGACCTTCAGCACCTCCTCAATCGTAATACTGCCCTCAAGACACTTCTATTTACTGCTGCAAATTCCCCAGTCTTCATGTCTCTCAATGGTAAAAACTGAGGATAAAAACTCATTAAGGACCTTGGTCATCTCCTGTGGCTACACACAGTTACAAGGTCATTAGGAATAGCAGTAGTATTAGGCCATTTGGCCCATCAAGTCAATTCCACCACTCAATCATGGCTGATCTATCTCCTAACCCCATTCTCCTGCCTTTTCCTCATAACCTCTGACGCATGTACTAATCAAGAATCTATCTCTGCCTTAAAAATATCTACTGACTTGGCCTCCGCAGCCTTCAGTGGCAAAGAATTCCACAGATTCACCACCCTCAGATTAAAGAAATTTCTCCTCATCTTTCAATATTTGTATGTTTCAATTAGATCCCCCCACATTCTCCTAAACTCCAGCGAGTACAGGCCCAGTGCCGACAAGCGCTTATCGTAGGTTAACCTACTCATTTGTGGGATAATTCTTGTAAACCTCCTCTGGATCCGCTCCAGAGCCAGCACATCCATCCTCGGATATGGCGCCCAAAATTGCTCACAATATTCCAAATGCGGCCTTACCGGCAGAGAGACTCAACATTATATCCCTGGTTTTGTATACAAGCCCTCTTGAAATAAATGCTAGCATTGAGTTTGCTTTCTTTACTTCTGATTCGACTTGCAGATTAATTTATTGGGAATCCTGCACCAGCACTCCCAAGTCCCTTTGCTCCCCTGATTTCTGGATTCTCACCCCATTTAGGTTGGAGGCCAGTGACGAGTGGGGTGCCACTGGGATCTGTGTTGGGTCCACTGTTGTTTGTCATGTACATCAATGATCTGGACGATGGTGTGGTAAATTGGATTAGTAAGTATGCAGATGATACTAAGATAGGTGGGGTTGCGGGTAATGAAGTAGAGTTTCAAAGTCTACAGAGAGATTTATGCCAGTTGGAAGAGTGGGCTGAAAGATGGCAGATGGAGTTTAATGCTGATAAGTGTGAGGTGCTACATCTTGGCAGGACAAATCAAAATAGGACGTACATGGTAAATGGTAGGGAATTGAAGAATGTAGGTGAACAGAGGGATCTGGGAATAACTGTGCACAGTTCCCTGAAAGTGGAATCTCATGTAGATAGGGTGGTAAAGAAAGCTTTTGGTGTGCTGGCCTTTATAAATCAGAGCATTGAGTATAGAAGTTGGGATGTAATGTTAAAATTGTACAAGGCATTGGTGAGGCCAATTCTGGAGTATGATGTACAATTTTGGTCGCCTAATTATAGGAAGGATGTCAACAAAATAGAGAGAGTACAGAGGAGATTTACTAGAATGTTGCCTGGGTTTCAGCAACTAAGTTACAGAGAAAGGTTGAACAAGTTAGGGCTTTATTCTTTGGAGCGCAGAAGGTTAAGGGGGGACTTGATAGAGGTTTTTTAAATGATGAGAGGGATAGACAGAGTTGACGTGGAAAAGCTTTTCCCACTGAGAGTAGGGAAGATTCAAACAAGGGGACATGACTTGAGAATTAAGGGACTGAAGTTAAGGGGTAACATGAGGGGGAACTTCTTTACTCAGAGAGTGGTAGCTGTGTGGAATGAGCTTCCAGTGAAGGTGGTGGAGGCAGGTTCGTTTTTATCATTTAAAAATAAATTGGATAGTTATATGGATGGGAAAGGAATGGAGGGTTATGGTCTGAGCGCAGGTATATGGGACTAGGGGAGATTATGTGTTCGGCACGGACTAGAAGGGTCGAGATGGCCTGTTTCCGTGCTGTAATTATATGGTTATTTAGAAAATAGTCTACGCCTTTATTCCTGAATGCATAACTCCACACTTTGCTACACTATATTCCGTCTGCCACTTCTCTGCCCACTCTTCCAACCTGTCCAAATCTTTCTGCAGAGTCCCTGCTTTCTCTGCACTTTCCGCCCCTCCACCTATTTTCGTATCATCCGCAAAACTTGCCACAAAGCCCTCAATCCACTCATCCAAAGCATTAACACACAAAGTTGACCGCTTTGTTTCCTGAGGGGCCCCATTCTTTCACTGGTTACACTTTTAAACTCCTCCAGGGATACACTTGATCCCAGCTGCCTATTCCTGCCCCATGCCTCCTTCCCATTCTTGACCAGAGCTTCAATTTATCTTGTCATCCAAGCTCACTTACACCCACCTGCTTTGCCCTTCACTCCAACAGGAACATGCAGGTGCTGGACTCTTGTCAGCACACTCTTTAAAACATCCCACTTTCCCAACATTCCTATTCCTTCAAACAACCTGCTCCAATCAACTTGAGTGAGTTCCTGTGTAATATCTTAAGTTACCCCTGTTCCATTTAGAATTTTAACTCGTGGGCCCATCCTATCTCTCGACCAACAGTTTTTGGTATTAAATCTTTATTTTATTTTTTAAATGTTTGCAATTCGCTGCAGATCAGTCCAGTCCCATTTCATAACTAATCAACGGGCTGCATGTGACTGACAGATTGGTGTGCAAATCATAATTAAATCATGTGCTAGAAATGATGATCATTGATTTTTAGGGGGAACAATTGAGGAAGGCAACGTCCAGGACCAAACCCGTGAATCTTTGGGCCCACAGGAGCTTGTGGCAGTGTTTGTTCAGTGTGTGTTCATGTACTTTGTATCTCTGACCTTCCTCTACCCAGTAGTCTCCCAATCCGTGAGGTACAGTTCCACAAAGCTAGTTTTCCTTGAAAAGCAGTTGAGAATTGGGCCTGTTACAGTGGTTTAAAGTGGTGGATTGTGTTGGGTGGTCCAAGGGTGAGCATGACTGTTCCAATTCAGACTTTGTAGTGGTTTACTTTTCATTCTTGTGTCTCCAGCAAAGACAGCAATTGTCCATCCCTTGTTTCCCTGAACCAGGAGGTGGGAAGAGATTGCCTTGAACGCTACATTCATCTTGTGAAGATATTTCCATGTTGTTGGGAAGGGTGTTCCAGGATTTAAACCTGGTGATGATGAAAAAATGTGTCCACATCAGTCTGACTTGGAAACATAACTTGGAGAACCGGTGGCTGGTGTTGCCGTGCACCTGCTCCATTCCTTCTTGATGGAAGGGTCACTTTGCTTAGGTATGCGGAGACATGGGTGACTGCAGATGTGGTAATCTACAGCAAAATAACATTTCTTGATGATCACAGTGTTCAGGGAGCATCTGTGGAACATCTTGTATTCCACTGGGGTAATCTATAACCCAATGGTATTAACACTGAATTTTTCAATTTCACGTATCCCGCCCTCCCCGTGTACCTGTCTCTCTCCTTCTGATTCACCCAGATTTTCTCACTGTCGTTTTGTCAACCCTCTCCCCTTCAGTCCACCATCATCCAGTGTAGTTTCCTTCCCCCACTGGGTTCCATCTATCACACCCACCCACTTAACCTATTGTATCTCCTATTCCCTCCCCCAACTAGTTCCACCTGTCCATCTTACATCACTTAACTGGTTCCCCTTTTCATCTTCTTTACTTCTCAGATTCAAGCGCCTGCAGTGCGGGTTAGTGGCGGTGCCTAACGGCAGCGGCTCGACTACAGTCGTCTGTCTTTTTTTATTTTTGTCTTGTTAAATGTATGTCTTGAGTTAGTTTTTATTTATTTTTTTAGCTGTGTATATGTGGGGGAAACCGTTTTAAATCTCTTCCCTGTGCGGGGACCCGACTATTCCCTGTCGGGTCTCGGATGTCGTTGGGCCTAACATCGTGGAGCCGGCGGCGACCTCCGGCCGGGATTAACCTGAGGGCTCCAGTTGCAGAGCCTGCGGAACTGACATCGCGGAGCTGGCCAACTTCGGAGCGGGAGGAGCTGTGTTGGCGCGCGGCTGCGACCCGACTTTTGGAGTTCGGAGGCACCGGCGGCAGACCCGGTGGACGGGAACATCGGGAGCTCGCAGGTCCCTGCTGGGAGACCGCTTTTCCGAGCTCCGCTACGGCGACTTCTCCCGCTGGAATCGCGGGGTTAAGGATATGGAGCCGGGGCCTAACATCGCCCGGCGTGGCTTAAACGGCCTCAGGACTTACCATCGCCCGCCGGGGGCTTTAACATCGGAGCCCCAGTTCGCCTCGACACTGCAGTTGGACTGCTTGACCACGGGAGAAGGAACAAAGGGAAGCGATAAAGACTTTGCCTTCCATCACAGTGAGGAGATGTTGGAGACTCACTGTGATGGATGTTTATGTAAACTGTGTTAAGTGTGGGTCTTGGATTGTTTGGTAATGTAAAAAACTGTAGAAATTATATTTAGTTCAAACCTAGGTTTGAATGACAATAAATTGCATTCTATTCTCTTGTGCCTCCACATGACCATCCAGTCTCTACCCCCCACCTGGCTTAATCCGCCCATTTCATCTCACTGCTTATCTGTCTCCACCGAAAATCCACCGGCCCCTGTCTCCCAACTCCATCTCTCAGCTCCATTTGGCCATCACCCCACCTCATCTCATTCACCTATCACCTCAACCGTCCCCACCTCATCACACTGCCTATCTCCCCTCTCTACTTTTAGTCTAAATGAGAGTCTCGCCCCCCCCAAGTGCCTATCATCACAGCTACCCTCCTGAGCTTTCCCAGTACTAAGATACAATTTTGAATGCAATTTTACCCATTTCAGGCGAGTAGCCAGTTAGTGTGCTGCTGAGCAATGCACACTAGGTTGGTCTATTACATAAACCAAATTGCTGTGCTGAGGTCTGCGCAGAGATGCTTCCTAACCCTCTGGGTTCCTCCCGCACTTTGTGTCTATCTTTAGTTCATTTTGCAAATTCTGTGCCGCCTTCTCCTCAGCGCAGCACTGAGTGCAGAGGTGGGGAGGAAGCAACAGTGGGACAGGAAGGCTGTGAGAAACTGGACTCACACAGCACCAAACACACAGCTTATGATGCAGTTCTCTTTATTATTGGCTGAGAAGTTAAGTGAGTACAGTCACCACAGACAGTGAGAGCGGCTACAAAGAAATCAAAGCACTGGATCCACTGCTGGAAAGGATGAGGGGATGATTCTGGAGTCTTCTAATCGCAGAACAGTTTGTAGGAACAAACAAAAGGAAGACTTATGTTGCATTTGACATCATTCCAAGTACCGTCACCTAGAAGCAGGGAATGCACTTACATGTTAGTTCATAATCAAAATACTGCAATAGAGATAATCTGGAGAAATAAAACTGGAAATACTCAGCATGTCAGGTAGCATTTTTGCAGAGGAAACGGGAAGGTTACTGATGGAAATATTATCTCTGTTCCTCTCTCCACAGATGCTGCCTGACCTGCTGAGTGTTCCCAGCATTTTCTGTTTGCCATTTGGTCTAAATGTTTCAACTGTTTGAGCCAGAGCCTGTGAGTTTGACTTGGTCAGTGAGTTTGACTTGTAAATAAAGGGAGTCACTTCTTGTGGAGGTGTCAGGTGCAGTCAGAGTGTGTGTTGATGAAACCTTCCTCTAACTCCAGTGTTACCCCCTTGTACATTCCACCTGCACAGTTACACTGAGTGTTTGGCCCCTGGCTCCTGTATTACATCCCATACATCCTCCTCTCACTGCTTGTAAGTAAGTCCAGTTCTGTGTAACACCAGTTCTGTGTAACACCAGGTCTGTTGAAGTAACCTGTTCAATACTGTTTCTGAAATTAACGTCGATCAAAAAACATTTATTTTACTGTTAAACTTACCATAACGATTAACGGTCACACAGTCTTCGACACCTCCATAATTATTAGGTTCCCCACTTGACCATTTATTATAAATGTATGAAGATCCATCGGCCCATCTGAAATGACCTTTCTGTGGGTATAAATCAATGGTCATTGCTGTTGGAATGCTGAGTAAGCTGCCACATAACAGTACAGGGAGGAGCTGTACCTGAGCTGGAGTGAGAACAGAATACCAGCAGCCGGGACAAGTAGGGCAGTGGATGGGAGTTTAAACTATGGACTGGCAGGGTGGGGGAATATCATATAAGTAACAGGCACAAGTAACCAGTAACTGTTCCTTCATTCTGTGGCTCTTTGGTGAAGTTTACATTTCCTTGCCCTTCAGGGACCAGCCCAGATCAGTATATCTGGAATATTCACTTCCCAGTCCAAGGACTCGAGGCGCTTTGAATGTGTCTGAACATTTAGCATATCCTTTCCTCGGGGAATACCAAGTTCTAGACATGTTTTGCAGAATTTAAATATAAGATAAAAGGTAAAATGATCAACTATTTTCTTGGGTTTAGTTTGGCCAATGTTATATCTATCGGCATGAGCACTTTGCTCAAGTGAATCTGTTTCATGTTATCTGGGCTAAGTCAACAAAAGGGCCAAGGGAAATAAAATGATTCAATGTCAGGAAAGGATTAACTGGAACCCGACTGCAGAAGTGATCGGGCAGAATGAAGGGAGAAATGGGAGATGCTGATGGAGACAAGACCACAGCAGTAAAGAACAGGACGCAAATAGCAGAGCAGACACATCAGTGAGATCAGGTTCTCGCCTGGTTCCCAACACAGCGGCAGGAATTGTGGCCAGCACTGATCAGCATGATCATAGTGAAGGGTGGGACAAGCTCGAGGGGCTGAGTGGCCTACTCAAAGGTATTTTATTAGTCACATTCACATACACCCAGGTGTAGTGAAGTGAAATGCTTTTTGCCATTTTGCAACACACAAAAAAAGAATGCAGACATAACACCAATGAGAGTCATAAACACATAGAACATCCCCCCACAATGGCTCCCACCATGAGTGAAGGCACAAAGTCCGGTCCCCAACCCCAGTTCACCCTACTCCTGCTCCCATTTTGTTGTGTATGTGTATTTTATATTGATATTGTTTATACCCCTTTATAATGCTGATTCCATCAGTACTCTGATCCCGAGGAACACATCCTGACTGTAAAGCCAGTTACTCGTGTACACATCTGTGGAGATCACTTCTCGAGATAAAGAATTGTAAAACAGAGAAGTTGTGTGAAAATGGTATAGAACCTTGGTGAGACTGCACTCGGATACTGAACACAGTTCTTGTCACCATGACATGGGAGGGGCACAGATACACCAGTGAAGGTGAAAACATATTTCCAGGGAAGGCTGCAGAACAGAGAGATGGTATTTACCAACAAAAGTTGAACCAACCAGAGCCCTTTCATCCACCAGTGCTGAGGGTGACCTATATCTTCGTTACTAAATTACCTTGTGTTTTAGTTTTTTAGAGATACAGTGTGAAAACGGGCTCTTTAGCCTTCTGAGCATGCACGGACCAGGAATCAGCCATACATGTCCTATCCAATGCATCAGGGACAATTTACAGAAGCCAATTAACCTACAAATCTGCATGTCTTTGGAATATGGGAGGTAACCAGGGTACCTGCAGAAAGCCCATGCAGTCACAAGGAGAACGTACAAACTCCATACAGACAACACCCACAGGCAGGATCGAATAAGGGTATCTCGCGCTGTAAGGCAGCAACTCTATTGTTGTGTCACAGTACCGCCACTGGCCAGAATTTTAATATAATTTCTTAGAATAATGCATCCAATTATAATTGGCTGGAAATTGTCTACGTTCTTGAGTAAAGACTGGTTATCTGATCTAAACATTAAAACTTCATTTTGAAATTCAAACTACTTAATAACAATGTGACTTCAGAGTTCCATCAATGTGTTGACTGTAATCTGCTCTCTGCAAAGATCAATGCATGATCTGGGAAGGACAACAACTGCAGATCTGGCCATTAACCTGCAGGCCAATGTGCCATGTTTAACTGTACCTGACATCTTTCATTGAGACCAATCCAAGTTTGTGGCTTATCTGTGTCCATTGCTGCAATCAGGTCAACAATGAATGTGGTGTGTTCGTTTGAGGCCACAGTAGCCAGATGTCCAGAACATGGTTTGCATTTGCAAAACTCCTTTAAAGAAAAGAATAGTTTATTGCTGTGAAGCAGGGTCTCTCATCCTCCTGCTAATCCCTTAGTAATTGGTCTAAATTGATGTTGGAAATTCAGCACGTTGATTTCCTTAAAACAAAGTTCTTGTTCTTTAATCTCTTTGGTGTCAATCCCAGGTATGTGTTAACTCCTGGATGTGGAGTTTCCCCCAAATCCCCAATATTTCACCCACTGGTCCGATCGTTAGAAACCGGAGCCCACGGCCACAGTGAAGCGCACCCTGGAACACAGGGACTCATCACAGGCAATTCAACGATTCAACTGTGCTGTGAGTTCATGGGAATGAACCAGCAGAGAGCAATGTTCCCAGGCCTCCTAGAACAACCACTGGTTTCAAGAACTTACCTCAGCATCTGACCATGTCTTTGCGTCAGAGAAAAAACGGTAACAGGTTTTTAAGGGAGGAAAATGAAACCAGTTTTCAGCACACGGTCCTTTGACTATGTCGCGTTTTTCACGGTCTAGTCGGGTCTCCTCCGGTCCCAAGGAGTCAGTCGTCCCTGTCAGTTAAAGAGAACTTGGATTTAAACCAACTTGCTGACCAGAGGGCCTTCCTGAGTAAGTCTCGTTTGTCGGCATTAAACCCATATCCTCTCAACCTTTCCTATCCGTGTACCTATCCAAGTGTCTTTGAAGCATTGTAATTGTTCCCCCATGCACCACTTCCTCTGGTACCTTCATTGTGAATAACATGCCCTCCAGTTTTTTGACTCCCCCATCACGGTGACCTTCTATCGATGCCCCTCGTGAATTTATAAACCTTTTTCTTATAACCCAAGCCCACCAGACCTGGTAACATCATTGTGAATCGTTACTGCATCATCTCTAGATTAACCCCATCCTTCCTGAAGTCTGGCGACCAGAACTGCGCACAGTTTCATGGTGAGGTTTCACCACCATCTTGTACAGCTGTTGCATGAATACCAACTCCTTAATCTTCACCAAACATCTTCTTCACCACCTTGTCCACCTGGATTACCACTTTCAGGGAGCGATGACATCTTACCCCAGGGTCACTGGTCTACACTGACCCTAGGGCTCTATTTCTCAATAACATTACCTTCTCTCCTCAAGACCACACCACTGGTCACATGCCACATGCACACACCTGCACATCACATAGCATTAAAATTACTTTGACCCAGGGCCGGATTTAGATGAAGAGAGGCCCTAAGCTATTTCACGTTTGAGGGCCCCCCCCCCCCCCCTCCCCCCCCACCTCCCAATCCCCCATCCCCACGACTAGAGGACCATGACTACCCGACAGTGACAGTGTGACACTTTTAGATCCTACTGTATGTTGTCATTAAACAGTTGGATTTAAAATACATATTGGATTCACCGCGGAGTGGGCGACGCTTTACCTGGATTGCCGTTTGAAACTCTGGAGTGTTGGGCCTGCTGCTTCAACATCATGGAGTTGTGGTTTGCGGAGCTCCCAGCCTCGGGCCACACTAATTTTAATGTCGTGGAGCCCTGGGATCCCTTTGCCTAAGGCCGCCAGCGTGAATCTCCACCCAGCTCAGCCTGTGGACTTCGGGAGCTGCGGTCTCCAGTAGGAAGTGGCCGATTCGGAAGTCCAAGCCGCTGAGAATGTTCTCCTGTTCTGTCGTCGGATGGTGACCCCCAAATTTTATTGTACCATGAGGGGGGGTCCAAGAGGAGGGGGTCCGATGGAGACGGGAAAAGGGATCATCAATGGGGGCGAGGACTCCTTACCATGGAAGAACGGTGTGAGGCGGAGGCGACTGAAGAAGAGCTCCAAATCGTGGCGGGCGGGGAACTCATTGAGATGGAGACAGAGGGGCACAAAGGTGAGGCCTCTGCTGCGGACAGACCATTCGGTATCTGAGAGGGGGAGGTCAGGGGGGATGGTGAACACACGGCAGGGATGGGGGTTGATGCCGGAGGAAGGCAGGTGAGTGGACTGATGCCAAGGCTGGTGGAGGGGTCGTGGTGGTCAGGGGATAGGGGGGTATGAAGACTGTAGTGTGGGTGGGGAAGAGCTGGGGTCACATGGTTTGAGGGGAATGGGGAAGACCCAGTGGAACAGCCACTGAGGATAGCAGGGTTCGGGGGGCTAGCACTAGGACCCAGCGCATTCAAATCCGGGGGAGTGGGAATCAGCAGCGTGGAAACTTCAGGCCCGGTGCTGAGTCCAGGCTGCAGGTAAGGCGACAGCTGCGGGCTGCTGGAGGGCGGTGGAGTGGCCAGGGTCAGCGGGCAAAGTGTAGGAGGTCCCGGTGGGCGGATGGTTGGCGGTGCGGCGAGGTGAATCGCCCCACTAGATCTCGAGGCCCTAAGCTTAAGCTTGTCTATTTTATACGTAAATCCGGCCCTGCTTTGACCACCCATTGACACACTGGCTGCGATCACAGACATAATTTCTTGAACACTCTTCTTTCCTCATCTCCCCTCCCCTCCCCCACCTCTCCTCCCCCTGATGCCCTCCCACGGTCCACCTTCCTTGGACAAATTTGTGTCATAAATGCAAGTAAACGGTTGTTATTTCCTTGTTGTTGCAACATGACCAAGTTTAGGAATTAAATATTAGTATTAGATGGATTTGGGGATAGGCAAAATGTAAAAAGAGGGGCCCTGACAACAAATGATGGGATCAAGGCAATGAAGAGAAAGGATCTTAGTTCAGAAAATGAAGACACAACATCAGTTTGGGTGGAGCTGAGAAACGGCAATGGGCAGAAGAATGGATCTGCAGATGCTGGTTTAACCGAAGATAGACACAAAAAGCTGGAGTAACTCAGCAGGGCAGATAGCATCTCTGAAGAAAAGTAATAGGTGACATTTCGGGGTAAGACCCTTGATCAGACTGACCTGTCTGAAGAAGGGTCTTACCCCGAAAAGTCAGCTATTGCTTTTCTCCAGAGATGCTGTCGAAACCCGTTGATTTACTCCAGCTTTTTGTGTCTATCAGCTGGCAGAAGACATTGGCTGGTTTTGTCCATAGTCACCCACCAGTGGTCTTGTGGTGTAGGGTACATATCAGGAACACATCAGACCCAATGTAGACTACACCTGGAATATTGTTCACAGAAAAAATGTGTAGGAAGGAATTGCAGATTGACACAAAATGCTGGAGTAGCTCAGCTGGACAGGCAGCATCTCTGGAGAGAAGGAATGGGTGACATTTCAGTCCGAAGAAGGGTCTTGACCCGAAACGACACCCATTCCTTCTCTCCAGAGATGCTGCCTGGCCCACTGATTTACTCCAGCTTTTTGTGTTTACCTTCAATTTAAACCGACATCTGCAGTTCTTTCCTACACAAGGAATTGCAGATGATGGTTTACTCCGAAGAAAGACACAAAAAGCTGGAGTATTTCAGCACTTCTGAGGAATGTCACCTATTCCTTTTCTCCTGAGATACTCCCTGACCCGCTGAGTTATTCCTGCTTTTTGTGGCTATATCGTTCACAGATCTGGATTCCTAACCTCAAGAAGAATATCCGTGCTATTGAGGAAGTGCAATAAAGGTTTACAGATTTATTCCTGAAATTGGGAATTGTCATTTGAGGACAGATTAAGTGGACTTAATTATGTCATCAGAATAAAGAGGTTACCTCATTGAAACAAACAAAATTATATCCTGTAATCAGATTGCCAGCATCTGCAGTTAATTGCATTGGAAGTGGTGTTTTGTATGTCAGTTAAATGATCAAATCACTCGTAACTCCAACCTTTCTCTGTCTCTTTCACTCCCCAACTCCAGGACTCACTCCCCCTGTATAATTGCCAGCACTCTGGCCATCCTCCCTCAAGCCTTCATCCTCACCCTCACAGTGGGCAAGTACACTGCACCCATTGCATTGGACCAGTGCCTGCAGAACCTTCTCCTCTGCATCCCCTGGGTTCCTGACCGAGTCACATATCCCTCTTCCTGCAACTCTGTCTTCCTGTGAATCGTCACCGTGGAGAAATCTCTGTCCACTGATGTGGAGGAGAGTCTCCAACTCACCTTCCAACTCAGCAGCTCTAAGATGAGTATCCCAGACAAGAGACATTTCCTACCACATCCCGACCAGAAATTCCCATGTTCCACAGTCCCAACACAATGCCTGTGAATTCGTCCCTCACACCAATATATTTCTAAAGCTCCTGGAATCAATGGACCTTACCTGCCACATCACTGGCAAGCAGTGCGGTCAGCACCAAAACCCACACCAGCATCATGTTTCCTTCCTCGAACCTGAAACACAAGAAAACAATTCATCATTAGTGTCAAGTTTCACAGTGAAGGTGGGCATATCCCGCTGCCGTTCCCACCTCTCTCTCTCCCAGCTCTCTGCGTCAATGAGGTTTCCAATGCTGTTGCATCCTTATATACGTGTAGTTCTGGCATCTTGGAGGCTTTTGGAACCAATGGAATCAAACTCAATTGGCTGCAGCAATCTACATAAAACTCCTGCTGACCAATCACCGACTGGCAGATTAGAACAAGATGAACAGGAAGTCACAGAAATGTCTTGTGAGCTCCAAGTGTGACTGTAGAATGTGGCACTGTATCTGAACACTGAGAGATGGAAACTTGAAAGTATTTATGGCCCCATTATGTGTTTATGGTATTAGGGTCTAATGAATATAATCTACAGGAACAATTAAGATGTAACATTCAGACAAATACTTCAACAAAACCATCATTGACCCAGAACACCTCACTCACTCCTCTACTCACTCTGGTCTGTTTCCTCTCCATTTCCCATCACGGTGGAAGGTCACCATCCATCACTGACTCGGGAATGTTTGTAATCCATTTGTAAGGAGCTAGTTCAATTTAGCATCTTGGCCACTTTTTAACAAGTTGCTGGAGTGAAGTCTGCTCAGAAGGAGCATGGAGGATGGGGAGATAATGGACTGCTTGATGCTTGTTGCATCTGAAGGAGATCCCTGCAGGATTACTTCACTGAATCCATTAAGCGGATGGGACACACAATAGCCATGGTTTGCCTCTGGTGGAGAGAGGGAATATTCAGGGTGGGCAGTGGGCTGCCACTGAACTGGACATGAAATTTCCAATTGTATGTAATATACTCTTACCACACTCTCTTCTACCTGCCCCCCCATCACCTCGGTGTGTACCCACCTTTCCTGACAGCTCCACTACACCAGCCACCTACTATTTTTCTTCCCCAAACGTTTCTTTCCCATTCCCTGGTCCCATATTTCCTTGTATCATCTCATCCCCTTCCTCATTCCCTACCCACATCCCTCTCTCCAACTGTATCCACCTATCACTTGCCAGGTTTTGCCCCAACCCCATCTCCTTTTCCCAGATTGCACCTCACTCTCCTTAGGTTTGAAGAAGGGTACCAATCCAAAACACCATCTGTAGCAATGTTACAACATTTTGAGATTTTAAAAATCAAGTCTGCAATTTATCCCATCATATAAAGCATAAAAATAAGTTTAATTTGACACCTAATTCACTTTCATATCTCAAGTATATAAAAAGTTATGGCCATTTTCATACTCGGAAATTAGCATCTTGTTCCCTATTGATTTTCTATGGACATAACAAAAAAGCTGTGATCGTGGACAGTGAAAAGCCCATAACCTTCTTAAACATTAAGAGAACTGAATGAAATTTTCAGTTATCATAGATTGAAGCATTCTGAAACAAATATAAAATAATCTTACTTGGATGACCTGAAATTAAAGCATATAATTAGTTAGTTACCCAATTGGAGCTAATTTCAAACTTCAATTACTAGACCAAGTGTAAATGGATTATTAATAATCAGTATAGTCATTGGGCCAATGGTCCTGTTTCCAGACTGTATGTCTAAAATCTAAAACTAAATCTAAATCTAACAGTGACATTCTGTATATTCTGACACGTGTGCGGACGGGACATCGAAGGACGAAAAGCTGAAGCGAAGAAGTGGAAACCAAGATACTGAACAGAAACAACGCCGAAAATTCAAATAACCGAACGGACAGAACGCCTCAAAGCCAAACAACCGAAATGTGACAAAGCCTAAAAACCAAATAACCAAACGGACACGATGCTGAAAAACCAAATAACTGAACGGACACGACGCCTAAAGGATACGAACCTGAACGGACTCTACACTGAAAGGACAATATGCAGAACGGACGTGGCATTGAAAAGCTGCCCATCGGACATGACGTCTCTGGGGACGGGATTTGTCCTAGACCCTGCCAGCGATTTCTCCATATCCCCGCGTCCATCACTTCACTGGCCTGGGGAGACAGGAGGGTGGGGGGGATTTTCAATTTTCCTTCGCCGCTTTTGGACTTTCCTGAATATAAAATAAAACCCCATGTGACTGGATCGCAACAGCTTGGAGTAACTGCCAAAGATCATAGAGCGGATTATATTTGTAAGCGTTGATCTACCACGGTGCTTGGGGTTAAGAAGGCAAAAGTAGAGAACCTGGATGACGAGGGATATTGAGGCTCAGATCAGGGCAAAGAAAGCACTTGACAGATAGAGGCAGCTTGCTCAGTGAACAGGACACAGCGGGAGGAAAAGTGTCCTGAACCACGGTCACTCAGAGGGCGAGTCTCTGAGGTTTCAAGGAGCAGACTGTGACTCATCTTTGCTACGTGTTGTTTCTTTGTATTGGATGCAACTTATGTCAGAAATCTTCTCCATGTAACCAACAGACCTGTACCCACAGTGATTGTTGTGGTCAAAGACAAGTTTCTTGAATTAGGTTACAATGGTTGTGCAAATGTTATACTTGGAGCGTACTGTAGGATAATGGGAGGTTGCATTGTTTGATGGGAGAAATAGCAAAACAGAATATTTCACGTGGTGAGAAGCCAGTAAATGTTGGTGTGTGGAGGGGTGCAGGCGTGTTGGTTCACCAGATGTAGAAAGTTAATCTGTAGCTGGAACATGCAATTATGAAGTCAAATAACACGATGTCTGTTGTTTTGAGGGGATTTGGAACGGTTTTCTAAAGAAACTCTCCAGGCAGCATCTGCAGAAGCATTGTCAGCGTTTTGAGTTTCAACCCTGCATCTACACTGCAGGACATTGCCAAAGTCTTCAACTTATCAGCATTATGAGTGCTTCAGTCTTTAGTGCTGATAAAACCACTGGTGACATCCAAAGGACAATCACAGGACCAGTTCCCTTCACCTTCAAACCTTCACAATGGTAGGACACATTCCCAACACAAAGTACGATGGCTGTGGTTCAACATCCCAGCCCCAGGACATCACTGCTGGAGTTCCTTAGGGTATGAACATGGATGATGAAGATGGAATTGACTGCCAATATCTGTGTAGGGAGATGTGCAGGTGCAGCAAAGTTTTTAGATATTCCGGTGTCTTTCTTGGTAACCTCTGAGGACTTCATAAAGGGACAAGCATTTTGGTGTAAGTTTAGAGTCACACAGTGGTCAGAGCAGCGATGACCAGCAAGTTCCATCCAAAGGAACTTCACTGAAGAGTTGGGTTTTTACAACATTCCGACAGCTTCATTTACTGAGACACTCCCACGATATAATATTGACAGTCTGTGTATTCTGAGCTCCACAGTCCTCTGAGGTAAAACATTCTGAAGAACCTGAAGAAGTTAAGTAAGGTTACAAAATTGCTTTTTGTTTAGAATTGTACAAAATGGATGCTTTGCCCTTTTCTCTCCATATTCAACAAGATTAAAGTGCACAAACACTGGACGCTTTGCCCTATAATCTAAACAGTCAGCAAAATGTACAGAACACTGGGACCTTACCCACTGAATATTCAACAAGATTGTAATGTACAGACGATGAATAAACAAGGTCAATAATCAAGACCGTTTGAATCTGCAGAGATAAAGAATTGCTGAATTGCAGACAGGTTCGGGTATAAGTATACACATGTGCTTTGCATCTGTTTGTGGAACACGAGGAACTCTGTGTCTGCGTTTTCATATTTAGAGTTACCTCCAACACCTGCCTGAGCGAAATAAATACATTACTGTATCTTTAACAAACCCCAACACTCCACACAAGGAGATTTCCCTTCATCTAAATCACAGCAATTCCATATGATCATGGCCGACCTATTCTGACCTCAACCCCAGTTCTGTGCCAGTTCCCCACATTAAGCCACTGCTTGACCGGGTCCATTACACAGATTGTCCAGAATTCAGTGACAAATGTGGCCTGGTTCAGACACACAATTCTTTGAAGGTTTCATCCTCCCCTTTGTTCTCTCTGTCTCTCAATCGGTTCCTTGACCCTCCTTCACTTGTTCCAAGGGCATCCTTCATTAGTACGTCCCTGATCGATTTAATGCAGTTTTCTGACCCAGGCTGTCCGTCAACTTCCAACACAACACCACTGTCTCAGTTAGTGCTCTGCCTTCCCCACCTTGCCAGTGGTAAACACAATTCTGTTCCAGCACATTCTTCACCATCAGCATTGCTTTTGACTTAACTGTCCAGTACTTTGCTGCTTGAGCCAACGATATTTCAACATCAATTATTTAGCAACTGTAAGATAAAAGAGAGCGCAGATGATGGAATCCTGAACAATAAACTAAGTGTTGGAGTAATTCAGCAGGTCAGGCAGCATCTGTGGAGGGGATGTACCAATGACGTTATGGGTCTGATCCGTTCTTCAGTCAGATGGAGTGGGGAAGAGAACTCTTCATCTACCATTTCTCCACTCATATTTCCAACTGATCTCTATCCTGCTGCATGCGATACAATCTTCCTCAATATCCACAACTCCATGAATTTTCATCTCGTCTGCAAACGTAATAATCGACCAACCTACATTGTTTATGTAATTCACAAACAACAGATGTCCGTACTGATCCCTGCAGAACACCACTGGTCACAGACCTCCAGTTAGAATAATACACCTCCACCGCCACCCTCTCTTCAAACTAACTTTCAATAGTTTCTTAAACAAGGGTTTTGCAGCAGAGTCCAATGTCCAATCCAATCTATATTTGGATTAAAGATGTTCATTTGATCAACGTATCAACAGCGAATATGATCAGACAGTTTCCCCTGAAACAATATTGAACTGTCCTCTTTCTCCTCAGTTATATCAACCCCCCCCCCACCGCAGACTGTGACTGTCATCTTTGATACATGTTGTTTCTTTGTATTGGATGCAACTTATGTCATAAATCTTCTCCATGTAACCAGCAGACCTGTACCCACAGTGATTGTTGTGGCCACAGCCAAGTCTGCTGAACTAGGTTACAATGGTTGTGTAAATATTAAACTTGGAGCACCCTGTAGGATAATGGGAGGTTGTGCTTTTTGATGCAAATAGCAAAACAGAAAATTTCATGCTGGGAGAAGCCAGTAAATGTTGGTGTGTGGAGGGGTCCAGGCTGTTGGTTCGCCAGATGCAGAAAGTTAATCTGCAGCTAGAACAAGCAATTATGGTCAAATAACACCATGTCTGTTCTTGTGAAGGGGTTGGAGACAAAAACAAAGATGTTTTACTGATATTCCACAGTGTTTCAGTGAGAGGATATTTGGAGTTTAGGGGGATGTTTTGATCTCCGTACCTAAGGCAGGAAATATTTGCCTTGGAGTCTGTGCCTGTGCAGCGTTGATTTACTAGATGGATGTTTAGAATTAGGGAAGTGTCCACTGAAGAGAGATGGAGGAATATTAGACTAAACTGTCTGGAAATTAGAAAAGATTGCAGGTGGTCTCGGGGAGAGGTACAGGACAATGAATATTTCTCCTCTCCTCAGGAAATTGTGGGAGTCGTGGTTGAAATTTATGAATTGTCATTGAATACAGGAGAGGTGCTGGATGAATGAAGGGAGGTAAATGTTGTGTCACTATTTAAGAAGAGCGGCAGGGATAATGCTGGGAACTATAGGCCAGTGAGCTTAACATTTGTAGTTGTATAGTTACTAGAGTGTATTGTGAGAGATATGAAAAACATTCATTGAGAAAGACAAGAGCTGATTTGGGATAGGGAACATGCTTTTGTACATGGGAGGTCAGGTCTCATAAATCTGATTGTTTTTTGAAAATGTGACCAAAAAGATTGATGAACAGAACTGTAGATGTTGTTTCTATGGACCTTGGCAAGGTAGATTTCACATGGTAGATAGCTGAATGGATAGAAAATGGCTTAATGGAAGGAAGCAGAGGGTGATGGTGGAAGGTTGCTTCTCAGGCTGGAAGCCTTAGTGGTGTGCCTTAGGGCTCAGTGCTGGGGCTATTTCTGTTTGTCATCTATATCAATGATTTGGATGAGAACATACATGGCAAAATTAGCAAGATTGCAGATGATGCAAAAGTGGGTGGTATTGCAGATCGTGAAGATAATTGTGAAAAATTGCAGCAGGATCTTTATCAGATGGCCAGGTGGGTTGAGGAATGGTTGATGGAATTTAATACAGAGAAATGTGAAGTGTTACATTTTGGGACGTCCAAAAGGTTGGGACCTATACAGTGAATGGTAGGACTATGGGGAGTGTTATACAGAAAATGGATCTACGAGTGCAGGTACATGGTTCCTTGAATGTGGAGTCACAACTAGGGCAGTTAAAAAGGTTTTTGGCACTTTGGCCTCCATCAGTCAGAGTGTTGAGTATAGATGTTGGGAGGCCATGTTGCTGTTATGTAAGATGTTGGTGAGTATTGCATATTATCGTATTGCGTTCAGTTGTGTGCACCATGTTACAGGAAAGTTGCTGTCAAACTGAAAAGGGTACAGAGACGATTCATGAGGATGTTGCCAGGACTCGAGGGTATGAGCTATAGGGAGAAGTTGAGTAGGCTGGGATTCTATTCCTTGGAGTGCAGTAGGATGAGGGGTGATCTTATAGAGGTGTATAAAATCATGAGAGGAATAGATCAGGTAGGTGCACCAAGCCTCCTTCCCAAAGTATGGGAATTGAGGACCAGAGGACATAGGTTTAAGGTGAATGGGAAAATATTTAATAGGAATCTGATAGGTAACTTTTTCACACAAATGGTGGTGGGTGTATGGAAGGAGCTGCAAGACAAGATCGTTTAGGCAGGTACTATCGCAACGTTTCAGAAAAAGGTTGAAAATTACATGGAAAGGACAGGTTTGGGGGGCATCTGTGACAAACCCAGGCAGGTGGAACTAGTGTAGCTAGGACATGTTGGCCAGTGTGGGAATGTTTGGCGGAGTCGTAGCTTATGCAATGACTGGACCCGTTGCGCTGAACCCAGTGCCTTGAGGATAACCACTTTGTAAGTGATTTTGACCGAGGACAGGGATGTAGCTGGAGCCCACCGGCGACGCAGCGTCAGCAGGACATAAACATCCCATATCTTCGAGTACCTGGGCCTGGGGAATTTGAGTTGAAGATATCCTTCATGAATCTGGATATCAGAGGTCGAGACCCGACAGCGTGGTGTCCCGACCCCAGCAGGAAGTATGACGACCAGGCACTTCTGGCACAATTTATAGCACTATAACTCCATCTCTTGTGAAATATAGCTTTGAGAGGAATTCCAAGACATCTGTTATACGTACCGTGTCATACGATATATTGGACTGTAAACGGAATACTTCACATTCCTTGATATAGGAGGTGTGCTGTTTCTTGGTACTATCTCTTCAGGCCGCAGTGATTACATCCACCGTACAACCTGACAGTCCGTACCCCAGGAAGGGTCTTCTCATAGCCTGTAAATCAACAATTTGATTCGCTCATGCAGAGGATGGTTCTCCCCAGTCACGGGGTGAGCCAGCAGATTTCTGCGTTTGGGAACAGCCATAAAAGGCTCTGTTATCATTCCCAGTATGAGTGGACCCATGGCTGTGTAGGCCAGTCAGGCACTATCAAAAGCCTGAGGCGGAGTCTTGCTGGTGTAAGAGAATGCATCCATCGCCACTGCCCCTGAGAATGCCCGCCATGCCAGATATTTTTGTAACTGGTGATTGAGACTAGATGCAAACAAATTGATATTTGGTGTTCCATCGAGCCACAATGTCATTAAATACTTTGTGATCCAACATCCATTCTGTGTTGTCATTGATTTACGTACAAGATACAAGATACAAGATAGATTTAATTGTCACATGTGCCAGTTGGCACAGTGAAATGAAATTCCCATACAGCCATACAATAAAAATAAAAATAAAGGACACAACACACTATAGAATTTAACATAAAACATCCCCACACAGCAGAATCAAAGTTTCCCACTGTGTGGGAAGGCACCAAAGTCAGTCTCTTCCTCCACTGTTCCCCGTGGTCAGGGCCTCCCCAAGCCCTCCGCAGTTACAGCTACGGGCGGCCCGATGTCCAGGACCGCTCACCGGGGTGATACAAGTCCGACGTCGGGGCTGCGGGACGTCCTCAGCGGCGTGGACGCCAGAGTCGGCCCCCTCCTACCGGAGTCGGCGGCTTCCAAAGTCTGCAGGCCGCGCCGGGTGGAGACCCGCTGCTGTAGACCCTCTGCAAGGCGCCCCAGGACTCCACGATGTTGTTCAGTGCCGCCCGCGTTGAAGCTCTCCGCACCAGAGCTCCACGATGTTGGAGCAGCGTGCCAACGCTCCGGAGCTCCAAACGGCGACCCAGGTATGCATCGCCCGCTCCGCGGTGACTCCAGCGCTGCGCCGCCGCTGTAGCAGCCCTGGTCTGGTTCCCGGTCCCTGGCAGGAAAGGCCGCTCCGATCCAGCTGGTAGGCCGCGAGGTGGGGGGCGAGGACGCGACTGCCAGGAAGAGACTGGGAAACGGTTTCCCCCTTACCCTGCCCCCCTCCCCCACATAGAAAAGTTAAAGTTTCCCCCCCAAAACAGACTTTGGACTAACTGAAAATAAAAAAAAGATAGAAATGACAGACAGGCTGTAGGTAGAGGCTGCTGCCAGTGCAGCGCCCCTAGAGGAATGACGTGATGATACACCAGCGCCAAATAAGGTTAGGTAAACTTATCATAGGGTATTGACTTGATTGCACCCATGTGATTAATATATGCCACCACCGTAGTGTGTCAACTTGTAGTTGAGCATGCAGATATGCATATTCGCACAATAAGCCTTTAACCCATAGAACGCACCTAGTGACTTTAGGTAGTTGTTACCATATAACTGAGGGATTGGTAACTCATGCACATCCCATCCGCCTCTGTGACTAGAGATGGGATAGTAATTTCCCATCTTTGAGCGCTAGCATCAGTTTGTAATAACTGAAGGTTTAATGACCAAGAGTACTGGAGCAATGCTGAATACTGTTTGATCATCATTGTGACTTTATAGCTTCAGCTGGTAATAGCATAGATCTGTTAACAATGACCTACATGGTACTTGAGAGCTTGCTCCTTTGCACGATGTAAGTTCTGATGATGCAAAGGCCCCAATCGCGCAGCTGAAACAACAGCCCCTAAATTGCCAATTACACTGGCCACTTGATGAATAAACAACCAGATTGTTACAAGCTTTCATTAATTCTAATCTCTTGCCCCAGGGCAGAGCCACAGACAATTAATAGAGTTAAAGGTAAATCGCAATCTATAACTCCAGTTGGTAGCAACTTAAATTCAACTGGATGAATGAGAAACCCCAATTTCTCCAATATTAGTTTTGCGGTTGGAACAACTAATTTAGCAGTGACTCCGAAGTAAAATAGGGATCGATGTGAAATGCCAGATGCGTAAGGAATTTAAAATATTGTATATGAATGCGCAAAGTATAAGAAGTAAAGTAGATGAGCTTGAGGCTCAGTTAGAGGTTGGTAGATATGACATAGTGGGGATTACTGAGACGTGACTGCAGGAGGATCGGGCATGGGAACTTAACATTCAGGGTTATACATCCTATAGAAAGGACAGGCAGGTGGGCAGAAGAGGGGGGAGTAGCTCTGCTGGTGAAGGATGGAATTCAACCCTTGCGAGGGAAGACATAGGGACTGACGAGGTAGAGTCGCTGTGGATTGAGTTGAGGAATTGCAAAGGCAAGAAGACACTAATTGGTGTTATCTACAGACCCCCAAATAGTAGCCCGGATATAGGGTGTAAGTTGCAGCAGGAGTTAAAACTGGCATGTAACAAAGGGAATGACACTGTGGTGATGGGGGATTTCAATATGCAGGTAGACTGGGAAAATCAGGTTGGTTCAGGACCCCAAGAAAGAGAGTTTGTAGTGCCTCTGAGATGGATTCTTAGAGCAGCTTGTAATGGAGCCGACCAGAGAAAAGGCAATTCTGGATTTAGTGTTGTCCAATGAACCAGATTTGATAAGAGAACTAAAGGTAAAGCCGCTTGGAGGTAGTGATCATAATATGATTAGTTTTAATCTGCAATTTGAGAAGGAGAAGGTTATATCAGAAGTGTCAGTGATGTGGTTGAACAAAGGGGACTATGAAGGCATGAGAGGGGAGCTGGCCAAGGTAGACTGGAAAGGGATCCTAGCAGGAATGACGGTGGAACAGCAATGGCAGGAATTTCTGCGCATAATCCGGAAGAAGCAGGATCATTTCATTCCAAAAAGGAAGAAAGATTCTAAGGGGAGTGGGAGGCAACTGTGGCTGACAAGAGAAGTTAGGGATAGAATAAAACTTAAAGAAAAGATGTATAACACAGCAAAGAGTAGCCGGAAGCCGGAGGATTGGGAAACTTTCATAGAACAACAGAAGGAAACAAATCGGGCAATAAGGGCTGAAAAGATGAAGTACGAGGGGAAGCTGGCCAGGAATATAAAGAAGGACAGTAAAAGTTTATTTAGATAAGTTAAGGGAAAAAGAATAGCAAAGTCAAATGTGGGTCCCTTGAAGGCAGACACGGGTGAAATTATTATAGGGAACAAGGAAATGGCAGAAGAATTGAACAGGAACTTCAGATCTGTCTTCACTAAGGAAGACACAAATAATCTTCAAGAAGTACTGGAAGAAAGAGGATCTAAGGGTGTAGAGGAACTGAAAGAAATTTTTATTAGGCGGGAAATAGTATTGGGTAGGCTAATGGAACTGAAGGATTATAAATCCCCGGGGCCTGATGGTCTACATCCCAGGGTCCTCACGGAGGTGGCTCTAGAAATAGTGGACACATTGGTGAACATTTTCCAATGATCATTAGATTCAGGATCAGTTCCCGTGGACTGGAGGACAGCTTGTCAGGTCTCGCGTTTGATCTAGTTTCTGTTTCTTATGGTTCTAGTACTTAAAGTTTCATTCAGTTCTTTTATTTTGAAAGTTTCCTTTTGACTGTTCACGTTCACATTTTTTGTTATGTCCATTACCCTCAATAGGGAACAAGATGCTCATTTCCCAGTATGAAAATGGCCATAACTTTTTAAATACTTGAGATATGAAAGTGAATTAGGTGTCAAATTAAACTTATTTTTATGCTTTATCTGATGGGATAAATTACAGACTTGATTTTTAAAATCTCAAAATTTTGTAACATTGCTAATTAAAGTAAATAAAGCTCAACCTACCGGCTCTCTCAAGGTTCCCTTCTTGTCTCTGCTTACTGTCCTTGCTGCACTTGCCTGTTCCATTTTCTACAAATGAGTCATGTTGCACTGTTTGGATTCATCCCACTGGTTTCATCACTCGTAACAAGCACTTGCAAACCTCCCTGCAAGGATGGTGGTCCCCTTCTAGTACCAAGAGAACCCTGATTTCCTGGTCACACTTATCAAATCAGTTCTGGTGTTTCTAGGAGAGAATCTTTGGTGCAGAATACTCAACTACACATTAGGGTGATTCAGATCCTATGGATAGTGGCAGTTGTGTAAAGAGGTATTGTTTAAGAAAATCCTTGAGATCTTCAACATTGTTTTGCTTGCTGCAAAGTTTCTGCTGGTGCCTTTGTTAATAGGCCAGGTTGATAAAGGTGAGCATATTGGTCATGGGAACATGCTTTGATGTGGATATATTTGCGACATACTTTAATAGCTGCAAAGTTTGGTTTGGAGATCGAGTTCTGTCTCAGATACAAAGGGTGTGGATGGGACCATGTTCTAAGCATTTCATCAGGATGGTTCTATTGGAGTCAGTGTTCCTTACTCCCTCCTTGACAATTGCTCTACCAGAGGCTTGTTCCTTTTTATATGCTTGGCATTGATGTCAATTCAATTTACTATGGCCTTCATCTCTGCATGGCAGTTGCAAGTGTGCATCCTTGGTGCATACTGTACCCAGCCATAATTTTGGGTAGTTTATGAAGAAGCTCAAATAATAGTACAATTCATACCAGGGAAAATTAACCTGGCCTAGAATTGTTGTCCATCTTGCAGCTGGATGGCTGGATTTGGCTGTGGACTATCTCTTCAAATTGTGATTATGACTGCTATTAGAGATGAATCTCAGCTGGGTATCTCTTGTCATGCGCTACTTATTATTCGAGGCCATGGCATAATCTGGACCCTTGGTTTCAGATTATTTTTAGAACATCGAAATGATTAACCCTTGCAATGTTGACACTTGTCCACCTTTCCTATTACGAACAAACGCTACACTGGAACAAAATCCTGAATTTGGTTGGCAAATAGTTAATAGTTTTCTTGTCTGCACCCTTTTGTTTCTAATGGAGGCCTCAGTAACCTCTTGTATCTCTGCACACTGCCAGATCATGTGCTGAGTGTGGGCGATGAACCTCGCCAGGTACTGCTGCGAGTTTATGGCGCCATCTGCAGGTAAGTGGCAAAACCATTTAAACTCTTGGACTATTTGAAAATTGTTTCCCATATCAAATTGGGACCCCTTTAAAGAATTATCGATTCCTTTATCTTCATTTTTGCTCTGCCAACTTTCTCCACTTTTTAACGTGCTTACACTTGTAGCACTTTAATCGACTTGTCAAGTGTCTGCAAAATGTTCACTCGAACTGCATAGCTGAATACTGAAAATTATTTTTCACTCACTAGAGGGCAGAAGAATTTCTTTTAACTGGGATAAGACTCGGGGATTTGATGTATGTTAAGCTTGTTCACACCACAGAAGTGAACATTTGTTTAGCATCAGATAGACACAAAAAGCTGGAGTAGCTCAGCGGGACAGGCAACATCTATGGAGAGAAGGAATTGGTGACATTTCAGGTCGAGACCCTTCTTCAGAAAACGCCTCGATCCGAAACGCCACCCATTCCTTCTCTCCAGAGATGCTGCCTGTCCCTCCTGCATTTTGTGTCTATCTTCGGTTTAAACCAGCATCTGCAGTTCCTTCCTACACATTCGTGTTTAGCCTTGTTTTCTTATTGCTGTCCCAGTTTGTATCTGGATTGTGAAGTGCCCACAGTCTATGTACTTGCGGCAGGATTTTAATTGATAGTACCTGGCTGCAATAAAATTATCCCTGGTTAGGAACAAGGAGAGTACTGAATTTGGATGAAGGCATATCTTTCCACATGAATTGCACACTACAGCACAGCTTTGTTCATCTAGGAATTGGAGATTGCACAAAATGAGGTCATTTGATCTATCAAGTGTGTGACCTTCTAGTGCTACATCCAGAAGACGCCTGTTTCAAGATGTTACACCAAAAAAGGAGGTAACTTCTTAAATTGGGATTTGTGCTGTTAAATCGAAAACCATGTTTCTGTTTCCATGTTGCTATGACATACAGTGGCTTGCAAAAGTATTCATACCCCTTGAACTTTTCCACATTTTGTCACGTTACAACCACAAACGTAAATGTATTTTATTGGGATTTTATGTGATAGACCAACACAAAGTGGCGCATAATTGTGACATGGAAGGAAAATGATACATGGTTTTCAAATTTTTTTACAAATAAAAAACTGAAAAGTGTGGCGTGCAGAAGTATTCAGCCCCCTTTACTCTGATACCCCTAAATAAAATCCAGTGCAACCAATTGCCTTCAGAAGTCACCTAATTAGTAAATAGAGTCCACTTGTGTGTAATCTAATCTCAGTATAAATACAGCTGTTCTGTGAAGGCCTCAGAAGTTTGTTAGAGAACATTAGTGAACAAACAGCATCATGAACCCCAAGGAACACACCAGACAGGTCAGGGATAAAGTTGTGGAGAAGTTTAAAGCAGGGTTATGTGATAAAAAATATCCCAAGCTTTGAACATCTCACGGAGCACTGTTCAATCCATCATCCGAAAATGGAAAATGTATGGCACAACTGCAAACCTACCAAGACATGGCCGTCCACCTAAACTGACAGGTCGGGCAAGGAGAGCATTGATCAGAGAAGCAGCCAAGCAGGCCGATGGTAACTCTGGAGGAGCTGCAGAGATCCACAGCTCAGGTGGGAGAATCTGTCCACAGGACAACTATTAGTCGTGCACTCCACAAATCGGGCCTTTATGGAAGAGTGGCAAGAAGAAAGCCATTGTTGAAAAAAAGCCATAAGAAGTCCCGTTTGCAGTTTGTCACAAGCCATGTGGGGGACACAGCAAACATGTGGAGGAAGGTGCTCTGGTCAGATGAGACCAAATTTGAAGTTTTTGGCATAAATGCAAAACGCTATGTGTGGCGGAAAACTAACACTGCACATCATCCTGAACACACCATCCCCACTATGAAACATGGTGGTGGCAGCATCATGCTGTGGAGATCCTTTTCTTCAGCAGGGACAGGGAAGCTGGTCAGGGAGGAGGAGCCATCTTGGTGAACGGCTGCTAGCCAGCAGCCGTCCGTTTTCATTCGTTTTATTTTAATAGTTTTTAGTGAGTCCTGTTTTTTGTTTGTAGGGGATATGGACTTTTTAATGTGGGGGGTAGGTGTAAACTTTATTTCTAGGTCCCTACCTGGTCCGTGTGGCAGCCTTTTCTCCTGGCTGCCCGTCGACCCGTCCTCGTGGCCTACCAGCGGGCTTGGAACGCCGTTTCCTGGCGGGGACCGCCCAGCACCTCGGCCTCGGTGACGGCACAGCGCTGGAGCGCTATCGCGGAGCGGAGTGGAGCGGGCGATGCCTTGCCTGGGTCGCCGCGCTGGAGCGACGCGCTGGAGCTCTGGTGAGCTGGACCGCCGAGAGCAACATCTCCGGGCTGCGGGTCTGCGGAGCGGAGAGGCGGCGTGCGGAGAGGCGGCGGAGCGGAGAGGCGGCAGTGCGGAGAGGCGGCAGTGCGGAGAGGCGGCGCCAACTTTATCATCGGGAGCCTGGGAGCTTCAAACCGGCGCGGCCTTGTCGGCTTCGGCAGCCGCGGTCTCCAACCAGGAAGCGGCCGTTCCAGGTGGCCCAGTCGCCGAGAGGACTCTCCCGACGCCGGGGCAAGACCACCCGGTGAGAACGGCCAGGGACATCGGGCCTCCGTAGAGGCAATTGCGGTGGCCTCACTAGGCCTGACTTTGGGGTGAACCTGGGTGGGGACTGGACATTGTGCCTTCCCCCACAGTGCTATCCACTGTGGGGGGATGATTTTTTTGTCTAATTGTAATCCTGTAAGTCTGTGTCCTAGATGGCTGCCGTGAAGAGAGAGCGGACGCTGGCGCGCTTTGGCTGCCGCTGCTCTCTCTTCACATTGTGTTTTTGATTTTCTGTTTTTGGATTGAACTATGTTTTTAATTTGTGTCTCTGTGATGTCTTTATTACTTATTTTATTCCGATTATATGTTTTTATTCCGATTATCTATGTAAGGTGTCCTTGAAATGTCTGAAAGGCGCCCATTAAATAAAATTTATTAATATAATTATTATAGAGTTGATGGGAAGATGGATGGAGCCAAATACAGGGCAATCTTGGAAGAAAACCTGTTAGAGTCTGCAAAAGACTTGAGACTGGGGCGGAGGTTCACCTTCCAGCAGGACAACGACCCTAAACATACAGCCAGAGCTACAATGGAATGGTTTAGATCAAAGAATATTCATGTGTTAGAATGGCCCAGTCAAAGTCCAGACCTAAATCCAATTGAGAATCTCTGGCAAGACTTGAAAATTGTTGTTCACAGACGCTCTCCATCCAATCTGACTGAGCTTGAGCTATTTTGCAAAGAAGAATGGGCAAAAATTTCAGTCTCTAGATGTGCAAAGCTGATAGAGACATACCCCAAAAGACTTGCAGCTGTAATTGCAGCGAAAGGTGGTTCTACAAAGTATTGACTCAGGGGGGCTGAATACTTTTGCACGCCACACTTTTCAGTTTTTTATTTGTAAAAAAATTTGAAAACCGTGTATCATTTTCCTTCCACTTCACAATTATGCACCACTTTGTGTTGGTCTATCACATAAAATCCCATTAAAATACATTTACGTTTGTGGTTGTAACGTGACAAAATGTGGAAAAGTTCAAGGTGTATGAAAACTTTGCAAGCCACAGTATGCTGAAGTATTTTTATGGTCCTGAGTTATCAGCTTTCATTTTACTACTTGGTTTCTCATTAAGCAATATTAGAGTTTGGGAATTGCAACATAATTTTGTGTGCTTGTGATTTCAAGTCATGTGAAAACACTCTTGTGAATAGCACCAAACAATGGACCCACTTAATACCTTTTAGTCATGTATATTTCATTCAACTTTTAGTTCTAAGATGGACAATTCTTTGCTCTGCCTATATTCCTGGCCTAAAACTCCCATCTCTTTCTTGCTTCTCTAGTGTGAAAAGCCTGTGGATATGTTTATCACACCAGAGGCCCAATACACACCTGGTCCTACTTCCCTCATTTTACTTTCAAGCCATATCCCATGTTACCCAGTCCCCAACTAAAAATAATGGCTCCTCTTGATGCATGTTCTAATGGTCCTGCAGCTAACTGATCCTGCTTTATCAATGCAGGCATCCTGCATTAATTGCTCACTACTGTGATAAGAATATGATTGGAGTTTTGTTTACTAGCTAATGATTTCTCTAGTTTCCAAATTAAACTTGGGTCATTTTCTGATGTACATTTCCCATTTTTAAATTTGGCCATTCATGTAGCCACATACATTAAGCAAAATGTGCAGAAAGGGAATATATTTAGATTTGTATCTAACCTATGACATCCTGGCCATGTTTGATGTCTGGAGAGTTTTACTTTGTATCTAATTAGGGATCTTGGCAAGAGTAGTGTCCATTAGAGATGTTATACATGTCCTGGGAATGTACACTAGGATGGTGAAGTAAAACACTTTTATTGCCCATCTTGAGCTACATATTGTTCAAATGAAGAAATCTATAGACAAGGGGCAAAGGACATTTATTGTCACATGCACCAATTGGTGCAGTGAAATGTGAGTTACCAAAGTACCACTGGTGCAAATCAAAAAGGAAAATCCAAAAGCATTTGAGATGTATGAAGGGTTGGGGGTAACAAGTAAGTGCCATTTGGATCCAAAAATGCAATCTGTGCTCACAGATGATGAAAGTGTAGTTTTAAAATAATATTTATTTCTATTCCCTAAAGAGAAGGATATTGTATTTGGAGAGATTTTGGGAGGATAATATTGGAATTCTGGAGCATTTTATGCTTGAAGATGCTATTTGCATGCCTTTTGCAAGCTTAAAATGGGCAAAATCCTAGAGTTACTATGAAAGGGAGGAGATGGCTGGGACCCTGATGTGTTTAATTTTGCTGCCCATGGGTGAAATAACATGATTAGAAGAAAGTTGATGTGGTGCCCTTATTCAAGCAAAGGAATGGGGATAAACCAAATAATTCATGGACTATTTATTGAGTCCGAATGAAATGACTGAAAAACATTGTAATTACTGTATTTGGAAAGACAGGAATGCAGTCATTTTAGTGCGATATCCCGTTTAACCACTTGTTTTCTTTTGTTTGAAGAGTCAACAATGTATTGATGAGAGCAGTGCAGTTTATATACTTCAGTTAGGTCTTTGACAAAGGTCCATGTAGGAAACTCATCCAATGTTTGCAGCACATGGGATTCAGGGGAAGTTGGCAAATTGGATCCAAAGCCAGCTTGATGATAGAGGGTGAAATGGAAGCCTGTGGGAAGTAATGTACCACAGGCCCTAGTATTGGGACCTTTATTTATTGTCTATATCATTTCAATTATTATGAAAGTAGAATCGTGAAAATTGATTTGACATGACACAGGTGTTGGTGAGGATTGTAATTGTGGGCTTTAGGATGATATTGATCAGCTGGTAATGTGTAGGAAAGAACTGCAGATGCTGGTTTAAGTCAAAGGTAGAGTAATGGCAGATGGAATTTAATCTTGCAGTGTGGTGTCGTTTGGGAGGACTAAAGGGTCGGGCAAACATCTTGACTGATGGACAGTTCTGAGGAACAGAGGGTCCTTGGTGTATAAGGGCAGCATGGTGGTGCAGAAAGTTGCTGCCTTTCTGTGTCACACTCTTGGGTTCAATCCTGACTTTGGGTGCTCTCTGTACGGAGTTTGTTTGTTCTCCCTGTGACCATGTGGGTTTTCTCCAGGTGCTCTGGTTTCTTCTCTCATTCCAGAGACGTGCAGGTTTGTAGGTTAATTGGCTTCTGTAAATGTTTAGGATAGAACTAGTCAGAGATCACCCTAGTTTAGGATAGAACTAGGGTGATCTCTGGTCGATGTGGACTCGGTGAGCTGAAGGGCCTATTTCCAAGCTGTATCTCTAAACTAAATCTGATTCCTGAAGGTGGCAGCCTGGATTCATAATATGGTAGAAGATGCCATATGGATACATGACTGGATTAGCCAGTGAGGTTGCATAGATTAGGTTCCCATGAATTAGGCCACATCTGGAATATGGCACAGTTTTAGTCACTACAATGTAGGAGCAAGGAGAAACTGGAAATACTAGTTTTGTTTTCTATGGAGTAGAAGAAGCTGAAGGGGTTGGGGGAGGGGGCGGGGGGGAGGCGCAGGCTTGAGGGAGGTATACAAAATTACGAAGTTCCCAAGTCGGAAAATATTAGAAATTTCAACCGACATCAGAGGTATCTAATACCAGATGACATAACTTTTGGATAAGGAGGATCTGAGAAAAATGTCTCTCCCCCCCCCCCCCACTCCCCATCATCCCAAGAGCATGAATGCAATCTGGAATTTATTATCTGAGAAGGTTGTGGAGGCAGGTATATCCATATTTGTTTCTAGGCGAGCACTGGAATCAGTGCATAAACCTTAGACCAAGTAAATGGGATTAATGTATAGGTAAGCACTTGATGGCATGTACATCCAAAGGACCTATTTCTATGCTGCATAATTTCTAACCTGATGCTGTTTAAGTTGCTAATCTATTATCTAATGTAAACTGCCTGTTTTCAAAAGCCATTTCCAGAAAGTAGTGGTCATCCTAATGGATGTGAATTTTGCTGTTTTGACAGTAGGCATTTTTGTTGTCCCTCGCAGGGTGTGGATTCTCTGGTACTGGAGAGCGTGATGTTTGCTGTATTGGCAGAACGTGCCTTGGGACCAAGATTATATGGAGTGTTTCCGCGGGGACGTTTGGAGCAATACATTCCAGTATGAAGTTATTTCTCTCCTGTGTTACTTTTAAAATTTGAAAATTGTTCCTGCACCATTTGCAGCATCCATGTACAGTCATTCATCCTCTATGGGGATACCCTACTCATCAGAGGCCTTGCTGAACTGGTTGCAAATGGTTTACTGCATTGGGCTTGTTGACTAGAATTGGCAGTTGGAGGTGGTATTGAACCTGCTGGCATAGTAAGTGGCCAAAAATGAAATTAACTTGTGCATTCTCTTTGTAGCATGTCCTCTTATTTCTCATCTCCTTCACACAATTATTTTAAGATCTTGTTATTGTCAGTCCAGACCATGCTTCAGTATGGGTGGACCTGGTTTGTTTCCTTTGCTAACCTCTATGTTGTGCAGCTGGTGGGAGATTAGATATGTGCAGCATTTATAGACCAAATGTGATAAAGAACTCCATGGTATATTTAAGCAATAGTGAAGCAATGTCTAAAATATTCTTTAGCATGTGGACAAGTGTCATTCCTGTATCATCTCATTGTGCATTCTTGCAAAAAGACATATTTGTTCATATTCTTCCCAATTTAATGTAAATGTTTACAACACTATGAATGGAAGCAAAACCAATTAATTTTAGTGTTCTTACTCCATTGATTGGAAGTTCTTCAGATTCTTTATGCAGACAGAACCTTTATCCTTAAAAGGACACGACATGCTGGAGTAACTCAGCCGGTCAGACAGCATTGCTGGAGAACATGGATAGGTGACGGTTTGGGTCGAGACCCTTCTTCAGACATAAAACGTCACTGTTGCACGTTCTCCAGAGATACTGTGTGACATGTACCAGATCAAAACCACCTTAAATTTGCTCATCTGAGTTCTGGGTGCTTTTTGAGTGAATGCTTGGAGTATATAGTATATGGCTGCTGTTTTAAAGTGTCGTTGCTATAAGATTGTCACTTTAGTGATGTCCTTGTACAACTGGGTTACACAGCATTCTATAGCATTTAGGAGTGTGCTGAATATAGCATAATGCCCAAAAGGCTGAGCAGCAGACCTTAATTCTATTATAGATATTTTAGATGGGATGGTACTGAATAATTCCTGATCCTCCACCTGTTTCAGTTACAGTGCCCTCCATAATATTTGGGACAAAGACTCATCATTTATTTATTTGCCTCTGAACTCCACAATTTGAGATTTGTACTAGAAAAAAATCGTGGTTAAAGTGCACGTTGTCAGATTTTAACAAAGGCCATTTTTATCCATTTTGGTTTCACCACGTATAAATTACAGCAGTGTTTATACATAGTCCCCCTCCCCCATTGCAGGGCACCATAATGTTTGGGACACAGGTGTCATGTAAATGAAAGTAGCGATGTTTAGTATTTTATTGCATATCCTTTGCATGCAATGACTGCTTGAAGTCTGCGATGCATGGACATCACAAGTTGCTGGGTGTCTTCACTGGTGATGCTCTGCCAGGCCAGTATTGCAGCCATCTTTAGCTTATGCTTGTTTTGGGGGATAGTCCCCTTCAGTTTTCTCTTCAGTATATAAAAGGCATGCTCAATTAGGTTCAGATCTGGTGATTGATGGCCACTCAAAAATTGACCATTTTTTAGCTTTGAAAAACTCCTCTGTTGCTTTAGCAATATGGTTGGGATGATTGTCTTGATGTAGAATGAACTGCCGGCCAATGAGTTTTGAGGCAATTGTTTGAACTTGAGCAGATAGGATGTGTCTACACACTTCAGAATTCATTTGGCTACGGCTGATGGAAGTTGGTGCCAAACTAGGAACATGTGAAACCAAAATTTTCCTGCACCTTTTAGCCCCCCATTTCTCAAGTTTCTTCTTGTAGTTGAGTGATGCCTATATTAGTGAGGTTGTGCACTTATTATGAAGGATGGGCTGGAAAGTTGCATATATTTAATGTGGCATCCTCAATCTGTCTGACTAGAGCCGTCGACTGCTGACTGAAGAGTTGGGACTTCCAGATATTTCAGCAGAGATAGCAGTAAAAATGTCTCGATTCCTCGGAATGGTCATGCCCTTCAACAAAGAACCAAAGTGGCTGTTTGAGACTATGGACAGGTATGACTGACCAGAATCTGCATCAGTTTGAGTGGAGTGAATAACAGGGAAAGAGTACAGTGACCAATGCAACAGCAATTACAAAATGGGCATTCTCTTAGCTGCCTCTTTTCTAATTTACCTCTTCACAATTCTGTTGTGCTTCTAAACCTTGGATTGTCCTTTTCCAACTAATCTGGGTGGATTAGACCAGGGTTCTATTTGTAAATATACTCCTACAAATGTTGTCTTTGAATAGTCTTGCTTTGTCTTGTTGCTACTAAACATGGGTATGAGCTGGTCCCTTACCACTATCACTCATTAATCTCCTCTCCATGTGAAACCTGAAGACCTCTTACTCTTCTTATGAGGTAGATGTTCATGCTAAATGGAGTAATGAGCCATGGTAGCAAGATTGAAAGCCCCAGAGGGCACTGACCTTTTAATACAGAAAATGCTAAAGCACATCTTGGGTAGTAAGAGTTATAGCCTCTGTTTTGTATTTCATGTTGAACAAAGTAGAGTGAGGCCTTTCCTAGGAATATATTTCTTATCTGCCTCGGTGATTTTTGCCTCCCATGAATACTTACAGTGCAGCTCCAACCTCTTGCCACAATCTCACCTTTACATTTACAGTCTCACTGCCTCACTGCTTCCCCTCCCTCCCAACCACTTTCAGCTCCAAAGTACCTCTCCAACCCGTTTAAGGAGACTGGAGAACACTGACCTAAAGCTGTGTATTACTCGTAGTAAAACTCCTCTAGTGCTGTTTTACAGTGACCTGTGCATGATTTTTGGGATGGATTGTAAACAATATTGCTGGAGAAACTCAGCGAGTGAGGCAGCATCTATGGAGTGAAGGAAATAGGCAATGTTTTGGGTCAAGACCCTTCTTCAGACAGGATTGATTAGTTGTTTGTCAGTAATAACGCCAGATTTAGAATGAAATTGTGGGAAGTGGTGGTGTTGGGCCAATGAAGGTTTTTTTTTCTGTTTTAACTAACTGATGCTATGTATTACTTTCTTAAGGTATGCCCTAGCCTCTCACTACCTGTGGGCACTCTGGGCTATTATACAAGCAAAGCTTTCCACAATTGAGTTCGGTTACATGGTGAGTTATGTGTGTCTGTGTGTCTTTCTGCCTCTCATTACACACTACCTCATCTTTTTTGTCTTCCCATTCTTGTGCATAAGTTAAGAGAGGACAGGAATGGGGTTATACATTGGCAAGGGATGTGAAATGGCTAACCGACATAAGTAAATGGTTCTTTTCTGGATTGGCAATCGGTAGCTAGTGCAACTATATATAATCTACAGTTTTGATTGGGATGAAATGACGGGCATTTGCTGATGAGACAAAGTGGGTTAGCAAGTTGAAGAGTGCACAGCTCACAAAGGATGTAGTGAGTGGGAGATGAAGTGGGAGATGAAGACTGCAGTGGGAAAATGGGGTTATCTATTTTGGATGAAAGTTTGGAAAAAACAAAATATTACAACGTGAAAACTGTTGTAAATGGTTTGGGGAGTGGAATACGTGAAAAAGTTAATATGTAAGCAGTTGGGAAGGTTGGTGGGATCCTGGTCCCTTATGTGAGAGGTATGGGGTGTGGAGATGGTACAGAGAAAGTTCATTCAGAATATCCCCAGATGAAATAGTTGACAAATGTTGAAAGAGGCTATCTTCCCTTGTGGGGGTATCTGTAACATGAGCATATTTTGAATAACGGCCACTCATTTTGGACAGAAGATAGATCTCCTTCTCTCATAGGGTGGAGACGATGTCTATGTCACCTAAAATATATTCCGACATTTACACTGAAGATGAGGTGGAATGGGGGAAAATTGATGTTGATGCCAAGAGTTTGTCAGCCATGATAGTACTGAATCGTGGAGGATGAACAATTGACCAATTTAGCCTGCTCCTGCACCTTGTTTTCCCATCCTTGCCTGCCCTCCTGCCTTGCACTGTCCCTCCCCTCCACCACAGCATCCTCCCTTGACTGGCTCACCCACTCACTTGCTTCCCACTTTATAAATTGGAGATGATTCTGCTTTGTGCTCTCTGAAGAACTAAGGTGATGTCTCTTTTGTTTCAGGATTATGCCCTGTATAGACTGGAAGCCTACTTTGATCAGAAGAGAATACTTGGTTGACTTGCTGTACAGTGCTAGCACTGCTTGGAATTTAGCACGTTTCTGTTATTAATTATTTTTAAAAATTGCATTTTGCTTCAAATGAGTCCAGGACCATTTTAAACCTGATCAGTGACTGCACTTTGAAATCACACAAATGTAGGTCGATGAACTCGAATCACAGACTAAAAATGGTGATCATGGACTTCTTGGAAGAGCTGTGGTTGAGAAAGTTAATCTCCAGTCCTGTGAAACCCTGGGTCACAGATGATCGTGCAGGAGTTTGTAGCAATATGTTTCTTGTGTGTGTTCTTGTACTGTGTATCTCCGTCCTCATGCTCCAGCTGTCTCCCAACACATGAACTACAAGGCTGGTTTTCCTTGTCACGACAGTGCTTTTAAGTAGCCGTTTGTGCTGGATATTTTGATTAAGATGGTCTGATTGGACTGATTAAGACCTTGGGGTTTACTTTGATGATTTAAGTTAATGGTGTCTCTGGCAAAGCCAGCACTTGTCATCCCTAAGTGCTATCAAACAGGTGACGAAAGATTATCTTGAATGCTGAAAGGTATTTCAAAGTTGTTGGGTAGGGTGTTCTAAGATTTAAACATGATGGTAAAGAAGAAATGACTCCACATTAGCCATTTATTAGAAACATAACCTGTGGGTGGTGTTCCAGTGCACCTGTTACCCTCTTTGTTTTTGATGGAAGAGTTCACATAACCACAGAAGTAATTGGGTGTCGGTTTGAATATGCTTCCACACCATTTGATGAAAATAAAATGAGTACAGTTAAACAATGCAAACTAGTTTGATATGTGGCATAATATGTGGTATAGAATACTGTGCTGAGGTTGGTACAGTTGCAAGGAAGATCTGCCCAGGTTCCTACTCAGGAAAGATAAACAAATAGTGGAAACCTGATGAGAAAAAATTCTCAACATTATAATTTCTTGGTAATATCAATGGATGGAGAAAGAATTGTGTGTCAGTTCAATGACTTACATTTCTAATTTTTCTCTCTCGGTTGCATGACCTGCTTCCATTCTTTTGTCCCTGCTTCTGATCATGGTTTAGAAATGAAGAACAGTTGTTCACCTCAATAATTAAAGCTTGTATTAGCTCATTCTAAGGACATATTTTGGTGTCACTCATGCTATTAACCGTGTGTGTGTATATGTGTATAGACAGACTCGTGTTAAGCACTGAATTCTCGCTCATTAACTCAAATAAACCAGTACGAGTTGTTTATTGAGTAATACCAGTCTTCTTTCACTCTTAATATCAGGTTAAGGAATTATGCATACGAGGCATTGTGCAAGTCTACAATCATTCCAGACCCTGTTCAATATGTTGGGAGTTTCACTCTTGTGAAACTTGTGTTTACAGATTGAGTCTCTTCCTCTGGCTGTTCACCCTTCAACCAATGGAAGCAATAGTAACACACCATAATCTGCTGCCCCAATCGTTTGGCACCTGGTTCACACCAGCCTCATTCCATGCACTCTTCTTAAAGGGACCTGAGCCCACTGGAAAGCTTGTTATACCACTGTATTGTGTAATGTTTTTGTAAGTGAGTTGAGAGTTAACTGGAATAACATCCAATTGTATGAAAAAATCTGCCACCCAGCTCTACCATGGGACGACAGATGGCGCTTGGGATGACAGATGGCACAATGGGCTAAGTGTTCGGCTGGCAACCGGAAGGTAGCCGGTTCGAATCCCGCTTGGAGTGCATACTGTCGTTGTGTCCTTGGGCAAGACCCTTCACCCACCTTTGCCTGTGTGTGAATGTGTGTGAGTGATTGGTGGTGGTCGGAGGGGCCGTAGGCGCAGATTGGCAGCCACGCTTCCGTCAGTCTGCCCCAGGGCAGCTGTGGCTACAGAAGTAGCTTACCACCACCGAGTGTGACTGAGGAGTGAATGAATAATGCGATGTAAAGCACCTTGAGTATTAGAAAGGCGCTATATAAATCCCATCCATTATTATTATTATTACCAAAGTCCCAAGTGTTCCAGAACCATTTTACTGTTTCGTCAGTTACTATGATTTTTTTTCATACCACCAGATGCCAGATATGAGGTGGGGGTGGGAGATGGGAAGAGGCACATTAAAACTGCGATGAACATCAGCTTGGCTCTTGCGGTCTAATTCTTAACCCACCCCCCACCCCCCCTCCACCCCCACCACCACGCCCCAGCCTTTGTCATTCCCAAGGTGTGGCAACTGAACACAGGTTTTGCCAGAGTTTTTATCATAGCTTGTAGGGAAGAAAACAACAAGATGTGGTGTCACCAAGCAAATCATTCCACCTGTCTTGGGAAGCAAAGATCTGTTAGTTAATCTAATTTGATCATCCTTTCTATGTCTGGGCCCATTCATTTTACATCATTATTGACATTAAATAAAGTGGTGTGGTGTACAATCATTCAGTGTATGTGTCATAACTGTGACCTTCAGTGAAGCTTTAGTGGATTATTGATTCATATTCATCTTTGAGCTGGTATTCCATTCAGGTAACCAGCATATGTAAACCATCTGAGCTAAACTTATCCCATCTCAATTTCATGGACTTGACAGAATTGAAGCAAATTCTGTGAGGAAGAATTTTGTGACCACATATTTTAAAGTTGGAATTGTACCATTATGTTTATTCCAACCATTAGTATAGATTTTCTCTGCTCCACATTCTCTGGGACACTGGCCATTCTGCCCAAGAGATTCGTACAATGTTTTTCCTTCACATCCACTGCTTCCATCTTCTAATTCCAACAAATCCTGCAATTTCTTTAACTTTTCTCAATTCTCTACTATCTGTTGCAGTTATTTGTAGGGGTGAGTTACGCATAAACAGGTTGAGTGAAGAAGTGTCCCCAATGTTGTTCAATGGGTTTGTGTTTGATCATATTTGTGGTACTGGTTCTGATTTCACTACATCAATTGGCACATGTGACAATAAACTGACCTTTGAACCTTTGATTTCACCCCATTGGAAAACAATGTCTCCATTTATACTGTCAAACCCTTGCGTGGTAAAGTTCAAATGATCTCTGTTATAGAGAACAAAGCATTGGCCAGTTGCATCTTTGCTGATTGCATATCTGAGAAGTATTTTGCTTGAAAGCCTTGCTAATCTTTGAAAATTAACAATTGTACACGACATTTGTAGTTTAATTTGATCTTAACATTTTCTATACCTTCAGAAACTAATCTTAATACACTGAACACAGTAAAGGTTAAGTTGTAATTACTGTTCCCCTAACTCTAATATCACATCTATTTTATTTTTCATCTGTGTTATGTCTGGTATCTTCACTTTTTTATTCTACCTTCATGTTTACCTACTTCTACAATGCACAGGACTGACAGTTGGCTCGGGTCTGATAGAAACTCCTGTTTGATTTTTTTAAAAATGATTTGCAAGAAAATAAATTATCTACCGCTTAACATCACATGCTCTTCTTTGGTTTGATAATTGAGTTGATTCTGGGATCTTTGTGAATTGGTGAACATCAATCCACTAAAGTCCTTACCAATATGCCATAATTCCAAATAAATGGTGTATTTAATGGAATCTTGAGCAGCTTAACCACAAGGAAGTATTTCACAAGAATGTGATGGGAATACTAAACAGCAAGAATGGACAGCTGTATATTCATGTACCTATCAAGCCTGTTAATTGGCAATATTATATGTGGTTCCTCTGTTATTTCTGACAGCACGTTCTAGCTAACCACTGTTATCTGTGTAAAGTAAAACTTGCTCCATCCGTCCGTAGTCCGTCCGTCGCCTGCCTTTCGATTCATTCCCATCGTGTGATGTCACAATGCCCAATGTTCGCAGATGTCCAATCGCAATGCCAGATGCTCGCAGATGTCCAATCGGAATGGATCCATTTACATGTACGGCTTCCGACTGCATTTCTTCCTTTGATTCCCTGCAACTCCAAAACCAGACGCAGAATCGCCGACATCTTTTCCATTTCGGTAGAGATTTCACTTTTCTTTCTAAGTATCTGCTCCTCATTACATTTTGTCGTGTTTAAGTACACGTTTTTAATCAAATTCTTCCCCCCCCCCCCAATATTTCAAAAATAAACTGGCTTCGCACCCATAGAATCAGCACCAGCCCCAGCCTCTGGTGAACGTTCCATCGTGTGATGTCACAATGCCTGTTGCTCACAGATGTCCAATCGGAATGGATTCATTTACATATGTCTTTGCAGGAGCCCCAGCCAATGGTGAACGTTCCATCGTGTGATGTCACAATGCCCCTTGCTCAAATACATTGTTGCCATAGAGGGAGTACAGAGACGGTTCACCTGGAATGTCAGGATTTTCATATGAAGAGAGACTGGATAGACTCGCCTTGTACTCGCTAGATTTTAGAAGATTAAGGGGGTATCTTATAGAAACGTATAAAATTCTTAAGGGGTTGGACGGGCTAGATGCAGAAAGATTGTTCCGGATGTTGGGGAAGACCAGAACAAGGGGTCAAAGTTTATGGATAAGGGGGAAAGCAGAATCGCCGACATCTTTTCCATTTCGGTAGAGATTTCACTTTTCTCTCTAAGTATCAGCTCCTCATTACATTTCGTCGTGTTTAAGTGCACGTTTTTAATCAAATCCTTCTCCTCCCCCCCCCCCCAATATTTCAAAACTAAACTGGTTTCTCACCCATAGAATTAGCACCAGCCCCAGCCCCTGGTGAACGTTCCATCGTGTGATGTCACAATGCCCAATGTTCAAATACATTGTTGCCATAGAGGGAGTACAGAGACGGTTCACCAGACTGTTTCCTGGGATGTCAGGACTTTCATATGACGAAACAGTGGATAGACTCGGCTTGTACATGCTAGAATTTAGAAGATTGAGGGGGTATCTTATAGTAACGTACAAAATTCTTAAGAGGTTGGACAGGCTAGATGCAGGAAGATTGTTCCAGATGTTGGGGAAGTCCAGAACAAGGGGTCACAGTTTAAGGATAAGGGGTAAATCTTTTAGGACCGAGATGAGAAAAACATTTTTCACACAGAGTGGTGAATCTCTGAAATTCACTGGCACAGAAGGTAGTTGAGGCCTGTTCATTGGCTGTATTTAAGAGGGAGTTAGATGTGGCCCTTGTGGCTAAAGGGATCAGGGGGTATGGAGAGAAGGCAGGTACAGGATACTGAGTTGGATGATCAGCCACGATCATATTGAATGGTGGTGCAGGCTCGAAGGACCGAATGGCCTACTCCTGCACTTAATTTCAATGGTTCTATGTTTCCCTTTCCTCACCCCTCTCCCTCTCCCACCCATCACTCTCACCCCCACCCCCCTTCCCTCTCTACCCCACCCCCTTCCCTCTCTCCCCCCACCCCCTTCCCCAACCCCTCTGTCCCTCTTCCACCAGTCCCTCTACCCCTCCCTCCCCACTCCTCTCCCCTTGTGCACACCTCTCCCTCCCTCACCCCTCTCTCTTCCCCTCCCCGTCCCACCCCTTCCCCTACCCCTCTGTCCCTCTTCCACCACTCCCCCGTCCCTCTTCCACCACTCCCGCTACCCCTCCCTCCCTCCCCACTATGCCACTTCTCTCCCCCTTCTCTCCCCCTCTCCTCACCCCTCTTCCATCCCTCTCTCCCCCACCCCTTCCCTCTCTACCCCACCCCCTTCCCTCTCTCCCCCACCCACTTCCCCTCTGTCCCTCTTCCACCACTACCCCTACCCCTCCCTCTCCTACTTCTCTTCCCTTACCCCACCCCTCTCCCTCCCTCACCCCCCCTCCCTTCCCCTCTCTTCCCCACCCCTTCCCCTACCCCTCTGTCTCTCTTCCACAACTCCCCCTGTCCCTCTTCCACCACTCCTGCTACCCCTCTCCCCCTCCCTCCCTCCCTCCCTCCCCTCTCTTCCACTTCTCTCTCCCCCCACCCCTCTCCCCCTCCAATTCCACTCTCCCCTTCCCTCCACACTCTTCCCCCTCTCCCTCCTCATTCCCTTACCGTGCACAGTCTCTGTCTTTAAGAAGGAACTACAGATGCTGGACAATCGAAGGTATACATTAAAAAAGCTGGATAAACTCAGCGGGTGCGACAGCATCTATGGAGCGAATTGAATGGTCAACGTTTTTGTCCGAAACCCGGAAGAAGGGTTTCGGCCAAAAACGTTGCCCTTTTCCTTCGGTCCATAGATGCTGCTGCACCCGCTCAGTTTATCCAGCTTTTTTGTTGTTGTACCAGCCTCTCTCTCTCTCTCTGCCCTTTTCTCTTCTCTCGACTCATGCATGCCCGCTCCAACCCCTCCCCCCCCTTCACCTCTCTCCCCCATCCTCTTCTCCCCCCCCCCTCCCCCTCTCCCTCTCCACCCTCCTCCTGCCCTTCCTCACAAAATATTTTTTGTGGGGGCGGGTCCTCAGTGTGTGTGACTGTTTGTGGAGGCGGCCACGCGCTCTCCATTCAAGAAGACGCTCATCTGTTTGTGGAGGCGCGTGCTTAGTATGTGACCAAAGATCTTATAGCAGAGCACTCCGCTACAAGATCTTTGTGTGTGACGACACACGCTCCCCCCCCCCCCCCCACCCCTTTGGTGTAGGAGGCGCGCGCAGCATCTGAACACTCAGCGAATATTCGAATTCTTCACTAACCGTCATTCTGACTTTGCTTGTGAAGAGAAAAGTCCTGAATTGCATTTGTCTGATGCAGGAAGATTGTTCCCGATGTTGGAGAAGTCCAGGACAAGCGGGTCACAGTTTAAGAATAAAGGGGAAATCCTTTAGTACTGAGATGAGAAAAACATTTTTCACACAGAGAGTGGCGAGTCTCTGGAACTCTCTGCCACAGAAGGTAGTTGAGGTCAGTTCATTGGCTATATTTAAGAGGGAGTTAGATGTGGCCCTTGTGGCTAAAGGGATCAGGGGGTATGGAGAGAAGGCAGGTACAGGATACTGAGTTGGATGATCAGCCATGATCATATTGAATGGTGGTGCAGGCTCGAAGGGCCGAATGGCCTACTCCTGCACTTAATTTCCATGCTTCTATGTTTCCCTTTCCTCACCCCTCTCGCTCTCCCACCCATCCCTCTCTCCCCCACCCCCCTTCCCTCTCTACCACCACCCCCTTACCCCTACGCCTCTGTCCCTCTTTCACCTCTCCCCCTACCCCTCCCTCCCCACTCTTTCACTTCTATCCCCTTACCCGACGCCTCTCCCCCCCCCACTCCTCTCTCTTCCGCTCCCTTCCCCTCTCTGCCCCACCCCTTCCCCTCTGTCCCTCTTCCAACCACTCCCCCGTCCCTCTTCTACCACTCCCGCTACCCCTCTACCTCTGCCACCCTCCCCACTCTTCCACTTCTCTCCCACTCTCTCCTCCCCCTCTCCTCACCCTCTCCCATCCCTCTCTCCCCCACCCCCCTTCCCTCTCTACCCCACCCCACCCCCTTCCCTCTCTCCCCCCACCCCCTTCCCCCTATTCCTCTGTCCCACTTCCATCACTCCCGCTACCCCTCTCCTCCTCCCTCCCCACTCTTCCACTTCCCTCCCCCTTCCCCTCCACTCTCCCTCCCCACTCTTTCCCCTCTCTCCTCCCACCCCTCTCCCCATCCCTCCCTCCTCCCCTCCCTCCCCATCCCCCCTCCCCCACATCTCTCTCCCCATCTCTCACCCCCTACCATGCTCTCCTTTCCCTCCCAAATCTATCCCGTTTGCTCCTCCTCCTCTCCCCTCCCTCCCCTCTTCTCAACCCCCCCCCCACCCCCCCCACCCCCCGCAAACGCCGTTGGGGAAACTGACCCAACGGGTCTGCACTTGGTCTAGTTAATATATAAAACTCTCGTCCCATCCGTCCGGCTGCCGTCCGGCACCCTTTCTGCCTTTCAATTCGTTCCCGCCGTACGATGTCACAATGCCCGATGCTCGCGGATGTCCAATCGCAATGCCCGACGCTCGCAGACGTCCAATCGGAATGGATCAATTTACATGTACGGCTTCCGGCCGCATTTCTTCCTTTGATTCACTGCAACTCCGAAACCAGACGCAGAATCGCCGACATCTTTTCCATTTCGGTAGAGATTTCACTTTTCTTTCTAAGTATCCGCACCTCATTACATTTCGTCGTGTTTAAGTACACGTTTTTAATCAAATCCTTCCCCCCCCCAACCCCAATATTTCAAAAATGAACTGGCTTCTCACCCATAGAATCAGCACCAGCCCCAGCCCCTGCTGAACGTTCCATCGTGTGATGTCACAATGCCCAATGTTCACATATGTCCAATCGCAATGGATTCATTTACATATGCCTATGCAGGAGCCCCAGCCAATGGTGAATGTTCCATCGTGTGATGTCACAATGACCAATGCTCAAAGACATCGTTGCCATAGAGAGGGAGTACAGAGAAGGTTCACCAGACTGATTCCTGGGATGTCAGGATTTTCATATGAAGAAAGACTGGATAGACTCGCCTTGTACTCGCTAGATTTTAGAAGATTAAGGGGGTATCGTATAGAAACGTATAAAATTCTTAAGGGGTTGGACGGGCTAGATGCAGAAAGATTGTTCCGGATGTTGGGGAAGACCAGAACAAGGGGTCATACTTTAAGGATAAGGGGGAAATCCTTTAGGACAGAGATGAGAAAAACATTTTTCACACAGAGTAGCAATGTTACAAAATTTTGAGATTTTAAAAATCAAGTCTGTAATTTATCCCATCAGATAAAGCATAAAAATAAGTTTAATTTGACACCTAATTCACTTTCATATCTCAAGTATTTAAAAAGTTATGGCCATTTTCATACTGGGAAATGAGCATCTTGTTCCCTATTGATTTTCTATGGACATAACAAAAAAGCTGTGATCGTGAACAGTCAAAAGCCCATAACTTTCTTAAAAATTAAGAGAACTGAATGAAATTTTCAGTTATCATAGATTGAAGCATTCTGAAACAAATATAAAATAATCTTACTTGGATGACCTGAAATTAAAGCATATAATTAGTTAGTTACCTAATTGTAGCTAATTTCAGACTTCAATTACTAGATCTAAACATCTATCCATTTCTTAATAAATGATTAACATTTTTAAATAGCCTAAATGTCCAAATAATATTCACAAATAATTCACAATAAAACATGATTTTTAAATCTCATTTACATTAATTTATAGGCCAAATTAAGGAATTTAGTGTTTAATTGCTGTAAATAAATGCCCATTTAAATCAGCTTTCCAGTGGGTCCCTGTGGAACGCGCTGGTTTAGAACGTTCACATTGCGGTAGATTTGTGCCCCAAATGCCGAGAAAAATACTGCGCGATATAATGGGCCCAAATTGAGCTACTCGCAATATTAAACTTAGTATAAAGGGATCTTTAGAAGCCCTTTTTAATGTAAAAATATACAACCTAACTTCTGCTATTTGCTTTATGAGACCCTGCGGTTGCTGGCGGTCGCGGGTTTAGAGATTGATTTTTAAACTACTATAACTATTATTCAAGGCCTTTAAACCTAATAATAGCTTTTGCGACGGGGTCTTCCAGCGATTTTTAAAAAAATAATTAACTAGGCTGAACATTTTCGATTGGAACAGCTTAGAGAAAATCGCGTTTTAAACCCGCCCCCTCTAAACGGCGCCAAAATCGCGCACACCCTCAGCAGCAGATCTTCAACGACGCTTCAGGTACGCTTTGCAACATACCTACACAGAGTGGTGAATCTCTGGAATTCTCTGCCACAGAAGGTAGTTGAGGTCAGTTCATTGGCTATATTTAAGAGGGAGTTAGATGTGGCCCTTGTGGCTAAAGGGATCAGGGGGTATGGAGAGAAGGCAGGTACAGGATACTGAGTTGGATGATCAGCCATGATCATATTGAATGGTGGTGCAGGCTAGAAGGGCCGAATGGCCTACTCCTGCACTTAATTTCTATGTTTCTATGTTTCCCTCTCTTCACCCCTCTCCCTCTCCCACCCATCACTCTCTCCCCCACCCCCCTTCCCTCTCTACCCCACCCCCTTCCCTCTCTCCCCCCGCCCCCTTCCCCTACCCCTCCCTCCCCACTCTTCCACTTCTCTCCCCTTACCCCACCCCTCTCCCTCCCTCACCCCTCTCTCTTCCCCTCCCCGTCCCACCCCTTCCCCTACCCCTCTGTCCCTCTTCCACCACTCCCCCGTCCCTCTTCCACCACTCCCGCTACCCCTCCCTCCCTCCCCACTATGCCACTTCTCTCTCCTCCCCCTCTCCCCCTCCTCACCCCTCTTCCATCCCTCTCTCCCCCACCCCTTACCTCTCTACCCCACCCCCTTCCCTCTCTCCCCCACCCCCTTCCCCCTGTCCCTCTTCCACCACTACCCTTACCCCTCCCTCTCCCACTTCTCTTCCCTTACCCCACCCCTCTCCCTCCCTCACTCCCCCTCCCTTCCCCTCTCTCCCCCACCTCTTCCCCTACCCCTCTGTCCCTCTTCCACCACTCCCCCTGTCCCTCTTCCACCACACCTGCTACCCCTCTCCCCCTCCCTCCCTCCCTCCCCTCCCCTCTCTTCCACTTCTCTCTCCCTCCACCCCTCTCCCCCTCCAATTCCACTCTCCCCCTCCCTCCACACTCTGCCCCGTCTCCCTCCTCATTCCCTTACCGTGCACAGTCTCTATCTTTAAGAAGGAACTACAGATGCTGGAAAATCGAAGGTATACATAAAAAAAGCTGGATAAACTCAGCGGGTGCGACAGCATCTATGGAGCGAATTGAATGGTCAACGTTTTTGGCCGAAACCCGGAAGAAGGGTTTCGGCCAAAAACGTTGCCCTTTTCCTTCGGTCCATAGATGCTGCTGCACCCGCCGAGTTTATCCAGCTTTTTTGTTGTTGTACCAGCCTCTCTCTCTCTCTCTCTCTGCCCTTTTCTCTTCACTCGACTCATGCACGCCCGCTCCAACCCCTCCCCCCCCCTTCACCTCTCTCCCCCATCCTCTTCTCCCCCCCCCTCCCCCCCCCCCCCCCCCCCCCCCTCCTCCCCCTCCCCACAAAATATTTTTTGTGGGGGTGGGTCCTCAGTGTGTGTGACTGTTTGTGGAGGCGGCCACGCGCTCTCCATTCAAGAAGACGCTCATCTGTTTGTGGAGGCGCGTGCTTAGTATGTGACCAAAGATCTTATAGCGGAGCACTCCGCTACAAGATCTTTGTGTGTGACGACACACGCTCCCCCCCCCTTTGGTGCAGGAGGCGCGCGCAGCATCTGAACGCTCAGCGAATATTCGAATTCTTCACTAACCGTCATTCTGACTTTGCTTGTGAAGAGAAAAGTTCTGAATTGCATTTGTCTGATGCAGGAAGATTGTTCCCGATGTTGGTGAAGTCCAGGACAAGCTGGTCACAGTTTAAGAATAAAGGGGAAATCCTTTAGTACTGAGATGAGGAAAACATTTTTCACACAGAGAGTGGTGAGTCTCTGGAACTCTCTGCCACAGAAGGTAGTTGAGGTCAGTTCATTGGCTATATTTAAGAGGGAGTTAGATGTGGCCCTTGTGGCTAAAGGGATCAGGGGGTATGGAGAGAACAGAGAAGGCAGGTACAGGATACTGAGTTGGATGATCAGCCATGATCATATTGAATGGTGGTGCAGGCTCGAAGGGCCGAATGGCCTACTCCTGCACTTAATTTCCATGCTTCTATGTTTCCCTCTCTGCACCCCTCTCCCTCTCCCACCCATCCCTCTCACCCCCCCCCCCCTTTCCTCTCTACCACCACCCCCTTACCCCTAACCCTTTGTCTCTTTCACCACTCCCCCTACCCCTCCCTCCCCACTCTTCCACTTCTATCCCCTTACCCGACGCCTCTCCCTCCCCCACCCCTCTCTCTTCCGCTCCCTTCCCCTCTCTGCCCCACCCCTTCCCCTCTGTCCATCTTCCAACCACTCCCCCGTCCCTCTTCTACCACTCCCGCTACCCCTCTACCCCTGCCACCCTCCCCACTCTGCCACTTCTCTCCCACTCTCTCCTCCCCCTCTCCTCACCCCTCTCCCATCCCTCTCTCCCCCACCCCCCTTCCCCCTCTACCCCACCCCCTTCCCTCTCTCCCCCCACCCCCTTCCGCCTATCCCTCTGTCCCTCTTCCATCACTCCCGCTACCCCTCTCCTCCTCCCTCCCCTCTTCCACTTCTCTCCCCCTTCCCCTCCATTCTCCCTCCCCACTCTTTCCCCTCTCTCCTCCCACCCCTCTCCCCATCCCTCCCTCCTCCCCTCCCTCCCCATCCCCCCTCCCCCACATCTCTCTCCCCATCTCCTGCTCTCCTTTCCCTCCCAAATCTATCCCGTTTCCTCCTCCCCCACTCCCCTCCCCCCCCTCTTCACACCCCCCCCCCCCCGCAAACGCCGTTGGGGAAACAGACCCAACGGGTCTGCACTTGGTCTAGTTAATATATAAAACTCTCGTCCCTTCCGACCGGCTGCCGTCCGGCACCCTTTCTGCCTTTCGATTCGTTCCCGCCGTGCGATGTCACAATGCCCGATGCTCGCGGATGTCCAATCGCAATGCCCGACGCTCGCAGACGTCCAATCGGAATGGACCCATTTACATGTACGGCTTCCGGCCGCATTTGTTCCTTTGATTCCTTGCAACTCCGAAACCAGACGCAGAATCGCCGACATCTTTTCCATTTCGGTAGAGATTTCACTTTTCTTTCTAAGTATCCGCACCTCATTACATTTCGTCGTGTTTAAGTACACGTTTTTAATCAAATCCTTCCCCCCCCCCCCCCAATATTTCAAAAATGAACTGGCTTCTCACCCATAGAATCAGCACCAGCCCCAGCCCCTGCTGAACGTTCCATCGTGTGATGTCACAATGCCCAATGTTCACATATGTCCAATCGCAATGGATTCATTTACATATGCCTTTGCAGGAGCACAAGCACTTGGTGAACGTTCCATTGTGTGATGTCACAATGCCCAATGTTCAAATACATTGTTGCCATAGAGGGAGTACAGAGAAGGTTCACCAGACGGATTCCTGGGATGTCAGGACTTTCATATGACGAAAGACAGGGTAGACTCGGCTTGTACATGCTAGAATTTAGAAGATTGAGGGGATATCTTATAGAAACGTACAAAATTCTTAAGGGGTTGAACAGGCTAGATGCAGGAAGATTGTTCCAGATGTTGGGGAAGTCCAGAACAAGGGGTCACAGTTTAAGGATAAGGCGTAAATCTTTTAGGACCGAGATGAGAAAAACATTTTTCACACAGAGAGTGGTGAATCTCTGGAATTCACTGGCACAGAAGGTAGTTGAGGCCTGTTCATTGGTTGTATTTAAGAGGGAGTTAGATGTGGCCCTTGTGGCTAAAGGGATCAGGGGGTATGGAGAGAAGGCAGGTACAGGATACTGAGTTGGATGATCAGCCACGATCATATTGAATGGTGGTGCAGGCTCGAAGGGCCGAATGGCCTACTCCTGCACTTAATTTCAATGGTTCTATGTTTCCCTCTCCACAACCTTCTGCCTCTCCCACCCATCCCTCTCTCCCCCACCCCCCTTCCCTCTCTGCGCCACCCCCTTCCCTCTCTCCACCCGCCCCCTTCCTCCTACCCCTCTGTCCCTCTTCCATCACTCCTCCTACCCCTCTCCCCCTCCCTCCCCACTCTTCCACCTCTCCCCCTTCCCCCTCCACTCTCCCTCCCCACTCTTTCCCCTCTCTCCCCCACCCCTCTCCCCCTCCCTCCCTCCTCCCCTACCTCCCCATCCTCCCCCACATCTCTCTCCCCATCCCCCTCTCTCACCACCTACACCGCTCTCCTTTCCCTCCCAAATCTTTCCCATTTCCTCCACCTCCTCTCCCCTCCCTCCCCTCTTCACATCCCCCCTCCCCCCACCTGTGTGTTTTGGGGGTGGTTAATGTGAGTTTGATGCCGCAGCCCCCCTCCCCCCCCCCCGCAAAATGCCGTTGGGGAAACAGACCCAACGGGTCTGCACTTGGTCTAGTTATATATTAAAACTGTGTACCTGTCGCCTGCCGTCCGTCCGGCTGCCTGTCTGCCTTTTGATTCGTTTCCACTGTGTGATGTCACAATGCCCAATGCTCGCAGATGTCCAATCACAATGCCCAATGCTCGCAGATGTCCAATCGGAATGTATCGATTTACATGGACGGTTGCCGACCGCCTTTCTTCCTTTGATTCCCTGCAACTCCGAAACCAGATGTAGAATCGCCGACATCTTTTCCATTTCGGTAGAGATTTCACTTTTCTTTCTAAGTATCCGCTCCTCATTACATTTCGTCGTGTTTAAGTACACGTTTTTAATCAAATCCTTCACCCCCCCCCCCCCCAATATTTCAAAAATAAACTGGCTTCGCACCCATAGAAGCAGCACCAGCCCCAGCCCCTGATGAACGTTCCATTGTGTGATGTCACAATGCCCAATGCTCACAGATGTCCAATCGGAATGGATTCATTTACATATGCCTTTGAAGGAGCCCCAGCCCATGGTGAACGTTCCATCGTGTGATGTCACAATGCCCAATGCTCACAGATGTCCAATCGGAATGGATTCATTTACATATGCCTTTGCAGGAGCCCCAGCCCCTGGTGAACGTTCCATCGTGTGATGTCACAATGCCCAATGCTCAAATACATTGTTGCCATAGAGGGAGTACAGAGAAGGTTCACCAGACTGATTCCTGAAGACTCGCCTTGTACTCGCTAGATTTTAGAAGATTGAGGGGGTATCTTATAGAAACGTATAAAATTCTTAAGGGGTTGGACAGGCTAGATGCAGGAAGATTGTTCCGGATGTTGGGGAAGACCAGAACAAGGGGTCACACTTTAAGGATAAGGGGGAAATCCTTTAGGACAGAGATGAGAAAAACATTTTTCACACAGAGAGTGGTGAATCTCTGGAATTCTCTGCCACAGAAGGTAGTTGAGGTCAGTTCATTGGCTATATTTAAGAGGGAGTTAGATGTGGCCCTTGTGGCTAAAGGGATCAGGGGGTATGGAGAGAAGGCAGGTACAGGATACTGAGTTGGATGATCAGCCATGATCATATTGAATGGTGATGCAGGCTAGAAGGGCTAGAAGGGCCAAATGGCCTTCTCCTGCACTTAATTTCTATGATTCTGGGATCTTTGTGAATTGGTGAACATCAATCCACTAAAGTCCTTACCAATATGCTATAATTCCAAATAAATTGTGTATTTAATGGAATCCTGAGCAGCTTAACCACAAGGAAGTATTTCACAAGAATGTGATGGGAATACTAAACAGCAAGAATGGACAGCTGTATATTCATGTACCTATAAATCCCATCCGTCCACAAATAAGAATCCTCTGCGCAGATCCCCGCAGAATGCCATTGGTCGCAGATCTGCATCAAAGCTCTGTTTACTATGATGAAGCTACTTCTGAATCAAAATGACCAAGTCACCATAATTAGCCCATTCTCGTACAAATGCGAGTAAATTCCATCCAGAATAATAGTAAGATTAAACGAGAACTTACCAGTTTGAAGTTTGATCCTTATTTTATGAGGAGGAACGTTGAGGACTACGTGAAGAACCCGCTTACGACGCATGCGTGTCATTCTTCAAAGCAGCGGTGTGGAATCACAGATAACTATAATGACTAAACATAGTAAGATTAGACAACAGATACCAGTTCAGACTATGATCAAGGGTGGGAGCGGAGGGCACGTAGTCCTCAACGTTCCTCCTCATAAAATAAGGATCAAACTTCAAACTGGTAAGTTCTCGTTTAATCTTACTATTTTACTTCGGAGTCACGTGAGTGACTACGTGAAGATTTTAAAGCTCTGTGATTTCATGCCGTGGAACGAGTCCATGCATCACATCTGCCTTGATTTTTGGGGAGAGTAGAGTTAACAACATTAGACATCAATACGATATTGAAATCCAACAGTAAAATTATGAACACCAATTATTGCCCCTATTTATGGGTCTATTATATTACAGAACTTAAATTTGTTTCTGTAAATGTTTCAGGTTCAATGACTGGTTTGTTATAAAGTTGTTGGAAAATTCCTCCGTAGGCCATCCTGCTGTCTTGAGGATTTGGTCCATTGGTACGTCCAACTTCATAGCTGCTAATGTAGCTGCAGCCCTGGTGGAGTGAGATTTGAAATGCTAGTTCCCACTCCAGCCTATTTAGGACTTGTTTTAGCCATCCAGAGATGGTCTGGACTGTCACTGTTTTAAATGGCTGTTAGTAGCTGATTAAAGTGACATTCCTCCCCTCTGATGATCTTAGTATACTTCAAGTATGATAGTAAGTGTGTTATAATACAGAGACGACCATCTGTCGGGTAGGCCCTGAATTCTGTTTTTTAGGCCTGCTGACCCCTGTCTGTTCTGTATGACTATTACACTGATGTAAACCTTAATTTCCAGATGAAATAATCATGTTGTCCAACCTTGTTTTCTGTGGTGACTGGACCCTTGTGGTGTGACCAGGACCATCAGCATGACTGTTTTCATAGTCAGTTTCCGTAGGAACAGAGCTGTAGCTGGAGACCAGTTTCTTAACATGGTCAGTACAATGCTCACATCCCATATTTGGGAGTACCTGGTTCTTGGGGATTAATTTTAAAAATGCCCCTCATGAGTTTGTTTACCAGGGTTTGTCCCAACAGAATGCCGCTCTGTACCTTCGACAGGTATATTGACAGAGCACCTCTGGCGCAGTTGATGGCACTATGACTGAGCCTCTCATCGTAATGGAGGCTTGCCAGGAATTCCAGAACAGACGGGATGTTCATAGATCTGTGGGTGATGATTATTGTTGTGACAGTACTTCCCATTACTAGATGATACCAAGTACTGATGTTTAGGTGGACAGTCTGTGACCCGCTGAAATAATTCCGCATTCGGTCCATCGGTCCCAGGTGTAGAAGAGGTGATTTCAACTCTAATTAAATAGGTTAATATATAATAGTGACGGGTAACTCCCCTTGTTGCGGGAAGACCCAGTAAGTTAGGTCTATGATGGGTGGTGATGTATGGTTCTGACCCATGTTGATATCACCAGTACCCCGGTTGCGTAGGGCAATCAGGTATATCAAGATTCGAGACGTGAAGTCTATAGTTTCTTCCTAAATAACCGACTGATGAGGCAAAGGGAGGGATGCATAAATGATCCCCCAATCAGCGAAGATACATCTGAACCACTGTCCCAGGTTCTGGCTCCCAAGAACATAATTTGATAACTGGTAAGAGCATGGATGTGAATAGGTCGTTATCTGGTGTTCCATACCAGCTGTTCCGGCAATACATATTTTATCCAACATCCATACAGAGTTTTTGGACTTAGCGTGACCTGTTGTCTGCCACTAAATTCAGTTTCCCTGGTAGTTGGATGCTGATATCCAATCTCTATCTGGATACGCTATTAATCCAGATTAATAGAGACAGTGACTCTAAGACTATTGCCTGCATCACAGTGTGGAGGTACCCGGTGAACTCACCGCGGCGGATGCCAGCCCGTGTCCATTGTGTGCTGCTAGTATTACATGTATGGCTGCAGGCAACAACATCTCGTTCAGACCGAAAGGTCTGATTGACAAGAAGGATTCAATTCAATTCAATTCACAAATAGTGTTGGCCAGATAGTCAAATGGTGTCGATATGTTTCTACCCATATGGTTGACATATGCTACTCCGGTGGTGTTGTCAATTTGTAGATTAACATACTGGTGTTATAACCCAAAACAATTTGACTTAAAGCCATGACTAGCTCTCACTTCCCCAGGTATATATGCCCAACGTTAGTAGTGATGCCTCCTGAGCATTCCATCTCCCCCACAGCTGGAGATGGAATTAGTAGCATCCCAATCCAAGGCCCATCAGTATGTGGTTCCATAGACGGGTAACTGTGTTTGGTTGTTTCATAAGTCTGTCAGAATGACCCCCACATAATTTCTTGAGTGACACGTGTAGCGCTCTGTACTATGATTATGTAAAGGTCCGATATCATGTGGCTGTCACACAGCCCCTAATGCCAATTATTCTACTACCAGTCTGATGGCTGGTTTAGTTCCCTGGAAGCCTCCATAAAGGCTGTACCCTTTCTTACGGCAAAGTACTGCCATGTTATACGACATCATCATAAAATCAACATCCCAAAAGGCTGAACTGACTTTGCCGTAAGAAAGTGTTAACGGTGGACCGCAGACGATCTGTTGTGTTAAATACATCTGTGGGCACCTTCAATGAGTCCTATATAGCAAGCGTATTTTAATACCATGCTTGCCATGTAGTACCCTAGGATCAATCCCTTAGTTGCACCAAAGGTTCCCATTTGTAATGAATATAAAGTACGAAGTATTCAAATTAGTCAATCTAAGATGAAGTGGCAACCACCTCTAAATTATGAGAAGGATATTTAGGACACAAATCCCTGTGATTCGTGTGGATGTCCTCCATAAGTCCTATAATATATGGGCACTGTAGTTCAGTATGCGCTTTAGTTGTTTCTTTCCCTGTAAGCATGAACATTCAGTTCGGTACATGCTGAACTGGAGGATAATGGAATGAAGAATTCTAAGGTATGCCCCTGTACTTCTGAATTTTAAGTGTCGGTAGAATAATTCTATGCATACAGATAGATCTGTTATCCACTACCAATCTCCCTGGTTCCTATTAGTAGGTTAGTTACTATTTCGGCATCCTCCGTGGTCGTTGAGGTGCCGGTGTCTGATGAGGGTAGCACATTTCTCAGGAAGTAGTTTTTAAGACGTTCCTTAATGTGTCCCAGAGTTCCCTCGATGTGAAGATCTTTCCCTGTTAAGATAAGATGCCTCCAAATTTTAATATTGGAGGTTGGGAGGTTCCAGGTTTTCATCTGTTAGGACTTAGAACATTCTTTTGTTTCAATTCCATGCCCTACCATGTTTAGGTTGATACTGGGAACATTCAAGTTTGCAGTTCCCTGATGGTAAGTGTTTTCCCATAGGTTTTCCGCACCCTAAGTGTACTAGGGGTATGTTCTGCTCCCCTGTTCAAGTGGAGCCCAAACTTGACCCCCTATACTCCCCTCTGAGAAGGGAGAAACACTGTGCAGCCCTACAAGAGGTACCGCTGTAGGACTTACTAGCTGCCTTTCTGTGACTAGCCTCCATCTCATGGTGCTGCCACTTACATGCTCCAACAGCTGCTCCAGCTGGTCCCGATGCTCTCGGGCACCCAACCGGCTTCCAATGCACAAGATCACTGGCCATTGCGGCTGCTTCTGAAGCCGTTACTCCTGAGACTGCTCCTGCTGCAGTTCCTGCAGCCACTCCATCCGGCTCCAATGCTCACGGGCAATGGCCGTCACGGCTGCTCCTGCAGTCAGCCCGGGATTGAGTCTCGGTGTTCCCCTCTGATGAGTGAGAAACTCTGTGCCGCCCCACAAGGAGTACTGCTGTGGGGCTTATTATTTGCCCACTGTGGCTTTGCCACTTTGGAGTATTTCCACTCTGCAGCCCCACAAGGGGTACTGCTCCTGCAGCCGGTCCAACCGGCTCCAATGCTCTCGGGCACTGGCCGCTCCCGGCTGCTTTATCCTGCATGCTGCAGCCGCTACAACCGACCCCGGTGCTCACGGGCACCGGCCGCTCACGGCTGCTCGTCATGCTGCAGCCGCTCCAACCGACCCCGGTGCTCACGGGCACTGGTCGCTCGCGGCTGCTTGCCATCTCCTCCAGCCGCTCAAACCGACCCCCATGCACACGGGCACTGGTCGCTCGCGGCTGCTCCTCTCCCGACCGGCCGGGGCCGGCGCGGGAGCGAAGTCGGGAGCGAAATCGGGCACAGCTGTTCCCATTACGGGAGATCAGCGTGCCGTTTGCTGCTGCCGGCTGCCCGCAATTTTGCAGGTTCTCCCCCGCCAGCATTCTCGCTCCTTCCAGCGCCTCTGACCCATGTATAGGTCCGTGGGGCTGTAGTCCGAGTCGTCGGAAATGACTGCTCCAGACATGCTCCACCGCTGTCGGCGTGCTCCTGGAGCTGAAGTCGGCTCCGGCTCCCGTTTTAAGGGAGAAAGCAGTGCCCCGGCCGTTGCTGGCTGCCTGCAGTTCTGCAGACTCTCCCCAGCCAGTTCTCATCAGCCTTCTGTAGAAAGAAAAAAGGTAAGTAAAAGAAACGACGTTCCCTCACCTTACTGTTGCAGGTTCAACCCCTGCCGTTTGGGAGGAACATCCTTCCTCCAGCAATGACGAGTTCGAATGCGTGTAGCGTAATGTCACGCATGCGTCGTAAGCGGGTTCTTCACGTAGTCACTCACGTGACTCCGAAGTAAAATCCTAATGTTCACTGACACCTACACTTGCTCTGGACGGCTTCCTCTCCATTTTCCATCAAAGTGGAAGGTCCTATCTCTCAATGATTCTGAAATGTTTGTAATCCATTTGTAAGGAACTGGTTCAATTTAGCCTCAAGGCCAAGTTTCAATAAGGAGCTGGAGTGAAGTCTGGTCAGAAGGAGCGTGGAATATTTGGGTGATAGTATTATAACGTAGAAACAAACCTATCCTATCCATGTACCTGTCTAGATGTTTCTTAAAAGTAGTACCTGTTTCAACTACCTCCAGCAACTTGTTCCATTGGCCTTCCACCCTTTGTGTATAAAAAAAAATTGCCCCTCCAGTTTCCTATTAAATCTTTCCCACCAAATTTTAAACCTACATCCTCTGGTCCTTGATTCCCCTACCCTGGCTAAAAGACTCTGTGCCTTTACCCTATCCATTCTACTCATGATCTTTTTCACCTCTATAAAATCACCTGTCATCCTCCTGCGCTATAAAGAATAAATGATCAAATTATCCCTTCGAGTCCTAGTGACATCCTCGTAAATCTCAGCTTTTCCAGCTTAATGATGTTCGTTCTTATAACAGGATTACCAAAGCTGAACACAATACTCCAAATGTGGCCTCACCCATGTCTTGCACCACAGTAACAAGGCCTTCTATCTCCTATACTCAATAGTCTGACTGATGAAAGCCAATGTGCCAAAAGCCTTCTTGACCACCTTATCTACCTGAGATGCCCCTTACAAGGAACTATATACCTGCCCTCCTGGATCACTTTGCATGACAACATTCCGCAGAACCCTGCCATTCACTGTGTAGGTCCTGCCTTGGTTAGACTTCCCAAAATGCACCATCTCACACTTCTCTGTATTAAGTTCTATCTACCATTCCTCAGCCCAACTGCCCAACCGATCTAGATATTGGAGCAATTTTTGACAGCCATCTTCACTATCTACAATTCCACACACTTTAGTGTCATCTGTCACACACTTTAGTGTCATTTACTAATGCCGATTATGTTCTCATTCAAATTATTGAAATAGAAGACATATGGGCCCAGCACCAAACACTAAGGCAAACCACTAGTCACAGGCCTCCAGTCCGAAAAGGAGCCTTCAACCATCGCCCTCTGCTTCCTTCCATGAAGCCAATTTTCTATCCAGCCTGCCAGCTGTCCTTGTATCCTATGAAATCTAACTTTCCAGAGCAGCATACCATGCGGAACATTGTCAAATGCCTTGCTGGAATCCAATTTTACAACATCTACAGCTCTACCCTCATTAACCTTTTTTGTCCTTTCTTCAAAAAAGCTTAGAATTGTGAGACACGATCTCCCACATATCCTGAGGGATGCTGTGTATCCCTAATCAGCCCCTGTCCATCTAAATGCATGTATATCCTATAATCTTTAGTAACTTTCCAATCACATGTTACACTCATTGGCCGATAGTTCCAGGTGTTTCCCTATAGCCCTTCTTAAATAGAAGCACAACATTTGACACCCTCCAGTCTTCCGGCACCTCACCCGTACCTAATGATGACTCATAAATCTCACCTGGGGCACCTGTAATTTCCTCTCTATCCTCCCACAATGTCCTCAGTTATATCTGACCAGGCCCTGAAGATTTATCTACCTTCAAGGGCATTAGGACCTTCAGCACCTCCTCAATCGTAATACTGCCCTCAAGACACTTCTATTTACTGCTGCAAATTCCCCAGTCTTCATGTCTCTCAATGGTAAAAACTGAGGATAAAAACTCATTAAGGACCTTGGTCATCTCCTGTGGCTCCACACAGTTACAAGGTCATTAGGAATAGCAGTAGTATTAGGCCATTTGGCCCATCAAGTCAATTCCACCACTCAATCATGGCTGATCTATCTCCTAACCCCATTCTCCTGCCTTTTCCTCATAACCTCTGACGCATGTACTAATCAAGAATCTATCTCTGCCTTAAAAATATCTACTGACTTGGCCTCCGCAGCCTTCAGTGGCAAAGAATTCCACAGATTCACCACCCTCAGATTAAAGAAATTTCTCCTCATCTTTCACTATTTGTATGTTTTAATTAGATCCCCCCACATTCTCCTAAACTCCAGCGAGTACAGGCCCAGTGCCGACAAGCGCTTATCGTAGGTTAACCTACTCATTTGTGGGATCATTCTTGTAAACCTCCTCTGGATCCGCTCCAGAGCCAGCACATCCATCCTCGGATATGGCGCACAAAATTGCTCACAATATTCCAAATGCGGCCTTACCGGCAGAGAGACTCAACATTACATCCCTGGTTTTGTATACAAGCCCTCTTGAAATAAATGCTAGCATTGAGTTTGCTTTCTTTACTTCTGATTCGACTTGCAGATTAACTTATTGGGAATCCTGCACCAGCACTCCCAAGTCCCTTTGCTCCTCTGATTTCTGGATTCTCACCCCATTTAGAAAATAGTCTACGCCTTTATTCCAACAAAATGCATAACTCCACACTTTGCTACACTATATTCCGTCTGCCACTTCTCTGCCCACTCTTCCAACCTGTCCAAATCTTTCTGCAGAGTCCCTGCTTTCTCTGCACTTTCCGCCCCTCCACCTATTTTCGTATCATCCGCAAAACTTGCCACAAAGCCCTCAATCCACTCATCCAAAGCATTAACACACAAAGTTGACCGCTTTGTTTCCTGAGGGGCCCCATTCTTTCACTGGTTACACTTTTAAACTCCTCCAGGGATACACTTGATCCCAGCTGCCTATTCCTGCCCCATGCCTCCTTCCCATTCTTGACCAGAGCTTCAATTTATCTTGTCATCCAAGCTCACTTACACCCACCTGCTCTGCCCTTCACTCTAACAGGAACATGCAGGTGCTGGACTCTTGTCAGCACACTCTTTAAAACATCCCACTTTCCCAACATTCCTATTCCTTCAAACAACCTGCTCCAATCAACTTGAGTGAGTTCCTGTATAATATCTTAAGTTACCCCTGTTCCATTTAGAATTTTAACTCGTGGGCCCATCCTATCTCTCGACCAACAGTTTTTGGTATTAAATCTTTATTTTATTTTTTAAATGTTTGCAATTCGCTGCAGATCAGTCCAGTCCCATTTCATAACTAAACAACGGGCTGCATGTGACTGACAGATTGGTGTGCAAATCATAATTAAATCATGTGCTAGAAATGATGATCATTGATTTTTAGGGGGAACAATTGAGGAAGGCAACGTCCAGGACCAAACCCGTGAATCTTTGGGCCCACAGGCTTGTAGCAGTGTTTGTTCAGTGTGTGTTCATGTACTTTGTATCTCTAACCTTCCTCTACCCAGTAGTCTCCCAATCCGTGAGGTACAGTTCCACAAAGCTAGTTTTCCTTGAAAAGCAGTTGAGAATTGGGCCTGTTACAGTGGTTTAAAGTGGTGGATTGTATTGGGTGGTCCAAGGGTGAGCATGACTGTTCCAATTCAGACTTTGTAGTGGTTTACTTTTCATTCTTGTGTCTCCAGCAAAGACAGCAATTGTCCATCGCTTGTTTCCCTGAACCAGGTGGTGGGAAGAGATTGCCTTGAACGCTACATTCATCTTGTGAAGATATTTCCATGTTGTTGGGAAGGGTGTTCCAGGATTTAAACCTGGTGATGTTGAAGAAATGTGTCCACATCAGTCTGACTTGGAAACATAACCATATAACCATATAACCATATAACAATTACAGCACGGAAACAGGCCATCTCGGCCCTACAAGTCCGTGCCGAACAACTTTTTACCCTTAGTCCCACCTGCCTGCACTCATACCATAACCCTCCATTCCCTTCTCATCCATATGCCTATCCAATTTATTTTTAAATGATACCAACGAACCTGCCTCCTCCACTTCCACTGGAAGCTCATTCCACACCGCTACCACTCTCTGAGTAAAGAAGTTCCCCCTCATGTTACCCCTAAACTTCTGTCCCTTAATTCTGAAGTCATGTCCTCTTGTTTGAATCTTCCCTATTCTCAAAGGGAAAAGCTTGTCCACATCAACTCTGTCTATCCCTCTCATCATTTTAAAGACCTCTATCAAGTCCCCCCTTAACCTTCTGCGCTCCAGAGAATAAAGACCTAACTTATTCAACCTTTCTCTGTAACTTAGTTGTTGAAACCCAGGCAACATTCTAGTAAATCTCCTCTGCACTCTCTCTATTTTGTTGACATCCTTCCTATAATTGGGCGACCAAAATTGTACACCATACTCCAGATTTGGTCTCTTGGAGAACCGGTGACTGATGTTGCCGTGCACCTGCTCCATTCCTTCTTGATGGAAGAGTCACTTTGCTTAGATATGCGGAGACATGGGTGACTGCAGATGTGGTCATCTACAGCAAAATAACATTTCTTGATGATCACAGTGATCAGGGAGCATCTGTGGAACATCTTGTATTCCACTGGGGTAATCTATAACCCAATGGTATTAACACTGAATTTTTCAATTTCACGTATCCCGCCCTCCCCGTGTACCTGTCTCTCTCATTCTGATTCACCCAGATTTTCTCACTGTCGTTTTGTCAACCCTCTCCCCTTCAGTCCACCATCACCCAGTGTAGTTTCCTTCCCCCACTGGGTTCCATCTATCACACCCACCCACTTAGCCTACTGTATCTCCTATTCCCTCCCCCAACTAGTTCCACCTGTCCATCTTACATCACTTAACTGGTTCCCCTTTTCATCTTCTTTACTTCTCAGATTCAAGCGCCTGCAGTCTCTTGTGCCTCCACATGACCATCCAGTCTCTCTCCCCCACCTGGCTTAATCCGCCCATTTCATCTCACTGCTTATCTGTCTCCACCGAAAATCCATCGGCCCCTGTCTCCCAACTCCATCTCTCAGCTCCATTTGGCCATCACCCCACCTCATCTCATTCACCTATCACCTCAACCGTCCCCACCTCATCACACTGCCTATCTCCCCTCTCTACTTTTAGTCTAAATGAGAGTCTCGCCCCCCCCAAGTGCCTATCATCACAGCTACCCTCCTGAGTTTTCCCAGTACTAAGATACAATTTTGAATGCAATTTTACCCATTTCAGGCGAGTAGCCAGTTAGTGTGCTGCTGAGCAATGCACACTAGGTTGGTCTATTACATAAACCAAATTGCTGTGCTGAGGTCTGCGCAGAGATGCTTCCTAACCCTCTGGGTTCCTCCCGCACTTTGTGTCTATCTTTAGTTCATTTTGCAAATTCTGTGCCGCCTTCTCCTCAGCGCAGCACTGAGTGCAGAGGTGGGGAGGAAGCAACAGTGGGACAGGAAGGCTGCGAGAACCTGGACTCACACAACACCAAACACACAGCTCATGATGCAGTTCTCTTTATTATTGGCTAAGAAGTTAAGTGAATACAGTCACCACAGACAGTGAGAGCGGCTACAAAGAAATCAAAGCACTGGATCCACTGCTGGAAAGGATGAGTGGATGATTCTGGAGTCTTCTAATCGCAGAACAGTTTGTAGGAACAAACAAAAGGAAGACTTGTGTCGCATTTGAGATCATTCCAAGTACCGTCACCTAGAAGCAGGGAATGCACTTACATGTTAGTTCATAATCAAAATGCTGCAATAGAGATAATCTGGAGAAAAAAACTGGAAATACTCAGTATGTCAGGGAGCATTTTTGCAGAGGAAACGGGAAGGTTACTGATGGAAATATTATCTCTGTTCCTCTCTCCACAGATGCTGCCTGACCTGCTGAGTGTTCCCAGCATTTTCTGTTGCCATTTGGTCTAAATGTTTCATCTGTTTGAGCCAGAGCCTGTGAGCTTGACTTGGTCAGTGAGTTTGACTTGTAAATATAGGGAGTCACTTCTTGTTGAGGTGTCAGGTGCAGTCAGAGTGTGTGTTGATGAAACCTTCTTCTAACTCCAGTGTTACCCCCTTGTACATTCCACCTGCACAGTTACACTCAGTCTTTGTCCCCTGGCTCCTGTATTACATCCCATACATCCTCCTCTCACTGCTTGTAAGTAACTCCAGTTCTGTGTAACACCAGGTCTGTTGAAGTAACCTGTTCAATACTGTTTCTGAGATTAACGTCGATCAAAAAACATTTATTTTACTGTTAAACTTACCATGACGATTAACGGTCACACAGTCTTCGTCACCTTCATGATTATTAGGTTCCCCACTTGACCAGTTATTGTAAATGTATGAAGATCCATCGGCCCATCTGAAATGACCTTCCTGTGGGTATAAATCACTGGTCATTGCTGTTGGAATGCTGAGTAAGCTGCCACATAACAGTACAGGGAGGAGCTGTACCTGAGCCGGAGTGAGAACAGAATACCAGCAGCTGGGACAAGTAGAGCAGTGGATGGGAGTTTAACCTATGGACTGGCAGGGTGGGGGAATATCATATAAGTAACAGGCACAAGTAACCAGTAACTGTTCCTTCATTCTGTGGCTCTTTGGTGAAGTTTACATTTCCTTGCCCTTCAGGGACCAGCCCAGATCAGTATATCTGGAATATTCACTTCCCAGTCCAAGGACTCGAGGCGCTTTGAATGTGTCTGAACATTTAGCATATCCTTTCCTCGGGGAATACCAAGTTCTAGACATGTTTTGCAGAATTTAAATATAAGATAAAAGGTAAAATGGTCAACTATTTTCTTGGGTTTAGTTTGGCCAATGTTATATCTATCGGCATGAGCACTTTGCTCAAGTGAATCTGTTTCATGTTATCTGGGCTAAGTCAACAAAAGGGCCAAGGGAAATAAAATGATTCAATGTCAGGAAAGGATTAACTGGAACCCGACTGCAGAAGCGATCGGGCAGAATGAAGGGAGAAATGGGAGATGCTGATGGAGACAAGACCACAGCAGTAAAGAACAGGACGCAAATAGCAGAGCAGACACATCAGTGAGATCAGGTTCTCGCCTGGTTCCCAACACAGCGGCAGGAATTGTGGCCAGCACTGATCAGCATGATCATAGTGAAGGGTGGGACAAGCTCGAGGGGCTGAGTGGCCTACTAAAGGTATTTTATTAGTCACATTCACATACACCCAGGTGTAGTGAAGTGAAATGCTTTTTGCCATTTTGCAGCACACAAAAAAAGAATGCAGACATAACACCAATGAGAGTCTTAAACACATAGAACATCCCCCCCACAATGGCTCCCACCATGAGTGAAGGCACAAAGTCCAGTCCCCAACCCCAGTTCACCCTACTCCTGCTCCCATTTTGTTGTGTATGTGTATTTTATATTGATATTGTTTTTACCCCTTTATAATGCTGATTCCATCAGTACTCTGATCCCGAGGAACACATCCTGACTGTAAAGCCAGTTACTCGTGTACAAATCTGTGGAGATCACTTCTCGAGATAAAGAATTGAAAAACAGAGAAGTTGTGTGAAAATGGTATAGAACCTTGGTGAGACTGCACTCGGATACTGAACACAGTTCTTGTCACCATGACATGGGAGGGGCACAGATATACCAGTGAAGGTGAAAACATATTTCCAGGGAAGGCTGCAGAACAGAGAGATGGTATTTACCAACAAAAGTTGAACCAACCAGAGCCCTTTCATCCACCAGTGCTGAGGGTGACCTATATCTTCGTTACTAAATTACCTTGTGTTTTAGTTTTTTAGAGATACAGTGTGAAAATGGGCTCTTTGGCCTTCTGAGCATGCACGGACCAGGAATCAGCCATACATGTCCTATCCAATGCACCAGGGACAATTTACAGAAGCCAATTAACCTACAAATCTGCATGTCTTAGGAATATGGGAGGTAACCAGGTACCTGCAGAAAGCCCATGCAGTCACAAGGAGAACGTACAAACTCCGTACAGACAACACCCACAGGCAGGATCGAATAAGGGTATCTCGCGCTGTAAGGCAGCAACTCTATTGTTGTGCCACAGTACCGCCACTGGCCAGAATTTTAATATAATTTCTTAGAATAATGCATCCAATTATAATTGGCTGGAAATTGTCTACGTTCTTGAGTAAAGACTGGTTATCTGATCTAAACATTAAAACTACATTTTGAAATTCAAACTACTTAACAACAATGTGACTTCAGAGTTCCATCAATGTGTTGACTGTAATCTGCTCTCTGCAAAGATCAATGCATGATCTGGGAAGGACAACAACTGCAGATCTGGCCATTAACCTGCAGGCCAATGTGCCATTTTTAACAGTACCTGACATCTTTCATTGAGACCAATCCAAGTTTCTGGCTTATTTTTGTTCACTCCTGCAATCAGGTCAGCAATTAATGTGTTGTGTTCGATTGAGACCACAGTAGCCAGATGTCCAGAACATGGTTGGCGTTTGCAAAACTCCTTTAAAGAAAAGAATAGTTTATTGCTGTGAAGCAGGGTCTCTCATCCTCCTGCTAATCCCTCAGTAATTGGTCTAAATTGATGTTGGAAATTCAGCACGTTGATTTCTTTAAATCAAAGTTCTTGTTCTTTAATCTCTTTGGTGTCAATCCCAGGTCTGTGTTAACTCCTGGATGTGGAGTTTCCCCCAAATCCCCAATATTTCACCCACTGGTCCGATCGTTAGAAACCGGAGCCCACGGCCGCAGTGAAGCGCACCCTGGAACACAGGGACTCATCACAGGCAATTCAACGAGAGGCTGTGCTGTGAGTTCATGGGAATGAACCAGCAGAGAGCAATGTTCCCCAGGCCTCCCAGAGCAACCACTGGTTTCAGGGACTTACCTCAGCATCTGACCATGTCTTTAAGTCTGAGAAAAAACGGTAACAGGAATTTAAGGTGGAAAAATGAAACCAGTTTTCAGCACACGGTCCTTGGTCTACAACACGTTGTTCCAGGTCTAGTTGGGTCTTCTCTGGTCCCAAGGAATCAGTCGTCTCTGTAAGTTAAAGAGAACTTGGATTTCAACCAACTTGCTGACCAGAGGGCCTTCCTGAGTAAGTCCCATTTGTTGGCATTAAGCCCATATCCTCTCAACCTTTCCTATCTGTGTCCCTGTCCAAGTGTCTTTGAAGCATTGTAATTGTTCCCCCATGCACCACTTCCTCTGGCACTTTCATTGTGAATAACATGCCCTCCAGTTTTTTGACTCCTCCAACACAGTGACCTTCTATCGATGCCCCTCATGAATTTATAAACCTATTTTTTATAACACAAGCCCACCAGACCTGGTAACATCATTGTGAATCGTTACTGCATCATCTCTAGATTAACCTTCCTGAAGTCTGGCGACCAGAACTGCGCACAGTTTCATGGTGAGGTTTCACTACCATCTTGTACAGCTGTTGCATGAATACCAACTCCTTAATCTTCACTGAGGGCTAGAATGCCAAACATCTTCTTCACCACCTTGTCCACCTGTATTACCACTTTCAGGGAGCGATGTCATCTTACCCCAGGGTCACTGGTCTACACTGACCCTACGGCTCTATTTCTCAATAAAATTATTTTCTCTCCTCGAGACCACACCACTGTTCACAGGCCACATGCACACACCTGCACGTCACATAGCATTAAAATTACTTTGACCATCCACTGACACACTCACTGCGATCACGGACATAATTTCTTGAACACTCTTCTTTCCTCATCTCCCCTCCCCCACCTCTCCTCCCCATGATGCCCTCCCGCAGTCCACCTTCATTGGACAAATTTGTGACACAAATGCAAGTAAATAGTTGTCATTTTCTTGTTGTTGCAACATGACCAAGTTTAGGAATTAAATATTAGTATTAGATAGATTTGGGGATAGGCAAAATGTAAAAAGAGGGGCCCTGACAACAAATGATGGGATCAAGGCAGTGAAGAGAAAGGATCTTAGTTCAGAAAATGAAGACACAACATCAGTTTGGGTGGAGCTGAGAAAAGGCAATGGGCTAAGAAATGTATAGGAAGGAACTGCAGATGCTGGTTTAAACCGAAGATAGGACACAAAAAGCTGGAGTAACTCAGCAGGTCAGACAGCATCTCTGAAGAAATGTAATTGTTGACTTATCGGGATAAGACCCTTATTCAGACTGACCTGTCTGAAGATGTTTCTTGACCCGAAAATCAGCTATTGCTTTTCTCCAGAGATGCTGTCGAAACCCGCTGATTTACTCCAGCTTTTTGTGTCTCTCAGTGGGCGGAAGACATTGGTTGGATTTGTCCATAGTTACCCACCAGTGGAGTAGGGTACATATCAGGAACACATCAGACCGAATATAGATTACACCTGGAATATTGTTCACAGACATAATGTGTAGGAAGAAATTGCAGATTGACACAAAATGCTGGAGTAACTCAGCTGGCCAGGCAGCATCTCTGGAGAGAAGGAATGGGTGACATTTCAGTTTGAAGAAGGGTCTCAACCTGAAACGACACTTTCTCTCCAGAGATGCTGCCGGTTGAGTTACTCCAGCATTTTGTGTCGACCTTCGATTTAAACCGGCATCTGCAGTTCTTTCCTACACAAGGAATTGCAGATTGGAGGGCTAGGGTTTACATCGAAGATAGACACAAAAAGCTGGAGTATTTCAGCACTTCTGAGGAAGGGTCTCAACCTGAAATGTCACCTATTCCTTTTCTCCTGAGATACTCCCTGACCCGCTGAGTTAGTCCTGCTTTTTGTGGCTATATCGTTTACAGATATGGATTCCTAACCTCAAGAAGAATATCCGTGCTATTGAGGGAGTGCAATGAAGGTTTACAGATTTATTCCTGAAATTGGGTATTGTCATTTGAGGACAGATTAAGTAGACGGCAGTTATTACTTCATCAGAATGAGGAGGCTACCTCATTGAAACAAACAAAATTATATCTTGTAATCAGATTGCCAGCATCTGCAGTTAATTGCATTGGAACTGGTGTTTTGTATGTCAGTTAAACGATCAAATCACTCGTAACTCCAACCTTTCTCTGTCTCTTTCACTCCCCACCCCCAGGACTCACTCCCCCTGTATAATTGCCAGCTCTCTGACCATCCTCCCTCAAGCCTCCATCCTCACCCTCACAATGGGCAAGTACACTGCACCCATTGCATTGGACCAGTGCCTGCAGAACCTTCTCCTCTGCATCCCCTGGGTTTATGACAGAGAGTCACATATCCCTCTTCCTGCAACTCTGTTTTCCTGTGAAGTGTCACTGTGGAGAAATCTCTATCTCCTGATGCGGTGGAGAGTCTCCAACTCACCTTCCAACTCAGCAGCTCTGAGATGAATATTCCAGACAATAGACATTTCCTACCACATCCAGTCCCAATGTCCACAAATTCCCATGTTCCACAATCCCAACACAATGCCAGTGCATTCATTCCACACACCAATATATTTATAAAGCTCCAGGAATCAATGGACCTTACCTGCCACATCACTGGCAAGCAGTGCGGTCAGCATCAAAACCCACACCAGCATCATGTTTCCTTCCTCGAACCTGAAACACAAGAAAACAATTCATCATTAGTGTCAAGTTTCACAGAGAAGGTGGGCATATCCTGCTGCCGTTCCCACCTCTCTCTCTCCCAGCTCTCTGTGTCGATGAGGTTTCCAATGCTGTTGCATCCTTATATACGTGTAGTTCTGGCATCTTGGAGGCTTTTGGAACCATTGGAATCAAACTCAATTGGCTGCAGCAATCTATGTAAAACTCCTGCTGACTAATCACTGACTGACAGATTAGAACAAGATGAACAGGAAGTCACAGAAATGTCTTGTGAGCTCCAAGTGTGACTGTAGAATGTGGCACTGTATCTGAACACTGAGGAATGGAAACTGTAGATAGTATTTATGGCCCCATTATGTGTTTATGGTATTAGGATCTAATGAATATTATCAACAGGAACAATTAAGATGTAACGTTTAGACAAATTCTTCAAAAACTACATTATTGACCCAGAACACCTCACTAATTCCTTTACTCACTCTGGTCTGTTTCCTCTCCTTTTCCCATCACGGTGGAAGGTCCCCCTCCGTCACTGACTCAGGAAAGTTTGTAATCCATTTGTAAGGAACTGGTTCAATTTTGCATCTTGGCCACTTTTTAACAAGGTGCTGGAGTGAAGTCTGATCAGAAGGAACATGGAAGGATGGGGAGATAATGGACTGCTTGATGCGTGTTGTATTTCCAGGCACAGCTGAGGGAGATGCCTGCAGGAACATGATGTGGGAAGGAATCCACAGGATCTCCAGTGGGGTGGGATTGATGGGCCAAATGGTCCTTTCTTTCTCTGGATTTTCTCTTGTTCCCAAAACATTTTGTGACCACTTCCTGAACAAAACTGATTCCTCCTGTCCCGTCTGCCCCATTTGCCAATGATCTCAGATCTCCATCCTCTAGTCTGTGCTGCTGCTGCCTGGCAGAGAGCTCAGTAACTGGAATTCACGGAGCGATGCGCAGCAGCATTTGTTACCTCATCACCTCAGCCAGCTGGGAGACACTCGCTGAGGGATAGCACTTCATCACTTCACCTCTGATTCATTAGATGATTATTTCCGCACATTAAGAAGTTTGTGAAGGTCCCAAATTTCCACAACTTCGTTCTCCTGTATGCTCCTGCCCGGTGCCTCAGGTCAGCTGATCAGCTGCTCCTGGAGGTACCGAGGTCTGATGCGGAAGCTCAGAGGGGATAGAGCCTTCTCTGTTGCTGCTCCGGCACTATGGAACACTCTGCCGTTGCACATCAGACAGGCCCCCTCACTGTCCATCTTCAAAACCAGTATTAAAACACATTTATATTCCTTGGCGTTTGACCATGCATGAGACTTTGCTCCTGTTTTAGTGTTTTTAATGTTTTTATTTTTATTGTTTTAACTCTCTCTTTTAATGTTTTTATTGTCGTGTAATAATTTTTTGTCCATGATTAGTCATGTACAGCACTTTGTTGCAACAGTGGTTGTTTTTAAAGTGCTCTATAAATAAAGTTATTATTATTATTATTATTTCAGAAGGAACTGCAGATGCTGGAAAATCGAAGGTAAACAACAATGCTGGAGGAACTCAGCAGTGGTCTGGCTTGTTTTCACTGAGAGTGAACCAGATTCAGGTGAAACCCAAAACATTGTTGTTACAACTGAGGAAACAACTCAGATGCTGGTTTTAATCGAAAGTAGACACAAAATGCTGGAGTAACTCAGTGGGACAGGCAGCATCTCTGGAGAGAAGGAATGGGAGATGTTTCGGGTCGAGAACCTTCTTCAGACATTTTCTATACCTTTCCCCTCACAGAGGCTGTCTGACCTCCTGGGTTCTCCAGCAGCTTGTCTTTGCTCCTGGAGAGGTTGTTCAGAAAATCAAGCAATGTTGGTGCTGTGCTGGAAGGAAAATATTGCAGATGCTGGAAATACAGAATTAATATTTTGGAAATACAGAGCAGGGCACACAGCATCACCAGGGGGAAAGACAGAGTTCACACTGGAGTAAATATTAATTAGAACTGGAAAGCTGTAGTGACTTAACAAGTTTTTGATTATAGAGAATGTTGGGTGGAGGGCAGGAGAGAGGGAGAGAGACCCATGGAAGTGACTGATATTAGTTAAAAGTATTTTTTCCAAGCTGTATTTGCTTTAGCTATCTTTACAACACTGTTCAATTTTAGAAATTACATGAGAATTGTAGCACTCTTCAGAAGCTGAATTGGTTTAACAAAACCAAGATAGATCTCAGATTGTTGAAGTCCAGGGAATTTGCATATCCTGTTTCAGTGTAACTCATATCTGAGCAAATGTGATGTTTTTCTCTCTATCACCTGAGCTGTGGTCATTTCCATATAGTGATATGAGTATGGATGATAAAACTGGGATTTGTTGCCAAAACCTGTTGCTGGGAGATGTGCAGGTGCAAAGTTTTGAGATATTCCTGTGTGTTTCCTGGTGACTTCTGAGGACATTTGATAAAGGGAGATATTAGTGAAAGTTTAGAGTCACACAGTTGTCAGAGCAGCGATGACCAGCAAGTTCCATCCAAAGGAACATAATAATAATAATAATAATAATAATAATAATATATCTTTTATTGTCATTGCACGTCAGTGCAACGAGATTTAGTGTGCAGCTCCACTGATGTACAAGAAAGGTAAATAAATACAATAAATAAATAAGCAAGCTGAATTGATTGACGTGACCATCTGAGGGAGACTGTCCAAAGGGAGTGGGTGGGGGGGCACTCATTAGGGCCGGTTCAGAGCCGCTATAGCTCTTGGGATAAAACTGTTCCGAGTCTAGAGGTTCGGGCGTAGAAGGCCTTGTAACGTCTGCCGGAGGGAAGTAGTTGAAACAGACCGTGGCAGGGGGGTGATGAGTCCTTATGGATGCTGAGGGCCTTCTTGAGTTTTTACAACATTCCGACAGCTTCATTTACTTGTTTCAAGGGCATCCTTCATTAGTGCGTTGCTGATCGATTTAATGCAGTTGTTCTGACCCAGGCTGTCCGTCAACTTCCAACACAACACCACTGTCTCAGTTAGTGCTCTGCCTTTCACACCTTGCCAGTGGTAAACACAATTCTGTTCCAGCACATTCTTCACCATCAGCATTGCTTTTGACTTCACAGACCGGTACTTTGCTGCTTGAGCCGACTATTTCAATATAAAATGTACCCACAGTGCGTTTTTACCAGTTTGCATAAAGTGTTTGAAAACAATAACAGTCCAGAAATATTTGAACTTTGACATGTACATTAACAACATTTCACCACAAGAATAACATTACCTTTAACAACACCTGCCAACATCTTGCCCAGTTGCTTCACCTTTCTCTACCACTTGCATTCTCTTTGCATCTCTTCACATCTCACCCTCTCTCCCACCCTTGCACCATAAGTAAACAATATACACTCTGTCTTTAAATCCAAGGCTTCAATATATTTTGTAAAAAGCTGAAGGCCACTGCTGATTCTTATGGCTTCCCACGTAACGTTCTGCCATCCTAGGACAGTTTATTCTTAACTCTGGTTTATGTCCTTTAGCCAACTCTCTGTCAATGTCACCTCCACCAGCCCCATGAGCCCATGTGCCACAGTAAACATTGATGTGGCATCGTCAACTCTTGCTTCCTCCCACCACAGATACTGTCTGACATGCTCGGTATTTAACACGAGCAGCAAACGCAGTGAATTGTATTCCACAGCTATGATGATGTTTCGTTCTCTGTCTCCCCTATCACAAGTCACCCCCTTCTACTTACACAGCTTCCAGACAGAACCTGTTGTGATTAACCCTCACCGCTTCCTCTCAGCTTCACCAGCGTCATTCAGATTCACCCGCTCATCTCTAATTTGAAAACCTATTCCTCCAGATTCAGGGAGTGTCTTCCCAGCTGTTTTCAGGCAACTGAACCATCCTCACACCAGCTGGAGAGCAGTCCTGCCCCATCCAATCTGTGCCATCTCTTTGATCGTGTGATCCATTTAGCACAATTCTCCTGCTCTTTCCCCCAAACTACTGGAAATTGTTCCTTCACACATTCGGCCAAATCCTTTGAAAGTTATTTTTTACTCTGCTTCCACCAGCCTTTCAGTCTGTGAGTTTCAGATCATGACAACTTCCTGAACAAAACTGATACCTCCTGTCCCCTCTGCTCCGTTTGCCAATGATCTCAGATCTCCATCCTCTAGTCCGTGCTCCTGCTCCCTGACAGAGAGCTCAGTGACTGTAATTCACAAAGCGATGTGCTGCAGCTTTTGCTACCTCATCACCTCAGCCAGCTGGGAGACACCCGCTGAGGGAAATCACTTCATCACCTCACCTCTGATTCATTAAACAATAATTTCCACGCATTGAGAAGTTCGTGAAGGTCCCAGATTTCCACATTGTTCTCCTGTAGTCTCTGTGATCAGTCTCTGTGAACAGCTTCTCATCATTTACTCCATTGAATCCATTTTGCGGATGGCACACACAATAGCCATGGGTTGCCTGTGGTGGAGAGAGGGATTCTTCAGGGTGGGGAGTGGGCTGCAACTGAACTGGGCTGCAATATCCTGAATGCATTCCAGAGTGTTTGGACCTGCACTCATCCAGGAAAGCAGAGGGATTCTACAATGCTCCTGATCTCACAACTTGTAGATGATCGGAAGAGTTTACCATGTGATAGGTTAATCACTTGCTGAGTTATAACCAGCCTCGGATCTGACCTCACAACTGCAGGATTAATTAACATAGAACAGAGACCAGTTGAGCACCAGAAAAGACCTTTCAACCCACAACATCCATGGACAACATGATGCCAAGATATACAAATCTCCTCCATCTCCACAAGGTATATATCCTTCCTTTCACTGTATATCGATCTGCCTATCTAAACGCCTCTGATATCCCACTATTGTATCTGCCTCCACCACCCCTGGTAGAGCATTTCAGGCACCCACCACTCTACATAAATGACTGCCTCACAAATCTGATTGAAATTATGCCTTGCTCACTTTAATGCTATGCCCTCCAGTCTTTGACATTCCACCCTGGGAAAATAGTCTGGATGAACTGCTTCATTTGTGAAGAGTTGTGAATGGAACTGAATATTGTGCAATCATCAGGGAACATCCCCACTTCTGCCCTTCTGATGGATGGAACGTCATTGATGAATCATCTGATGAGGGTTGTATCTGGGACACTGCCCTAAGGAACTCCTGCAACTTCTTCTGGGGCGAGAGGAACCACTGGGTCTCTGCTGGGGTTCTGAGTCTCCCATTTTTTTTTTTGTATCAAAAATTATTTATTACGATCACGATACAAAAACCTGAAAAAAACAAAATCATGGTAACACACCCTCCATCATAATACAAAATCACCAAATTATTTAAATTTTCTAACAACTATGCTACAATCCTACAAATACACGAAATAACTACTATACCACTATGCCCCTCTCTAACACCACGCGGGCACGGACGTAAACCCCGGTAAAGCATCTGGCTCGAGCAAAGCCCTCTTCCGCCTGGCGCCGTGACTCGCGGATGGCCAGCTTGGCCAGGCCTAGGAGCAACCCAACCAGGCCATCTTCGGCCCTGCCCACTCCCTAGATCCCGTCACCAGTCCTTCAGCCGCAGGTGGAGTGGCGGTGCTCCTTGCCCTCCGGACCCTGGCTGGTAACCATTTTTTTTTATTTTTTTTTTTTTTAATATCAAAAATATTTATTCACATATTAAAATAGTATTGACAATACAATAAAACAAAACACCACCATAATACAAGATGAGCTAAACAATTATATTGCAATCCTTGTCAAGGATACATTCAACCCCCCTCGGTGCCCAGCGGTCCCGGAACTCCCTCAGGGTGCCCGTAGACAGGGCGTATTCCCTTTCCATCCGCACCCGGGCACGGACGTATCCCCGGAAAAGGGGCAGGCAGCCGGCTCGGGTAGAGCCCTCCACTGTCTGGCGCCGTGACTCGCGGATGGCCAGCTTGGCCAGGCCCAGGAGCAACCCAACCAGCACATCTTCAGCCCTACCCTCTCCCCTACGCACAGGGTGTCCAAAGATGAGGATGGTGGGTGAAAAATGCAGCCAGAAGGCAAGGAGCAGCCCCTTTAGGTATTGAAACAGTTGCTGCAGCCTCACGCACTCCATGTACACGTGGTACACAGACTCTTCCAGCCCGCAAAAGTGGCAGGCGGCTGGCGAGTCTGTGAACCGCGAGAGAAACAGGTTGCAGGGAACACCTCGGTGCAATACCCTCCACCCCAGGTCCCCAATGTAGAGGGGGAGTATCCCTGCGTAGAGGGACCTCCACCGGGGGCCCCCCTCGCGACCGGAAGGGAACACCGACCGCCACTTGGTGTCCGGACGGTGGACCAGGGCGAGGAAGTGCAGGGTGTGGAGGAGGAGCCTGTACAGGACACGCCTCCCTGCGTCTCGGAGGGAGACGAAGGGTGTCGAGGAAAGGCGGCTCAAATTGTGTGGGACCGGCTCCCGGGATGGATTACGGCGCCTTGGTCCGATGAGTACTTCCGGCTGAGCGGGGGCTTGCTCAACCACCAGTACTCCACACGTTTGAGCCCCCCGCTGTGTCTCCCATTGGAGGAGGGTGGTCAGGCGCTGGTCTGTATTCGTACCCAGGTGGCGGCTCTCCGACTCAGGACCCTGCGGAGGTACATCTACTCGGACTACCCTCCTAAATGGCACGTGCTGGTGACGTATTTTTTACGCCGGGGCTCTGCCTTCAGGAGGGCTCACGGCTCCCATTAGCGGGCATGAGTCGACGCGCTAGGCGGGATAGGCGGGAGTTGCCTGGCTTTTACCGTGACCTCTTGAAGGCCAGGAATTTGGTCACCTTCACCCAGGGCCCTACTCCTCAGGCGGAGGGGGGTGTCGTGGCTGTGATGGTGGGTGTTGAGGAGAGACTTGTGCATGGAACGATTCCGGACGAGCTTGCCCCGCTCAGTCGGAATTGTTCATAGGGCCCAAGGCCCGGGTCCCTCCCCGAGAGCCGGCCCCATGCAACATGAGCCGCCTTTCCGAGATGGCCAGCGTACCGTTCTGTGACGCGGAGAGGCGCGTACTGTACAGGCTGCTCCAGACACACCCTGGCGGTCCGTGTTACCACCTGACGAGGGGAGCGGTCCCCAGTGGAGGTCTCTCTACAAGGGAGTCCTCCCCCTTTACATCGGGGACCTGGGGTGGAGAGTATTGCACAAAGCCGTGGCCTGTAATAGGTATTTGAGCTGGTTCACGGACTCTTCCCCTGCTTGTCATTTCTGCGGTGAGGAAGAGACCGTGTTCCATGTGTACATAGAGTGTGAGAGGTTGCAGCCACTGTTCGAATATCTGAAAGGACTGCTCCTCAAGTTTTGGCTACATTTTAGTCCAACACTATTCATTTATGGGCACCCAGTGCAGAGGGGGGAAGGATGGGAGGGAGGAGGGGGTCTCCCTGTCGGTCTGCTACTGGGCCTGGCCAAGATGGCCATTCGCGGGTCCAGGCAGCGGGCAGTCGATGGCCGCACACCGGTTGCCTGCCTGCCCCTTTTCCGGGGTTACGTCCGAGCTCGCGTGTCCCTAGAAAAGGAACACGCGGTGTCCATGGGGACTGTGGAGGCCTTCTGTGCACGCTGGTCACCACAGGAGGTTGAATACATTATCGATAAGAATGTTAATATTTTAAATTGATAATTTTGTTTAAGTGTTAAGAGGGAACACGTGGTGTCCATGGGGACTTTGGAGGCTTTCCATGAATACTGGTCGCCGTTGAAGGTCGAGTGTTTTGTTGATAAACGGAACACTCGACCTTCAACGGCCATTTCGTAGATCCAGTTGACGTTGACGTTATTAATTTGACGATCATTTGTTTGTAAACTGTCAGCATAGGCAGTCTTTGATTGTGTTAATACTCTGTGTTTATTTTTATTTTTTGAATAAAAGTAGTTTCATAATTTAAAAAAAAAAAAAAAGTAAAAAAAAAAAAAAAAAAAAAGGAACGCCTGCAGTGATGTCCTGGGGCTGGGATGTTGAACCACAGCCATGCTACTTTATGTGGGAAATGAACCCAACCATTGACGTATTCTCTCCTTGACGATCCTTGTGTCAGAATGACCAGGTCCCCTCGATGCTGCACTCAGTCAAATGCTGCCTTGTTTTCAAGGAGCCTCACTCTGGCCTCACCTCCAGAATGCAGCTCTTTGCTCCGTGATTGGATCAAGGCTGTGATGTGGTTCAGAGCCGAGTGATCTTGGTGAAACCCAAACTGAGCGTGGGCAAGTCGAGTATTGGACGGGAAGTGACACTTGCCCACACTGTGGACAACTCCTGATGATTGGGAGCAGCCTGGTTGTCTGGTCAATGGCTGGACTGGATTTGTCCAGCTTTAATGTGGGGTCCAATTTATGGGTCAACACATGGTGAAGACTTTGGAGCAGAAGGGACATTTGGAAACAAAATGGTTGGAAGGAAGGTCAAGGAATGGCTGTTGATTGGCGGGGTGACGATGCCAGTCTGAAGATGAAGGGAATGTGTCCTGTGTTTGTCCTCTGGATGTCACCAGTGGTTTTATCAGCACTAAAGACTAAAGCACTCATAATGTTGACCAGAGGAAGGCTTTAACCATGTCCTGGAGTGCAGACGCAGGCGTGAAACCCAAAACATTCACTCTACCTTTGCCCCCACAGATGCTGCCTGACCTGTTGCGTTTTTCCAGCAGCTTTTTATTTGGTCCCGGAGGGTTTGTTTAGAAAAAACGTGCAAGATTGTTCCTTCACTGGAAGGAAAATATTGCAGACGCTGGAATTACAGAATTAGAAGTTTGGAAATACACAGCAGGCCACACAACATCACAAGGGGGAGATTGTGCATAATGTTGGTTGGAGGGCAGAAAAGAGGGAGAGTGACCCATGGAATTGGCAGTGACTGAAATTAGTTTAATGTAAATTTTCCAAATGTATTTGTTTTAGTACCTTTCCAACACTTTTCCATTGCAGAAGTTTTATGATAACAATAGCACTTTTTAGAGCATGAACTGGTTTAATAAAAACAAGATGGATCTCAGATTGTGGAAGGAGAGGTGATTTGCATATCATGTTCAGTGTAACTCAATTTGAGACCTGACGTGTTGTTTTTTGTCTCTAATATCTGAGCTGTGTTCACTTCCATCTTGTGCTATGACATGGCTGATAAAACTGGGTTTTGCTGCCAAATGATAGTGCAACTTTTGAGATTATATTGTGACTTTGTTGATAATGTATGAGGACAGATGATAAAGCGCCAATCAGTATCAGTATCAGTATCAGTATATCTTTATTGTCATTTTCCTGAGTACTCACATACCCAGAGGAAACAAAAAAAACGTTGCTCAACCAGTGTCCATTCAGTGTGCAGTACAAATAACAACAAATAACTAGAAATAAAAAACATATATCATGAACAAATTAAATTAAACACTCTACTCTCTACTAAACATCAACAGGCGTTCCGATCGACAGCTGCTGCAGTGTGTCCAGGTTGATGGTTGGTGCGCGATACTTTGGCAGGGGGCTAAGTCCGTTTATCAGTCTTATAGCCTGCGGGAAGAAGCTGAGGAGCATCCTGCTGGTTTTGCAGCTAATGCTCCTGTACCTCTTCCCAGATGGCAGGATGGAGAATATGTGATGCGATGGGTGGTAGGGGTCATTTAGGTGAGAGTTTAGAGTCAGAGCAGCGATGACCAGGAGGTTCCGTCCAAAGGAGCTTCACTGAAGAGTTGGGTTTTTACAATATTCCGACAACTTCATTTACTGAGACACCCCCTGAATATGATAGTGGGCAGCACAGTCCACACACCGCCAGAGACCTGCATTTTATCCTGACCTCAGCTGCAGTCTGTGTGGAGTTTTGACATTCTCCTTGTGATCATGTGGGTTTCCTCTGCCTGCACTAGTTTCCTCGCACATCCCAAACTAACAGTGACATTCTGTGTATTCTAATAATCCACCCCAGTACCAGGCTCTCCAGACAAACAAAACAGCCTCTCATTATCCACCCATCAGACCCTCTCCGAATCCTGTAAGTCACACTGAGACCACCTGCAATCTTTTCTAAACACCAGAGAGTCTAATTTTCCTCAATCTCTCTTCAAAGATATACTATTCTTCAATTTTGTATGTGGTCTCACTCAGGCATAGGTGAGGCCAAGGACAGCGAGGTTGGTATGAGAATAGAATGGGGAATTAAAATGGTCAACAACATAGAAATATAGAAGGTCTGAAGTCTGAAGAAGGGTTTCGGCCCGAAACGTCGCCTATTTCCTTCGCTCCATAGATGCTGCTGCACCCGCTGAGTTCCTCCAGCAATTTTGTGTACCTTTAGAAATATAGAAAATACATGTAGGTGTAGGCTATTTGGTCCTTCGAGCCAGCACTGCCATTCCATATGATGATGGCTGATCATCCAAAATCAGTACCCCGTTCCGGCTTTTTCCCCATGCCCCTTGATTCCCTGAGTCCTAAGAGCTAAATCTAACTTCTTCTTCTTCTTGTGTATGGCGTTCACAGCCGAAAGTTGTAAGATGACTGGTTCTGTTTGATCTTCTGTTTGTGCACGCCAGGTTGATTGCATTCGTCGATGCTGTGTAGACCACGTGAAGGTTGCAATCTCCCACCCCATCTAACTCTTGAAAACCTGGAGATTCAGCAGTATGTGGCAGCAGAGTGTGGGTTCACTGAAACGCCTAGTCTTTTCAAACTTTCCTCATATGACAGTCCCGCCATCCCAGGGATCAATCTCAAGAACCTACGCTGCACTGCCTCAATCACAAGTATGTCCTTCCTCAAATTAGGAGACCAAAACTGTACACAATACTCCAGATGTGGTCTTACCAGAGCCCTATACAACTGCAGAAGAACCTCTTTACTCGTATACTGAAATCCTCTTGTTATGAAGGCCAACATTCCATTGGCTTTCTTCACTGACTGCTGTAACTGCACGCCAACTTTCAGTGACTGGTGTACAAGGACACCCAGGTCTCGCTGTACCTCCCACTTACCTAATCTAACCCCATTGAGATAATAATCTGCCCCCTTGTTTTTGCCGCCAAAGTGGATAACCTCACATTGATCTATATTAAACTGCATCTGCCTCGCATCTGCCCACTCACACAACCTGTCCAGGTCACCCTGCAACCTCCTAACATCCTCTTCACAGTTCACACTGCCACCCAGCTTTGTGTCATCCGCAAACTTGCTAGTGCTGCTCCTAATTCGCTCTTCCAAATCATTAATATAAAGGGTAAACAGTTGCGGCCCCAACACCGAGCGTTGCGGCACTAAACTCGCCACTGCCTGCCATTCTGAAAAGGACCCGTTTATTCCTACTCTTTGCTTCCTTTCTGCCAAACAATTTTCTATCCACGTCAACACCCTACCCCCAATATCATGTAGCGGAAATGTCAGAAAATGATCTGTTGGATGTGGAGGCTGGTCGGGTGAATGTTGAGGACCCGGGAGACTATCCTTGTTCCACCTCAGGGGGAGGGGAAAGGGAGCAGGACTGCAGGAAACAGAAGAATTGGGACCCATGTGACTGCTCATGTGACTTGGTGCTTGGTACCAATCCAAACCGCTTGAAACTTATAAGATTGTTAAGGGCTTGGACACACTAGAGGCAGGAAACATGTTCCCCGATGTTGGGGGAGTCCAGAACCAGGGTTGAGAATAAGGAGTATAAGGAGAATAAGGAGTAGGCCATTTAGAACGGAGACGAGGAAACTCATTTTCTCACAGAGAGTGGTGAGTTTGTGCAATTTTCTGCCTAAGAGGGCGGTGGAGGCAGGTTCTCTGGATGCTTTCAAGAGATAGCTAGATAGGGCTCTTAAAGATAGAGGAGTCATGGGATATGGGGAGAAGGCATGAACGAGGTACTGATTGGGGATGATCAGCCATTATCACATTAAATAAGCCGTTGAAATAATCGCTGGTAAGTCCTGGCCAATAGCACTACTCCCAAATTCAATCTATAACCAATGGCAGGGGACTGCACCCATGCGTGCCCAACCCCACCCCCCCCCCCCACACTTTGGGAACAAAGTGCTTTCAACCGCAGACTAGCGGGTAAAAAAATATACAGACCAAAGATCCTAGAGGAGCAAGATAGACAACTCCTCCGAACTTGAAGAAAGACAGGTTGAGTTGTCAGCATCGGCGATTAGAGCAATTTACACCGAGCTATAGATGTGGACGCCATGACAGTGTGTGGGCAGTCCGGTAAAATGGCGTCGACAATCACACACGTCATACTACGTGTTTTTCGCTGAGTGGCGCATCTTGCTCCTCTAGTATCTTTGATACAGACTTGGTGCGTAAAGGTAATTCACAGGGCACTGCCGGTTTGACGCGCAAAGGTTTAAACAGAGCGGTGTCCGCTTGGCTCGTGGGGATTTAAACAAAGATCTCTCACCTGTGGGTTCTAAATATAGCACTAACAGCCACAGCGCTATGAGCTTTAAACAAAGCCCTATGGCCACAGCGCTATGGGTCACAGACTGTTTGGGCAAACCTATCGTATTACACAGGATAGTTTGCAGGGAGGGTCAAGGAATGGTATTTGATTGGAGGGGTGAAGATGCCGGTTTGAAGGTGAAGGGAACTGGTCCTGTGTTTGTCCTCTGGATGTCACCAGTGGTTTTATCAGCACTAAAGACTGAAGCACTCATAATGCTGACCAGAGGAAGACTTTAGCAATGTCCAGGGGCGTTGATGCAGGTTTAAAGAACTGAAAAGTCGATTATACGTTTGACTGCATAGATGCCGCCTGGCCCACTGAGTTCCTCCAGCAACTTGTTTTTACACCTGCAGAGGTTATTTAGGAAAATGAGCAATGTTGCCCTGTCCATGGGAGAAACTGTTGCAGATGCTGGAGTGCAGAAATAGATTTGGGGGAAATTCACAGCAGGTCACACAACATCACCAGAGGAAAGACATAGTTTACATTGGAGTAAATATTCATTGGAACTGGAAAGAGGCAGAGACTGAATATGTTGTTGATCATAGAGAATGTTGGGAGGAGGGCATGGGAGAGGGAGAGTGACCCTTGGGCATTTGTTTAATGTAAAGTTTTCCCAACGTATTTGCTTTAGCTATCTTTACAACATTGTTCCATTGTAGAAATTAAATGAAAACAATAGCACACTTCAGAAGCCGAACTGGTATGATAAAACCAAGATAGATCAAGACAGATTGTTGATAGATAGGTAATTTGCATCAGTTTTTGTGTAGCACACTTCTGAAAGCAGTTGTATTGTTTTTTCTCTCTTAAACCCAAGTTGTTTAGTTTAGATTTTTAGTTGAGAGATAAAGCGCAGAAACAGGCCCTTTGTCCCACCAGGTCCGCGTCGAACAGCAATTCCCACACATTAACATTATCCTACACACACTAGGGACAATTTTTACATTTACACCAAGCCAATTAACCTACATACCTGCACGTCTTTGGCGTGTGGGAGGAAACCGAAGATCTTGAAGAAATCCCACGCAGGTCATGGGGACGATGTACAAACTCCGTACAGACAGTACCCTTAGTCGGAATCGAACTCGGAATTCCGACGCTGCATTCGCTATGAGGCAGTAACTCTACTGCTGCGCCTACCGTGCATTCATTTCCATCTGGTGACATGAGTTTTGCTGAGAGATGTGCACTTGCAAAGTTTTGAGATATTATTGTGTCTTTTTTTATATCCTCTGAATACATTTGTTAAAAGACATGCATTTGTTGAAAGTTTAGTGTCACACAGAGTTTGGAGATTCACTATAATCATAGTGATACAGCGTGGAAACAGGCCCTTTGGGCCAACTTGCCCACATCGGCAAACATGTCCCAGCTACACTAGTCCAACCTGCTCGCATTTGACCTATATCCCTCCAAACCTGTCCTATCCATGTACCTGTCTAACTCTTTCTTAAAGGTAAATAGTCCATGCCTCAACTGCCTCCTCTGACAGCTTGTTCCATCTCCCCACCAGCTTTGTGTGAACATTTTTCCCCTCAGATTCCTATTAAATATTTCCACCTTAAAACTATGTCCTCTTGTCCTCGATTCACCTACTCTGGGCAAGAGACTGCGCATCTACCCAAACTATTCCTCTCATGATTTATACACCTCTAGAAGATCACCCCTCATCCTCCTGTGCTCCAAAGAATAAAGTCCCAGCCTGCTCAACCTCTCCCCTTAGCTCAGACCCCCTGGTGATGGCAACATTCGCGTAAATATTTTCCGTGCCCTTTCCAGCTTGACAACATATTTTCTATAGCATGGTGCTGAGAACTGAACACAATATTCTAAATGCGACCTCAGTGTGATTCAGCAGCTCAGTGAGACACACTGAGAGTGAAGTGGAAACACACAGGAGGGTTTGAACCCTGCATCTCTGTCTTCACAAGAAGAGAAAGAAAATGGCGGATCAAACACAACAGGCTAATGGAGCAGAGCTTTCTAATGTCTACTCCAATCAGACTGAAGAACAGTCCCAACCAAAAATATCATCTGTCCATTTCCCTCCAAAAATGCAGCCTGAACCCTTGAGTTCCTCCAGCATTTGTGTTTTACTCAAGAGACATTTTGTACTGCTGCATTTATCCCCTGTTCCCACAGACCGAACTATGCTCCTGACATATTTTATAAATCCAGGATTTAGCAGCAGAATGCATTTGGATTGAATCTGTTTAAATGGTCAACTTGTATCAACAGCTTCATCTGAAACAACAATGAAATGTCCTCTTTCTCCTCAGTTACATTTTACCCCACATGTCCATTCTGAATACTCGGGCAGTAAAGGGGGCTCGGGGCATGAATTGAAGGAGAGAAGATCATTGAGAAGGACAGGTTTAACACTTGTGTGGGATGATCAAGGGGGTAAGTTGTGGGAGGTGGGTTGCAAGGCCCATTGTCCTGGCGGCAGCACTATTTGGAGTTGCAGGGGTCAGACTGGCCAGGGGATGTTGACAATGTCCACCACCGCTGTTCCGCTGGCCTGTTCCTGCTGCAGGTTGTGTCCGATTCATGTGCTTGGCCAGGCAACTATGAGGATGCAGGAGGTGGGACCCCAACGCGAATTTGTACTCCAGCCAGAATTGTGGGGAAATTGCCCACCACCCGGTTGAGCTGATTTATAAACAGACATCAGTGGTTTTCTTACTGATGTGCTGAGGAATTTCTGGTCCCAGTTCACCTTCTGCAGCTCACCCACAGGACTGTGAAAGCTCTCTCCCTGCAACTATTCCACTAACTCCCCATGTATCCTCTCCACAGCCTTTATTTCTCTCCCAGGTGCGGTGTCCGGGACCCGACACACCAGGTGCGGCCGAAGGACAAGAGTTCATTGTGTAAAGTCTGTGCCGCCTTCTCCTCAGCGCAGCACTGAGTGCAGAGGTGGGGAGGAAGCAACAGTGGGACAGGAAGGCTGCGAGAAACTGGACTCACACAGCACCAAACACACAGCTCATGATGCAGTTCTCTTTATTATTGGCTGAGAAGCTCAATGAGTACAGTCACCACAGGAAGTGAGAGCGGCTACAAAGAAATCAAAGCACTGGATCCACTGCTGGAAAGGATGAGTGGATCATTCTGGAGTCTTCTAATCACAGCGCAGTTTGTAGGAACAAACAAAACCAACTTTTGCATCACAGGGCAAATCATTCCAAGATCCATCATCTAGAAGCAGGAAAAGAGAAAAGCATTTACCTGTCAGTCTACAAGCAAATGGAGCAGATACTGGAAATCTGAAATAAATGCTTGAAATACACAATAGGTCAGGTAGCATTTGAGCAGAGGAAACAGAACGTTCATTGATTGAAATATTTTTCTTTGTTCCTCTCTTCACAGACACTGCCTGACCTGCTTAGTGTTACCAGCATTTTCTGTTTTCTATCTGGTCTAAATGTTTCATCTATTTGAGTCAGAGTCTGCGAGCCATTAATGTTCCCTGACTCTTGATCGGTGAGTTTACCTCATAAATAAAGGGAGTCACTTCCCTTGGAGGTCCCAGGTGCAGCCAGAGTGTGTGTTGCTGAAACCTGAAGCCCCCAATATTCACGGGGGTTTGGACTGTCCCAGACTGAAGTGTCTGGGCTCACTCTGGGCTGGAACTCCCTGTGTGGGCTGGACAACACGCCTGTGCAATCAGAGATAAACCCAGCCCTCCCCATTCCAGGGACCTCACACAATGGGAGCAGAATCTGGAATCGCCAGAGCTGGAACTTCTGCAACCGATGTCATGTCTAAATCTGGGGATATTACACCAGTGCACATTCCGATATCTGTAGCGTTACACCCAGTGTTTGTAGAATTAGGGTGTTCCCTTATACGTCAAGTCAAGTCAAGTCAAGTCAAGTTTATTTGTCACATACACATACGAGATGTGCAGTGAAATGAAAGTGGCAATGCTCGCGGACTTTTGTGCAAAAGACAAACAACCAAACAACCAAACAAATTATAAACACAATCATAACACACATATTCTTTTACATAATAAATAATGGAAGGAAAAACGTTCAGCAGAGTTAGTGGAGCACAGAAACAGTCTGTTTCAGTCTGAAACAGAAGCATGGATCCGTGCTGCTGTTGCTGCTCCACACCAGCCTCCCCCCTCCCTTCATCCGACCTCATCAACACATCCGTCTGTTCCTTTCTCCATCTAATCTGTGCTCTCTGCCACGATTACATTCTCCTCATCTCTACCTGCTCGCCACGCCCGTCTTGAAGCTTTTTCCTCTTCTCTCTTTGATTTATCGGTGGCTATTTTACATCTATGACCAGTAAATCTGGTTTCACACTCGAGGAAACATCTCTCGACATCCCCCTATAAATCCTTCACAGTGAGATCGGCCCCAGGTTGGTCACCCCTCAATCTTTCCTCTTGTGGAGAACAAGCCTCAGTGTGTTGGATCTTCTCTGCTGCTCTGTTTTGTGATCAGTTCACTGCTCCACTGCCTGTCAGTCTTTTATCGAACAGGGTCATGGAACGGTGCACAGTACAGCATTTCCACTCTAACCAGAATATATAGAGGTTGAGCAAAATGTTTCTGTGTTTGAATCATTTTGAAATGAATCTTTGGACATTCCTTTCACTTTCCTGTCTGTTCAGATATTTCTTTATGTGCCCTGTCACACTGTACCTTCCTCTAACTCCAGTACTTTAGTTTAGTTTAGTTTAGAGATACAGTGCAGAAACAGGCCCTTCGGCCCACTGGGTCTGTGCCGACCAGCGATCCCTGCACATTACACTATCCTACACCCACTAGGGACAATTTCTTTACATTTACCAAGCAAATTAACCTACAAACCTGTACATCCTTGGAATGTGGGAGGAAACCGAAGATCTTGGAGAAAACCCACGCAGGTCACGGGGAGAACGTACAAACTCTGTACAGTCAGCACCAGTAATCGGGATCGATTGCATGTTTCTGGCGCTACATTCGCTGTACTACAGTGTTACCCCCTTTGTACATTCCTCCTGCACAGTTACGCTCGTGTCTATTCCCCTGACTCCTGCATTACATCCCATATATCCCCCAACTGCTGGGCAGTCAGTCCAGTTCTGCAGAGCACAGGACCCATGGGGTTGGTTCACTTCCTCTGTGTAACAGCAGGTCTGTTGAGATAATCCCCTGTTCTATATTGTGTCTCAAATTAACTTCCAACAAAATAACATTTCTGTCACTGTTACACTTACCATTATAGTTAGTGGCCGCACAATCTTCGTTTCCTTGATAATTGTCAGGCTGACCAGCTATTTAGCTTCGGTAATACGGTGAAGTTCCATCGATCCATATGAAATTGCCTTCCTGTGGGTATAAATCACTGGTCATTGCTGTTGGAATGCTGAGTAAGCTGCCACATAACAGTACAGGGAGGAGCTGTACCTGAGCTGGAGTGAGAGCAGAATACGAGCAGCCCGGACAAGTAGGGCAGTGGATGGGAGTTTAAACTATGGACTGGCAGGGTGCGGGAATCTCATGGAAGTAACAGAATCTTTGGGATGAAAGTGACAGGATCTGAGAGTAAAGCTCAGAGAAGAGTAGTAATGGTAACTCAGAAAATGAGGGAAAAGATGAACATTGAACACAAATACAAAGTAGGATCTCCCAGAGAAGGACAGAGACGTTCAGTGTTATCCGTATGAGTTTGGACTTTCTCCCTGTGACGTGCGGTTTTCCAGCAAGTGCTTGGGTTTATATGAGGGGAAGTAGGTTACAATGAAATTACTGAATGGATGGGATTGATGGGATTGTACTGCGAGCTGGCGTGGACACGATAGGCTGAACGGACTTCTCTGTTGTTAGAAATTATGAAACTAAATCCTGGAACAGTCTGCCATTGCTATCATTATTGTGGCCAGGTATCTTCAAGGTTTTAATTGGATAAGTTCCATTAAGTATCAGTTACTAAAAAACTAATTCTCATTGTCAGATTCCTTCACAGCTGCTCTGTGACTTCGCTCTGCACATCAGCCTTGATCCATTTTCACATTTGGGAACAAAAATAATTCCTTTTCAGGAGAGGGATTAACTGTAACCCGACTGCAGAGAGGATCGTGCAGAATGAAGGGAAATGTTGGCTGGTTTTGTTCACAGGACATGTGAACGTGTCATTGTTAACTGTACCTTGCGTCTGTCGTTTAGGCCAATCCAAGCATGTGCTTTGCTCACTGTACCAATCATGTTGTTAATGAATGCGTTTTGATCGCTCAAGGCCACGGTAGCCAGATGTCCGTAACTTTGTTGCAGATTGCAGAACGTCTTTAAAATAAATTAATATCAAAATATTTTATCTGAATTAATATGTTTCATCCTCACATGCCTCCAAATAAATAATCAGAAATGATATTGGAAGTGGGCAACTTTGTATATTTGAATCAGAGTTCTTGTTCTTTAATCTCTCTGATGTCAACCCCAGCTCTGTGTTAACTACTGGATGTGGAGTTTCCCCCAAATCCTCAATATTTCACCCACTGGTCCGAGCGATAGAAACCAGAGCCCACGGTTGCAGTGAAGCGCACCCTGGAACACAGGGATTCATCGCAGGCAATTCAATGAGAGCCTGTATTGTGAGTTCATGGGAATGAACCAGCAGAGAGCAATGTTCCCCAGGCTTCCCAGAGCAACCACTTTGTTCAGGGACTTACCTCAGCATCTGACCATGTCAGTTCTTGAGGGAAAAACCGGTAACAGGAACTTAAGGTAGGATAATAAAACCATTTTTCAGCACACGGTCCATTGACTATGTCACGTTTTTCAAGGTGATGCTGAGTCACCTCACGTTCCAAGGAATCGGACGTCTCTGTCAGTTAAAGAGAATTCAGATTTAAACCAACTCACCGACCAAAGGGCCTTACTTAGCATGTCCCGTTTGTCTGCATTTGGCCCATATCCTCTGATCGTTTCCTATCCATGTACCTGTCGAAATGTCTATGCAACATTGTAATTGTAATTGTACCTTCCTGTACCACTTCCTCTGGCACCCTCATTGTGAATAACATGCCCTCCATGTTTTTCTCCCCTTCACTGTGATATTCATGTTCTATCGTTGCACCTCATGAATTTATAAATCCCTCCCTTATAACTCAAGCCCACCAGACCTGGTAACACAATTTCCTGGTGGAGTCTCACCAACATCTTGTACAGCTGTAACATGGAATTCATTTAACCTTTGATGAGGGCAAGAGTGCAAAACACCTTCTTCACCACCTTGTCCACCTGTACCACTACTCTCACTGAGCTTTGTCTTCGTATACCGAGGTCTCTCTGATCTCATGGGTGGAGCTGAGAAACGGCAATGGGCAAAATACATTGGTTGGATTTGTCCGGGGTCACCCACCTACAGAAGAAAGTGGTCTAGTGGTCTAGGGTACATATCAGGAAATTAGAGGCACATTTAGATCAGTAATAACATCATTATGAGAGATTCTTATAGATTGGGGAAACCAATTAACAGTAAATATGTTGACAATGTATTCACTGAGTGTGTACCTGATGGCTTTCTAGATCATTCTGTTGAGGGACCAAGAAAGCTCCAGTGATGTACAATGAGAAGTGTTAATTAATAATGTACTTAATGGGCCTGTCGGGTAAAGTGATTATAATATAATGACATTTTTAGTTAAAATTCCCACTGATCTTGTTCAAATCAAGACCAATGCCTTACAACTAGGGTGAGCAAGCTACAAAGCTGTGTGGCACGGGTCAGCTTTGGTAGGTCAGGTGATTGGGAGAATATGTTCATATGTAAGACAGGAGAGATGCAATGGTTGGCAATTAAAGAATTAACCCGCTGTTCATAACAGATAGAGAGACATTTAAGATACATAAACTACAGAAGAAAGTGTGGTCTAACCATGGCCATTGTTTAAACAATTTCATTATTCCATTTCAGGACATATGACCATAAAACGCTCCTGACTCTTGACTCTGAAATGTCCATGCTATAGGGGGAGTGAAATGAAGGTTAGCCTGTTGCATTCCTGGGACGGGTATGGCTATTTGAGGAGACACTAAACAGACTGTAGTTACACTCTTATTATATGTAAAGATTATCTAATTGAAATAAACACAATTATCTTTTCACACTTCAAGCAACTGCAATGTTTTTGCATTATAATGTGTGTCAGTCTAATTTTCAAATCACTCGTAACTCCAACCTTTCTCTGTCTCTTTCAATCCCCACCCCCAGGACTCACTCCTCTTGTACCATTGCCAGCACTCTGGCCATCCTCCCTCAAGCCTCCATCCTCACCCTCACAGTGGGCAAGTACAATGCATCCATTGCATTGGACCAGTGCCTGCAGAACCTTCTCCTCTGCATTCCCTGGGTTCCTGACAGAGAATCACATATCCCTCTTCCTGCAAATCTGTTTTCCTGTGAAGCGTCACCGTGGAGAAATCTCTGTCTCCTGATGTGGAGGAGAGTCTCCAACTCACCTTCCAACTCAGCAGCTCTGAGATGAGTATCCCACATTTCCTAACACATCCCGACCAGTCCCAATGTCCACAAATTCCCATGTTCCACAGTCCCAACGCGGTGCCAGTGCATTCATTCCACACACCAATATATTTCTAAAGCTCCTGGAATCAATGGACCTTACCTGCCACATCACTGGCAAGCAGTGCGGTCAGCACCAAAACCCACACCAACATCATGTTTCCTTCCTCGAACCTGAAACACAAGAAAACAATTCACCATTAGTGTCAAGTTTCACAGTGAAGGTGGGCATATCCTGCTGCCGTTCCCACCTCTCTCTCTCCCAGCTCTCTGTGTCGATGAGGTTTCCAATGCTGTTTCATCCGTATATACGTGTAGTTCTGGCATCTTGGAGGCTTTTGGAACCATTGGAATCAAACTCAATTGGCTGCAGCAATCTACATAAAACTCCTGCTGACTAATCACTGACTGACAGATTAGAATAAGATGAACAGGAAGTCACAGAAATGTCTTGTGAGCTCCAAGTGTGACTGTAGAATGTGGCACTGTATCTGAACACTGAGGGAAGGAAACTGTAGATAGTATTTATGGCCCCATTATGTGTTTATGGTATTAGGGTCTAATGAATATTATCAACAGAAACAATTGTGCACAAGAACGCCATCAACTTGCAGAGCGATAGATGCTTGAGCTGCAACCAAATCTGCTTTAATACTCTCTTCTTGTTGCACGTTCATGGCGTTCTTGTGCACATTGTCTATCCTGCTCACAGTGGGTGCCCAATCAGGATTGTTGACATCATTCCATGCTGCAGGCTTGTCTGTTATTAGATGATAAATAAATAAATAAGTAGCTTGGTGATTGTGCAGGCTTTAAACAAGAAACATTGAGAAATATATTTTGGCAAATAATAAAATGTCCTGCTTTTGTCCAACTAACAGCTGACAGCTTGCATCTCAGTAAAATTTATTTCAAAACGCATTGATAGTTTACGATTATTTAAATGGTAAATGGAGCTTCAGAAGCGTTTTCATATTGCATGTTAAAACCCGCCTGTGAACCATGGGCGATTTTGCAATTTTACTGATGGATTTTTAACTTTTAATACTTTTCATATAACAAATGAATAAAGATAAAACGTCAATAATGCCACTTTTGATGAAATGCAGCGAGCAAACGCGATAATTCCCGATATTTTGGATCTTTAAATCTCCACGGCAAATGTCCGCTAGCACTTCCGCAGTATTTACACCTTCAGCTCCCTCTTGAATTTACCTTAGTTTCTATCTTTTTTTTGGACTGTAAATTTAGGTAGCTGTTCCTCACGGTCACCCCGACTAGTACAGTTAATTGCAGCTCAAAAACTGGCCGTTTTCGATGTTTTTAACGGGTGTGAAAGTGCGTGTTTTCCCATTCACTAACATGTACCGGAAGTGACGCTTGTCCCCCAGTTAAGATTTTCGGTCACGTGGGTGCGGATCTACGCTCCAGTGACCTTTCGTGAAATCACCCTATACAGTAATACAGGCAGTGGTGGCTGCGGCACTAGGTGCGGCTCGAGAAGGTGTGTGGGCTGGTGTTGGTGTCGACAAGCACAGCCAAGGATCCAGCGGAGGCTGGTGTCGTCGGGCACGGTGAAATTTGGTAGGTCTGTCCGCAATTACCGAAAACGGTTATAAAGGGGTCTGTAAAACTGAGGGTTTACAGTGTAGTGTTTTTGCTGACTGGATAGCCGGCAACAAGAAAGCTTTAGACTGTATCTCAGTACATGTGACAGTAATAAAAAACTAAACTAATGGCTCCCATGGATATTTGTGACTTGAGGAAGCAGGGTGGAGAGAGGAGAGTGAAATAATCTCCTCAGGAGATCTCATTCCCAATAATTGGTCCATCATTGCATGGGAATCATCTCCAGCTACAACACCATCGCTCTCTGATATTTAGAATAATATTATAATAATGGAATAATATTAATAGAACAAACCATTAGAATAATAGCTAATTCAGTCGGAAAACTTGCACTGAGAGTCGCAGAGACACAAAACACAGAAACAGGCCCTTCGGCCCAACTAGTCCATGCTGCCTTGTGCCATGCTAGTCCACAATTCACCTTGGCATTATGTTCCTGCACTAGTCACTCATCACGTAACACTAAAGAGTCTGCAGATCTCTGTTCCTAAACAAGCTGAGTTACTAAATATCCTTGGGATGAAAATGGTAAAGATTCACTTCCTGGGTGAAGAAACCTCTCAGTATTGTCCTGACTGGTGACTCCTCGTTTAAGGCTGTGACTCCTGATTTAAAAGTCCCCAGGCAGGGGTAGAAAGACAGATTCACCTCTACCCTTGCAAACGTATTGTTTTCATAATGAGATCAGATCCCTTTCCTCAAACCCAAAGGGTAATTGTCAAATCTGCTCAAATTACAAAACCGCCACCTCAAGAATCAATAGTGAACCTTCACTGTGTTCTTACGAACACAAGAATATCCATCCTTAGGCTGGAGATCAGATCTGTCCCATCTCTGCATTTTGTACCATCGAGATAATAGAAAGACTTTGGGAGTCACAAGTTGAGTCAGTAGCTTCAAGGTACCCAGCTTGTGATTGCCTTTGTTGCTGTTGTATTTATGTCGCTGATGCAGTTGTCTTTCTGGTCAATTTGACCTCAAGATGTTGAAGATATGAGAAACAGCATTGGCAATGCCAGTGAATGAGAAGTTGTGGGTGTTAGACACTCACAGGATGGAAATGGTCAAAGTCTGCTACTTGTCTGGAGCAAACGCAACTTGCCATTTATCATCCCGGGATCGTCAAATGTCCTTCTTGGTGCTTAGTGCGAGGAAGGTCATTGACGGAGCAGGAGAAGGTATCTGTGTCCAGGTCACTGTCCTGAGCAGCTCCTGCAGTGAGGTCCTGGGGCTGGGATGTTAGACTTCCAATGGCCACAGCCATTTCCTGTGTGTGAGGAATGTGGACGACTCCTGCTGACACTTTGATTGGGAGCAGACGGATTGGTTGGTCTTTTCCAGGAAGGATGGAGAATCGGCTGAGAACACTGGATACGGCAAAGACTACAGGACCAGACGACATTTCAGCCGTGGTCCTGAATACCTGTGCTCAGAAGTAGCTGCACCTCAGACCAATTGGTTTCAGTTCAGTGACTAGACTGGCACCCACCCTCAATGTGGAGAATTGCCCAGGTTAGTCCAGTTCTCAAAAGGCAGGATCAATCCAATCAGGTATCAGCAGCCAATCAGTCTACTTTGATCATCAGCAAATGGCATTTACACCCCACAACCGAGGTACTGAGCCCCGTGTAGCTTTACGGCACAGCTGCAGAAAACATCAGACCGCAGCTGGAGCACCATGCACTGGTTTTGATCACCACACTGTAGGAAAGGTAATCGGGAGCAGAGACGATTCTCCAGGACGATGCTTGGGTCAGAGCATGACAGATATGAGGAGACTGGATAGTCTGTTGTTGAAGAAGGAACTGCAGATGCTGGAAAATCGAAGGTAGACACAAAATGCTGGAGTAACTCAGTGGGACAGGCAGCATCTCTGGAGAGAAGGAATGGGAGATGTTTCGGGTCGAGAACCTTCTTCAGACATTGTCTATACCTTTGCCCTCACAGAGGCTGTCTGACCTCCTGGGTTCTCCAGCAGCTTGTCTTTGCTCCTGGAGAGGTTGTTCAGAAAATCGAGCAATGTTGGTGCTGTGCTGGAAGGAAAATATTGCAGATGCTGGAAATACAGAATTAACATTTTGGAAATACAGAGCAGGGCACACAGCATCACCAGGGGGAAAGACAGAGTTCACACTGGAGTAAATATTAATTAGAACAGGAAAGCTGTAGTAACTTAACAAGTTTTTGATTGTAGAGAATGGTGGGTGGGGGGCAGGAGTGGGAGAGAGACCCATGGAAGTGACTGATGTTAGTTCACAGTATTTTTTTCCAAGCTGTATTTGCTTTAGCTATCTTTACAACACTGTTCAATTTTAGAAATTACATGAGAATTGTAGCACTCTTCAGAAGCTGAACTGGTTTAACAAAACCAAGATAGATCTCAGATTGTTGAAGTCCAGGGGATTTGCATATCCTGTTTCAGTGTAACTCATTTCTGAGCAAATGTGATGTTTTTCTCTCAAACACGTGAGCTGTGGTCATTTCCATATAGTGATATGAGTATGGATGATAAAACTGGGATTTGTTGCCAAAACCTGTTGCTGGGAGATGTGCAGGTGCAAAGTTTTGAGATATTCCTGTGTGTTTCCTGATCACTTCTGAGGACATTTGATAAATGGACGTATTAATGAGAGTTTAGTCACACAATTGTCAGAGCAGCGATGACCAGCAAGTTCCATCCAAAGGAACTTCACTGAAAAGTTGAGTTTTTACAACATTCCGACAGCTTCATTTACTTGTTTCAAGGGCATCCTTCATTAGTGCGTTGCTGATCGATTTAATGCAATTGTTCTGACCCAGGCTGTCCGTCAACTTCCAGCACAACACCACTGTCTCAGTTGGTGCTCTGCCTTTCACACCTTGCCAGTGGTAAACACAACTCTGTTACATTGAGGGAGGAGGAGCCATCTTGGTGAACGGCTGCTAGCCAGCAGCCGTCCGTTTTAAATTCGTTTTTTTAATAGTTTTTAGTGAGTCCTGTTTTTTGTTTGTAGGGGATATGGTCTTTTTAATGTGGGTGGTAGGTGTAAACTTTATTTCTAGGTCCCTACCTGGTCGGTGTGGCAGCCTTTTCTCCGGGCTGCCCGTCGACCCGTCCTCGTGGCCTACCAGTGGGCTTGGAGCGCCGTTTCCTGGCGGGGACCGCCCAGCACCTCGGCCTCGGCGGCGGCACAGTTTTGAAGCGCCATCGCGGAGAGGAGCGGGCGACGCCTTGCCTGGGTCGCCGCGCTGGACCGCCGAGAGCAACATCTCCGGGCTGCGGGTATGCGGAGCGGAGAGGTGGCAGTGCGGAGAGGCGGCGGTGCGGAGAGGCGGCGCCGACTTTTTCATCGGGAGCCTGGGAGCTCCAAACCGGCGCGGCCTTGTCGGCTTCGGCAGCCGCGGGCTCCAACCAGGAAGCGGCCGTTCCAGGTGGCCCAGCCGCCGAAAGGACTCTCCCGAAGCCGGGACAAGACCACCCGGTGAGAACGGCCAAGAACATCGGGCCTCCGTAGAGGCAATTGCGGTGGCCTCAATAGGCCTGACTTTGGGGTCAACATGGGGTGGGGACTGGACATTGTGCCTTCCTCCACAGTGCTATCCAATGTGGGGGGATGATTTTTTTGTCTAATTGTAGTCCTGTAGGTCTGTGTCCAAGATGGCTGCCGTGAAGAGAGAGTGGACGCTGGCGCGCTTTGGCTGCCGCTGCTCTCTCTTCACACTGTGTTTTTGATTTTCTGTTTTTGGATTGAATTCTGTTTTTAATTTGTGTCTCTGTGATGTCTTTATTACTTGTTATATTCCGATTATATGTTATTCCGATTACTATGTAAGGTGTCCTTGAGATGTCTGAAAGGCGTCCATTAAATAAAATTTATTATTATGATTATTATTGTTGGTGCTGTGCTGGAAGGAAAATATTGCAGATGCTGGAAATATAAAATTAACATTTTGGAAATACAGAGCAGGGCACACAGCATCACCAGGGGGGAAGACAGAGTTCACTGGAGTAAATATTCATTGGAACTAAAAAACGGTAGTGACTTAACAAGTTTTTGATTATAGAGAATGCTGGGTAGAGGGAGGGCAGGAGAGAGGGAGAGAGACCCATGGAAGTGACTAATATTAGTATTTTTTTCCAAGCTGTATTTGCTTTAGCTATCTTTACAACACTGTTCAATTTTAGAAATTACATGAAAACTGTAGCACTCTTCAGAAGCTGAACTGGTTTAACAAAACCAAGATAGATTTCAGATTGTTGAAGTCCAGGGGATTTGCATATCTTGCTTCAGTGTAACTCACTTCTGAGACCAGATGTGACGTTTTTCTCTCTGAGCTGTGGTCATTTCCATATAGTGATATGAGTATGGATGATAAAACTGGGATTTGTTGCCAAAACCTGTTGCTGGGAGATGTATCAGTTACTGCTCTGCCCTTCACACCTTGCCAGTGGTAAACACAATTCTGTGTCAGCACATTTTTCACCATCAGCATTGCTTTTGACTTCACTAACCAGTACTTTGCTGTTTGAGCCGACAATATTTCAACATAAAATTTACCCACGGTGTGTTTTTAGCATAAAGTGTTTGAAAACAATAACAGTCCAGAAATATTTGAACTTTGACATGTACATTAACAACATTTCACCACAAGAATAACATTACCTTTAACAACACCTGCCACCATCTTGCCCACTTGCTTCACCTTTCTCTACCACTTGCATTCTCTTTGCATCTCTTCACATCTCACCCTCTCTCCCACCCTTGCACCATAAGTAAATAATATACACTCTGTCTTTACATCCAAGACTTCAATACATTTTGTAAAAAGCTGAAGGCCACTGCTGATTCTTATGGCTTCCCACGTAACGTTCTGCCATCCTAGGACAGTTTATTCTTAACTCTGGTTTCTGTCCTTTAGACAACTCTCTGTCAATGTCACCTCCACCAGCCCCATGAGCCCAAGTGCCACAGTAAACATTGATGTGGCATCGTCAACTCTTGCTTCCTCTCTCCACAGATACTGTCTGACATGCTCGGTATTTAACACGAGCAGCAAACGCAGTGAATTGTATTCCACAGCTATGATGATGTTTCGTTCTCTGTCTCCCCTATCCCAAGTCACCCCCTTCTACTAACACACCTTCCAGACAGAACCTGTTGTGATTAACCCTCACCGCTTCCTCTCAGCTTCACCAGCGTCATTCAGATTCACCCGCTCATCTCTAGTTTGAAAACCCGTACCTCCAGATTCAGGGAGTGTCTTCCCAGCTGTTTTCAGGCAACTGAACCATCCTCACACCAGCTGGAGAGCAGTCCTGCCCCATCCAATCTGTGCCATCTCTTTGATCGTGTGATCCCTTTAGCACAATTCTCCTGCTCTTTCCCCCAAACTACTGGAAATTGTTCCTTCACACATTCGGCCAAATCCGTTGAAAGTTATTTTTTACTCTGCTTCCACCAGCCTTTCAGTCCGTGAGTTTCAGATCATGACAACTTCCTGAACAAAACAGATTCCTCCTGTCCCCTCTGCCCCGTTTGCCAATGATCTCAGATGTCCATCCTCTAGTCCGTGCTCCTGCTCCCTGACAGAGAGCTCAGTAACTGAAATTCACGAAGCGATGTGCTGCAGTATTTGCTACCTCATCACCTCAGCCAGCTGGGAGACACCCGCTGAGGGAAATCACTTCATCACCTCACCTCTGATTCATTAAACAATAACTTCCACGCATTGAGAAGTTCGTGAAGGTCCCAGATTTCCACATTGTTCTCCTGTAGTCTCTGTGACCAGTCTCTGTGAACAGCTTCTCATCATTTACTCCATTGAATCCATTTTGCGGATGGCACACACAATAGCCATGGGTTGCCTGTGGTGGAGAGAGGGATTCTTCAGGGTGGGGAGTGGGCTGCAACTGAACTGGGCTGCAATATCCTGAATGCATTCCAGAGTGTTGGACCTGCACTCATCCGGGAAAGCAGAGGGATCCCACAATGCTCCTGATCTCACAACTTGTAGATGATGGGAAGAGTTTACCATGTGATAGGTTAATCACTTGCTGAGTTATAACCAGCCTCGGATCTGACCTCACATCTGCAGGATTAATTAACATAGAACAGAGACCAGTTGAGCACCAGAAAAGTCCTTTCAACCCACAACATCCATGGACAACATGATGCCAAGATATACAAATCTCCTCCATCTCCACAAGGTATATATCCTTCCTTTCACTGTATATCGATCTGCCTATCTAAAAGCCTCTGATATCCCACTATTGTATCTGCCTCCACCACCCCTGGTAGAGCATTTCAGGCACCCACCACTCTACATAAATGACTGCCTCACAAATCTGATTGAAATTATGCCTTGCTCACTTTAATGCTATGCCCTCCAGTCTTTGACATTCCACCCTGGGAAAATAGTCTGGATGAACTGCTTCATTTGTGAAGAGCTGTGAATGGAACTGAATATTGTGCAATCATCAGGGAACATCCCCACTTCTGACCTTCAGATGGATGGAACGTCATTGATGAATCATCTGATGATGGTTGTGTCTGGGACACTGCCCTAAGGAACTCCTGCAGTGATGTCCTGGGGCTGGGATGTTGAACCACAGCCATCCTACTTTATGTGGGGAATGAATCCAACCATTGACGTATTCTCCCCTTGACGATCCTTGTCTCAGAATGACCAGGTCCCCTCGATGCTGCACTCAGTCAAATGCTGCCTTGTTTTCAAGGAGCCTCACTCTGGTCTCACCTCCGGAATGCAGCTCTTTGCTCCGTGATTGGATCAAGGCTGTGATGCGGTTCAGAGCCGAGTGATCTTGGTGAAACCCACACTGAGCGTGGGCAAGTTGATTATTGGAGGGGAAGTGACACTTGCCCGCACTGTGGACAACTCCTGATGATTGGGAGCAGCCTGGTTGTCTGGTCAATGGCTGGACTGGATTTGTCCAGCTTTATTGTGGGGTCCAATTTATGGGCCAATACCTGGTGAAGACTTTGGAGAGGAAAGGAAGTTTGGAAACAGGGTGGTTGGAAGGAAGGTCAAGGAATGGCTGTTGATTGGAGGGGTGAAGATGCCAGTCTGAAGATGAAGGCAATGTGTCCTGTGTTTGTCCTCTGGATGTCACCAGTGGTTTTATCAGCACTAAAGACTAAAGCACTCATAATGCTGACCAGAGGAAGGCTTCAACCATGTCCTGGAGTGCTGACGCAGGCGTGAAACCCAAAACATTCACTCTACCTTTGCCCCCACAGATGCTGCCTGACATGTTGCGTTTTTCCAGCGGCTTTTTATTTGGTCCCGGAGAGTTTGTTTAGAAAAAACGTGCAAGATTGTTCCTTCACTGGAAGGAAAATATTGCAGACGCTGGAATTACAGAATTAAAAGTTTGGAAATACACAGCAGGCCACACAACATCACAAGGGGGAGATTGTGCATAATGTTGGTTGGAGGGCAGAAAAGAGGGAGAGTGACCCATGGAATTGGCAGTGACTTTAATTAGATGAATGTAAATTTTCCAAGTGTATTTGTTTTAGTACCTTTACAACACTTTTCCATTGCAGAAGTTTTATGATAACAATAGCACTTTTTAGAGCATGAACTGGTTTAATAAAAACAAGATGGATCTCAGATTGTGGAAGGAGAGGTGATTTGCATATCATGTTCAGTGTAACTCAATTTGAGACCTGACGTGTTGTTTTTTGTCTCTAATATCTGAGCTGTGTTCACTTCCATCTTGTGCTATGACATGGCTGATAAAACTGGGTTTTGCTGCCAAATGATAGTGCAACTTTTGAGATTATATTGTGACTATGTTGATAATGTATGAGGACAGATGATAAAGGGCCAATCATTTAGGTGAGAGTTTAGAGTCAGAGCAGCGATGGCCAGGAGGTTCCGTCCAAAGGAGCTTCACTGAAGAGTTGGGTTTTTACAATATTCCGACAACTTCATTTACTGAGACACCTCCTGAATATGATAGTGGGCAGCACAGTCCACACACCGCCAGAGACCTGCATTTTATCCTGACCTCAGCTGCAGTCTGTGTGGAGTTTTGACATTCTCCCTGTGATCATGTGGGTTTCCTCTGCCTGCACTAGTTTCCTCGCACATCCCAAACTAACAGTAACATTCTGTGTATTCTAATAATCCACCCCAGTACCAGGCTCTCCAGACAGACAAAACAGCCTCTCATTATCCACCCATCAGACCCTCTCCAAATCCTGTAAGTCTCACTGAGACCACCTGCAATCTTTTCTAAACACCAAAGGGTCTAATTTTCCTCAATCTCTCTTCAAAGATATACTATTCTTCAATTTTGTATGTGGTCTCACTCAGGCATAGGTGAGGCCAAGGACAGCGAGGTTGGTATGAGAATAGAATGGGGAATTAAAATGGTCAACAACATAGAAACATAGAAATATAGAAAATACGTGTATGTGTAGGCCATTTGGTCCTTCAAGCCAGCACTGCCATTCAATATGATCATGGCTGATCATCCAAAATCAGTACCCCGTTCCGGCTTTTTCCCCATGTCCCTTGATTCCCTGAGTCCTAAGAGCTAAATCTAACTTCTACTTCTTCTTGTGTATGGCGTTCACAGCCGAAAGTTGTAAGATGACTGGTTCTGTTTGATCTTCTGTTTGTGCACGCCAGGTTGATTGCATTCGTCGATGCAGTGTAGACCACGTGAAGGTTGCAATCTCCCACCCCATCTAACTCTTGAAAACCTGGAGATTCAGCAGTATGTGGCAGCAGAGTGTGTGTTCACTGAAATGCCTAGTCTTTTCAAACTTTCCTCATATGACAGTCCCGCCATCCCAGGGATCAATCTCGAGAACCTACGCTGCACTGCCTCAATCACAAGTATGTTCTTCCTCAAATTAGGAGACCAAAACTGTACACAATACTCCAGATGTGGTCTTACCAGAGCCCTATACAACTGCAGAAGAACCTCTTTACTCGTATACTGGCTTTCTTCACTGACTGCTGTAACTGCACGCCAACTTTCAGTGACTGGTGTACAAGGACACCCAGGTCTCGCTGTACCTCCCACATACCTAACCTAACCCCATTGAGATAATAATCTGCCCCCTTGTTTTTGCCGCCAACGTGGATAACCTCACATTGATCTATATTAAACTGCATCTGCCTCGCATCTGCCCACTCACACAACCTGTCCAGGTCACCCTGCAACCTCCTAATATCCTCTTCACAGTTCACACTGCCACCCAGCTTTGTGTCATCCGCAAACTTGCTAGTGCTGCTCCTAATTCGCTCTTCCAAATCATTAATATAAAGGGTAAACAGTTGCGGCCCCAACACCGAGCGTTGCGGCACTCCACTCGCCACTGCCTGCCATTCTGAAAAGGACCCGTTTATTCCTACTCTTTGCTTCCTTTCTGCCAAACAATTTTCTATCCACGTCAACACCCTACCCCCAATATCATGTAGCGGAAATGTCAGAAAATGATGTGTTGGATGTGGAGGCTGGTCGGGTGAATGTTGAGGACCCGGGGGACTATCCTTGTTCCACCTAGGGGGAGGGGAAAGGGAGCAGAACTGCAGGAAACAGAAGAATTGGGACCCATGTGACTGCTCATGTGACTTGGTACTTGGTACCATTCCAAAACGCTTGAAACTTATAAGATTGTTAAGGGCTTGGACACACTAGAGGCAGGAAACATGTTCCCCGATGTTGGGGGAGTCCAGAACCAGGGTTGAGAATAAGGAGTATAAGGAGAATAATGAGTAGGCCATTTAGAACGGAGACGAGGAAACTCATTTACTCACAGAGAGTGGTGAGTTTGTGCAATTTTCTGCCTGAGGGTGGTGGAGGCAGGTTCTCTGGATGCTTTCAAGAGAGAGCTAGATAGGGCTCTTAAAGATAGCGGAGTCAGGGGATATGGGGAGAAGGCATGAACGAGGTACTGATTGGGGATGATCAGCCATTATCACATTAAATCAGCCGTTGAAATAATCGCTGGTAAGTCCAGGCCAATAGCGCTGCTCCCAAATTCAATCTATAACCAATGGCAGGGGACTGCACGCATTTGGCAATGTTTGTGCCAAAGATAATGCCAAATTTAACTGACCTGCCTGTACATGATCGATATGCATGATCCCGCACAACTATATACTACTAAAAGTGTCGACTTGTTGTTTGTCTGTGATCTCAGGAGCTACGCCAAAACAGTATAAGGCAGCGCAAATGTTTTTGCAGAAGCTTACTCTGCTTTTTCCCGTGGTGGTTCCTATCAAGTTTCTTCTCCCTGCAGTCCGTCCTTTCACCCTTTTTTATTTTTATTTTTAGTCCTGTCAAAAAACAAATGTTAGTTGGAGGTCTTTTATGTGGTGGGTGGGGGGAGGGGAAGGGGGAAACTTTATTTCTTAGTCCCCTACCTGGTCGTAGAGGCAGCTTCCCTTCGAGCTGTTTCTTCGCCCCTTCCTCGCGGCCTACCATCAAAACTGGAGCAGCGTTTCCTGTCAGGACAGCGCTGGGATACCAACACGGAGCGGGCGATGCCTTACTGGGTCGCCGAGCGGTAAGCTCCGGAGTGCGGTGACCGCCGACTCCAACATCGAGGAGCTGTGGCTGCGGGTGGCGCTGGATTTATAACATCCGAGATCGCCAGAGTCGGAGCTCCAGCCAACGCAGCCTGACAACTACGGGTGCCGCAGTCTCTGGGGAGGGAGCGGCCGCTCCAGACATTTTCCAAGCCCCTGAGGAGTGTTTACCCGACGCCGGAGTTCCAGCTTTCCGGCAAAGAGGGCCTGAAAACATCGGACTGGCTGCGGAGGCCACAAATAGGCCCCGACCTCGGGTATTTCACAGAGGAAGAGGACTTAACTTTTTGTTGCCTTTCCCCACAGTGGAACATTTTGATTCTGTTGTGGGGGGACGTTCTTGTTGAATTCTATGTGTTATGTCATTTTTCCGATTTTTAATTTTTCTATGGATGTACGGAAACTTTATTATTTCTTTTATGTAAAGCACTTTGGTTTCAATGCGAGTTGATTTAAACGCGTTATATAAATACAATTTACTTACTTACTGATGTTATTTTTCACATTATTAATATTTCAAGGATTAAAAAAGGCAACTTTAACAAGATATTTACTATTAAAATCCTTCCTGCCACCTCCCACCAAACCTTGATACCATGTTGCAATACAGGAACACTGTGCTTCCACCAACTGTTCACCTGAATGGGATATCACAGTCCTCCACCTGACATTTGCAACAATGTTGCCATCACACAACACTTACTCCAGCTCCTGGCAGGACAGGAGGGTGAATTGGAATTGCAATTGGGGAAGTGCAATTGCAATTTTTTTTAAGTCCACTGCTGGGGGGAGGCAGGGAATGCTGGAATTTTACGTTTGGCAACGGGTTGAATTGGGGAACTACGCCTCTCGTGGGGGCTACGGGTTACTGGGGAACGGGTTGCGTTGAGGGACCAGGCCTCCTCCCATGTGACAGGGACCCAACGGGTGCCAGTTGGTCTACTCTCCAATAAACTTTCCCTTTTCTCCTTATAGCTATATCCCCTAGTGTTGGACATTTCCACCCTGCGGGGAAAAGGTTCTGAATGTCTACCCTGTCTATGCCTCTCATAATGTTATATATCAAGGTAAAACAAATCCTCTATTAATATAAGAGAGACAGCAGAATCCTTAGAGCTGTTATCTTGTCTCCACACTGAGGAGAAACCCTTAGTTTTGTTGTGTGGCACCACAAACCCACTTAATTCCTGTTTCTGAATTTGAAATCTGGCCTGGATGGCCTGACAGCAGAGTTCCCCGCACATTCTGGGGGATCCTGGGGAAGGACTACACCATGGTCCTGAGGGAGAGCCTGATGACCGGTGAGACTTCTCCACCCCTGTCTTGGTGGAGGGCTGTCATGGTCCTTCTGCCCAAGAAGGATGATCTCCGCCTTCTATAGAACTGGTGCCCGGTCTCCCTCCTCTGTACATAGAAACATAGAAAATAGGTGCACGAGGAGGCCATTCGGCCCTTCGAGCCAGCACCGCCATTCATTGTGATCATGGCTGATCGTCCCCTATCAATACTCCACTAGCCCCTAGAGCTCTATCTAACTCTCTTTTAAATCCATCCAGTTACTTGGCCTCCACTGCCCTCTGTGGCAGGGAATTCCATAAATTCACAACTCTCTGGGTGGAAAAGTTTTTTCTAGCCTCAGTCTTAAATGACCTCCCCTTTATTCTAAGAGTGTGGCCCCTGGTTCTGGACTCGCCCAACATTGGGAACATTTTTCCTACATCTAGCTTGACCAGTCCTTTTATAATTTTATATGTTTCTATAAGATATCCCCTCATCCTTCTAAACTCCAGTGAATACATGCCTAATCTTTTCAATCTTTCCTCGTATGACAGTCCCGCCATCCCAGGGATCAATCTCGTGAACCTACGCTGCACTGCCTCAATCACAAGGATGTCCTTCCTCAAATTAGGAGACCAAAACTGTACACAATACTCCAGATGTGGTCTCACCAGAGCCCTATACAACTGCAGAAGAACCTCTTTACTCCTATATTGAAATCCAACATTCCATTAGCTTTCTTCACTGCCTTCTTCACTTGTACCGACTACAAGGTCTTTGCAAAGGCAATGGCCAACCGTCTAGGTCCAGTGCTGGTCCAAGTGATCCACGCTGACCACTTACACACTCTCGGGCCGGTCCATCCAGGTTAATATCCATCTGTGCCGGGTCCTGGTCTACCTGGCTCAGGAGACTGGTGTACCAACTGCCTTTCTCTCCCTCGACCAGGAAAATGCTTTCTACAGGGTGGATCTTGAGTATCTGCTGAGGACTCTGCGGGCGTTTGGGTTCAGACCGCACTTTTTGGTCCGGATCCGGCTTTTATACGCCGCCGCGGAGTGCCTCGTCAAAGTAAAAGGATCCTTGTCGACCCCCATTCTCTCTTGAAATGCTCCTTACATTAACTCTAATGCTCCTTGCATTAAAGTAAATAAAGCTCAACCTACCGGCTCTCTCAAGGTTCCCTTCCTGTCTCTGCTTACTGTCCTTGCTGCACTAGCCTGTTCCATTTTCTACAAATGAGTCATGTTGCACTGTTTTGATTTCATCCCACTGGTTTCATCACTCGTAACAAGCACTAGCAAACCTCCCTGCAAGGATGGTGGTCCCCTTCTAGTACCAAGAGAACCCTGATTTCCTGGTCACTCTTATCAAATCAGTTCTGGTGTTTCTAGGAGAGAATCTTTGGTGCAGAATACTCAACTACACATTAGGGTGATTCAGATCCTATGGATAGTGGCAGTTGTGTAAAGAGGTATTGTTTAAGAAAATCCTTGAGATCTTCAACATTGTTTTGCTTGCCGCAAAGTTTCTGCTGGTGCCTTTGTTAATAGGCCAGGTTGATAAAGGTGAGCATATTGGTCATGGGAACATGCTTTGATGTGGATATATTTGCGACATACTTTAATAGCTGCAAAGTTTGGTTTGGAGATCGAGTTCTGTCTCAGATACAAAGGGTGTAGATGGGACCATGTTCTAAGCATTTCATCAGGATGGTTCTATTGGAGTCGGTGTTCCTTACTCCCTCCTTGACAATTGCTCTACCAGAGGCTTGTTCCTTTTTATATGCTTGGCATTGATGTCAATTCAATTTACTATGGCCTTCATCTCTGCATGGCGGTTGCAAGTGTGCATCCTTGGTGCATACTGTACCCAGCCATAATTTTGGGTAGTTTATGAAGAAGCTCAAATAATAGTACAATTCATACCAGGGAAAATTAACCTGGCCTAGAATTGTTGTCCATCTTGCAGCTGGATGGCTGGATTTGGCTGTGGACTATCTCTTCAAATTGTGATTATGACTGCTATTGGAGATGAATCTCAGCTGGGTATCTCTTGTCATGCGCTACTTATTATTCGAGGCCATGGCATAATCTGGACCCTTGGTTTCAGATTATTTTTAGAACATCGAAATGATTAACCCTTGCAATGTTGACACTTGTCCACCTTTCCTATTACGAACAAACGCTACACTGGAACAAAATCCTGAATTTGGTTGGCAAATAGTTAATAGTTTTCTTGTCTGCACCCTTTTGTTTCTAATGGAGGCCTCAGTAACCTCTTGTATCTGTGCACACTGCCAGATCATGTGCTGAGTGTGGGCGATGAACCTCGCCAGGTACTGCTGCGAGTTTATGGCGCCATCTGCAGGTAAGTGGCAAAACCATTTAAACTCTTGGACTATTTGAAAATTGTTTCCCATATCAAATTGGGACCCCTTTAAAGAATTATCGATTCCTTTATCTTCATTTTTGCTCTGCCAACTTTGCCCACTTTTAACGTGCTTACACTTGTAGCACTTTAATCGACTTGTCAAGTGTCTGCAAAATGTTCACTCGAACTGCATAGCTGAATACTGAAAATTATTTTTCACTCACTAGAGGGCAGAAGAATTTCTTTTAACTGGGATAAGACTCGGGGATTTGATGTATGTTAAGCTTGTTCACACCACAGAAGTGAACATTTGTTTAGCATCAGATAGACACAAAAAGCTGGAGTAGCTCAGCGGAACAGGCAACATCTATGGAGAGAAGGAATTGGTGACATTTCAGGTCGAGACCCTTCTTCAGAAAACGCCTCGATCCGAAACGCCACCCAATCCTTCTCTCCAGAGATGCTGTACTTGCGGCAGGATTTTAATTGATAGTACCTGGCTGCAATAAAATTCTCCCTGGTTAGGAACAAGGAGAGTACTGAATTTGGATGAAGGCATATCTTTCCACATGAATTGCACACTACAGCACAGCTTTGTTCATCTAGGAATTGGAGATTGCACAAAATGAGGTCATTTGATCTATCAAGTGTGTGACCTTCTAGTGCTACATCCAGAAGACGCCTGTTTCAAGATGTTACACCAAAAAAGGAGGTAACTTCTTAAATTGGGATTTGTGCTGTTAAATCGAAAACCATGTTTCTGTTTCCATGTTGCTATGACATACAGTGGCTTGCAAAAGTATTCATACCCCTTGAACTTTTCCACATTTTGTCACGTTGCAACCACAAACGTAAATGTATTTTATTGGGATTTTATGTTATAGACCAACACAAAGTGGCGCATAATTGTGACGTGGAAGGAAAATGATACATGGTTTTCAAATTTTTTTACAAATAAAAAACTGAAAAGTGTGGCGTGCAAAAGTATTCAGCCCCCTTTACTCTGATACCCCTAAATAAAATCCAGTGCAACCAATTGCCTTCAGAAGTCACCTAATTAGTAAATTGAGTCCACTTGTGTGTAATCTAATCTCAGTATAAATACAGCTGTACTGTGAAGGCCTCAGACGTTTGTTAGAGAACATTAGTGAACAAACAGCATCATGAACCCCAAGGAACACACCAGACAGGTCAGGGATAAAGTTGTGGAGAAGTTTAAAGCAGGGTTAGGTTATAAAAAATATCCCAAGCTTTGAACATCTCACGGAGCACTGTTCAATCCATCATCCGCAAATGGAAAAAGTATGGCACAACTGCAAACCTATCAAGACATGGCCGTCCACCTAAACTGACAGGCCGGGCAAGGAGATCATTGATCAGAGAAGCAGCCAAGAGGCCCATGGTAACTCTGGAGGAGCTGCAGAGATCCACAGCTCAGGTGGGAGAATCTGTCCACAGGACAACTATTAGTCGTGCACTCCACAAATCGGGCCTTTATGGAAGAGTGGCAAGAAGAAAGCCATTGTTGAAAAAAAGCCATAAGAAGTCCCGTTTGCAGTTTGCCACAAGCCATGTGGGGGACACAGCAAACATGTGGAGGAAGGTGCTCTGGTCAGATGAGACCAAAATTGAAGTTTTTGGCCTAAATGCAAAACGCTATGTGTGGTGGAAAACTAACACTGCACATCACCCTGAACACACCATCCCCACTATGAAACATGGTGGTGGCAGCATCATGCTGTGGAGATCTTTTTCTTCAGCAGGGACAGGGAAGCTGGTCAGGGAGGAGGAGCCATCTTGGTGAACGGCTGCTAGCCAGCAGCCGTCCGTTTTAATTCGTTTTTTTAAATAGTTTTTAGTGAGTCCTGTTTTTTGTTTGTAGGGGATATGGACTTTTTAATGTGGGGGTAGGTGTAAACTTTATTTCTAGGTCCCTACCTGGTCGGTGTGGCAGCCTTTTCTCCTGGCTGCCCGTCGACCCGTCCTCGTGGCCTACCAGCGGGCTTGGAGTGCCGTTTCCTGGCGGGGACCGCCCAGCACCTCGGCCTCGGTGGCGGCACAGCGCTGGAGCGCTATCGCGGAGCGGAGTGGAGCAGGCGATGCCTTGCCTGGGTCGCCGCGCTGGAGCGACGCGCTGGAGCTCTGGTGAGCTGGACCGCCGAGAGCAACATCTCCGGGCTGCGGGTCTGCGGAGCGGAGAGGCGGCGTGCGGAGAGGCGGCGTGCGGAGAGGCGGCGTGCGGAGAGGCGGCAGTGCGGAGAGGCGGCAGTGCGGAGAGGCGGCAGTGCGGAGAGGCGGCGCCAACTTTATCATCGGGAGCCTGGGAGCTTCAAACCGGCGCGGCCTTGTCGGCTTCGGCAGCCGCGGTCTCCAACCAGGAAGCGGCCGTTCCAGGTGGCCCAGCCGCCGAGAGGACTCTCCCGACGCCGGGGCAAGACCACCCGGTGAGAACGGCCAGGGACATCGGGCCTCCGCAGAGGCAATTGCGGTGGCCTCACTAGGCCTGACTTTGGGGTGAACTTGGGTGGGGACTGGACATTGTGCCTTCCCCCACAGTGCTATCCACTGTGGGGGGATGATTTTTTTTGTCTAATTGTAATCCTGTAAGTCTGTGGCCTAGATGGCTGCCGTGAAGAGAGAGTGGACGCTGGCGCGCTTTGGCTGCCGCTGCTCTCTCTTCACATTGTGTTTTTGATTTTCTGTTTTTGGATTGAACTATGTTTTTAATTTGTGTCTCTGTGATGTCTTTATTACTTATTTTATTCCGATTATATGTTTTTATTCCGATTATCTATGTAAGGTGTCCTTGAGATGTCTGAAAGGCGCCCATTAAATAAAATTTATTATTATTATAGAGTTGATGGGAAGATGGATGGAGCCAAATACAGGGCAATCTTGGAAGAAAACCTGTTAGAGTCTGCAAAAGACTTGAGACTGGGGCGGAGGTTCACCTACCAGCAGGACAACGACCCTAAACATACAGCCAGAGCTACAATGGAATGGTTTAGATCAAAGCATATTCATGTGTTAGAATGGCCCAGTCAAAGTCCAGACCTAAATCCAATTGAGAATCTCTGGCAAGACTTGAAAATTGTTGTTCACAGACGCTCTCCATCCAATCTGACTGAGCTTGAGCTATTTTGCAAAGAAGAATGGGCAAACATTTCAGTCTCTAGATGTGCAAAGCTGATAGAGACATACCCCAAAAGACTTGCAGCTGTAATTGCAGCGAAAGGTGGTTCTACAAAGTATTGACTCAGGGGGGCTGAATACTTTTGCACGCCACACTTTTCAGTTTTTTATTTGTAAAAAAATTTGAAAACCATGTATCATTTTCCTTCCACTTCACAATTATGCACCACTTTGTGTTGGTCTATCACATAAAATCCCATTAAAATACATTTACGTTTGTGGTTGTAACGTGACAAAATGTGGAAAAGTTCAAGGGGTATGAAAACTTTTGCAAGCCACTGTATGCTGAAGTATTTTTATGGTCCTGAGTTATCAGCTTTCATTTTACTACTTGGTTTCTCATTAAGTAATATTAGAGTTTGGGAATCGCAACATAATTTTGTGTGCTTGTGATTTCAAGTCATGTGAAAACACTCTTGTGAATAGCACCAAACAATGGACCCACTTAATACCTTTTAGTCATGTATATTTTATTCTACTTTTAGTTCTAAGATGGACAATTCTTTGCTCTGCCTATATTCCTGGCCTAAAACTCCCATCTCTTTCTTGCTTCTCTAGTGTGAAAAGCCTGTGGATATGTTTATCACACCAGAGGCCCAATACACACCTGGTCCTACTTCCCTCATTTTACTTTCAAGCCATATCCCATGTTACCCAGTCCCTAACTAAAAATAATGGCTCCTTTTGATGCATGTTCTAATGGTCCTGCAGCTAACTGATCCTGCTTTATCAATGCAGGCATCCTGCATTAATTGCTTACTACTGTGATAAGAATATGATTGGAGTTTTGTTTACTAGCTAATGATATCTCTAGTTTCCAAATTAAACTTGGGTCATTTTCTGATGTACATTTCCCATTTTTAAATTTGGCCATTCATGTAGCCACATACATTAAGCAAAATGTGCAGAAAGGGAATATATTTAGATTTGTATCTAACCTATGACATCCTGGCCATGTTTGATGTCTGGAGAGTTTTACTTTGTATCTAGTTAGGGATCTTGGCAAGAGTAGTGCCCATTAGAGATGTTATACATGTCCTGGGAATGTACACTAGGATGGTGAAGTAAAACACTTTTATTGCCCATCTTGAGCTACATATTGTTCAAATGAAGAAATCTATAGACAAGGGGCAAAGGACATTTATTGTCACATGCACCAATTGGTGCAGTGAAATGTGAGTTACCAAAGTACCACTGGTGCAAATCAAAAAGGAAAATCCAAAAGCATTTGATATGTATGAAGGGTTGGGGGTAACAAGTAAGTGCCATTTGGATCCAAAAATGCAATATGTGCTCACAGATGATGAAAGTGTAGTTTTAAAATAATATTTATTTCTATTCCCTAAAGAGAAGGATATTCTATTTGGAGAGATTTTGGGAGGATAATATTGGAATTCTGGAGCATTTTATGCATGAAGATGCTATTTGCATGCCTTTTGCAAGCTTAAAATGGGCAAAGTTACTATGAAAGGGAGGAGATGGCTGGGACCCTGATGTGTATAATTTTGCTGCCCATGGGTGAAATAACATGATTAGAAGAAAGTTGATGTGGTGCCCTTATTCAAGCAAAGGAATGGGGATAAACCAAATAATTCATGGACTATTTATTGAGTCCGAATGAAATTACTGAAAAACATTGTAATTACTGTATTTGGAAAGACAGGAATGCAGTGTCATTTTAGTGCGATATCCCGTTTAACCACTTGTTTTCTTTTGTTTGAAGAGGCAACAATGTATTGATGAGAGCAGTGCAGTTTATATACTTCAGTTAGGTCTTTGACAAAGGTCCATGTAGGAAACTCATCCAATGTTTGCAGCACATGGGATTCAGGGGAAGTTGGCAAATTGGATCCAAAGCCAGCTTGATGATAGAGGGTGAAATGGAAGCCTGTGGGAAGTAATGTACCACAGGCCCTAGTATTGGGACCTTTATTTATTGTCTATATCATTTCAATTATTATGAAAGTAGATTCGTGAAAATTGATTTGACATGACACAGGTGTTGGTGAGGATTGTAATTGTGGGCTTTAGGATGATATTGATCAGCTGGTAATGTGTAGGAAAGAACTGCAGATGCTGGTTTAAGTCAAAGGTAGAGTAATGGCAGATGGAATTTAATCTTGCAGTGTGGTGTCGTTTGGGAGGACTAAAGGGTCGGGCAAACATCTTGACTGATGGACAGTTCTGAGGAACAGAGGGTCCTTGGTGTATAAGGGCAGCATGGTGGTGCAGAAAGTTGCTGCCTTTCTGTGTCACAGACTTGGGTTCAATCCTGACTTTGGGTGCTCTCTGTACGGAGTTTGTTTGTTCTCCCTGTGACCATGTGGGTTTTCTCCAGGTGCTCTGGTTTCTTCTCTCATTCCAGAGACGTGCAGGTTTGTAGGTTAATTGGCTTCTGTAAATGTTTAGGATAGAACTAGTCAGAGATCACCCTAGTTTAGGATAGAACTAGGGTGATCTCTGGTCGATGTGGACTTGGTGAGCTGAAGGGCCTATATCCAAGCTGTATCTCTAAACTAAATCTGATTCCTGAAGGTGGCAGCCTGGATTCATAATATGGTAGAAGATGCCATATGGATACATGACTGGATTAGCCAGTGAGGTTGCATAAATTAGGTTCCCATGAATTAGGCCACATCTGGAATATGGCACAGTTTTAGTCACTACAATGTAGGAGCAAGGAGAAACTGGAAATACTAGGTTTGATTTCGATGTAGAAGAAGCTGAAGGGGTTGGGGGAGGGGGGGGGGGGGGAGGGGGGGGGGGGGGGGGCGCAGGCTTGAGGGAGGTATACAAAATTACGAAGGTCCCAAGTCGTTAAAACATTAGAAATTTCAACCGACATCAGAGGTATCTAATACCAGATGACATAACTTTTGGATAAGGAGGATCTGAGAAAAATGTCTCCCCCCCCCCCACTCCCCATCATCCCAAGAGCATGAATGCAATCTGGAATTTATTATTTGAGAAGGTTGTGGAGGCAGGTATATCCATATTTGTTTCTAGGCGAGCACTAGAATCAGTGCATAAACCTTAGACCAAGTAAATGGGATTAATGTATAGGTAAGCACGATGGCATGTACATCCAAAGGACCTATTTCTATGCTGCATAATTACTAACCTGATGCTGTTTAAGTTGCTAATCTATTATCTAATGTAAACTGCCTGTTTTCAAAAGCCATTTCCAGAAAGTAGTGGTCATCCTAATGGATGTGAAGTTTGCTGTTTTGAAAGTAGGCATTTTTGTTGTCCCTCGCAGGGTGTGGATTCTCTGGTACTGGAGAGCGTGATGTTTGCTGTATTGGCAGAACGTGCCTTGGGACCAAGATTATATGGAGTGTTTCCGCGGGGACGTTTGGAGCAATACATTCCAGTATGAAGTTATTTCTCTCCTGTGTTACTTTTAAAATTTGAAAATTGTTCCTGCACCATTTGCAGTATCCATGTACAGTCATTCATCCTCTATGGGGATGCCCTACTCATCAGAGGCCTTGCTGAACTGGTTGCAAATGGTTTACTGCATTGGGCTTGTTGACTAGAATTGGCAGTTGGAGGTGGTATTGAACCTGCTGGCATAGTAAGTGGCCAAAAATGAAATTAACTTGTGCATTCTCTTTGTAGCATGTCCTCTTATTTCTCATCTCCTTCACACAATTATTTTAAGATCTTGTTATTGTCAGTCCAGACCATGCTTCAGTATGGGTGGACCTGGTCTGTTTCCTTTCCTAACCTCTATGTTGTGCAGCTGGTGGGAGATTAGATCTGTGCAGCATTTATAGACCAGATGTGATAAAGAACTCCATGGTATATTTAAGCAATAGTGAAGCAATGTCTAAAATATTCTTTAGGATGTGGACAAGTGTCATTCCTGTATCATCTCATTGTGCATTCTTGCAAAAAGACATATTTGTTCATATTCTTCCCAATTTAATGTAAATGTTTACAACACTATGAATGGAAGCAAAACCAATTAATTTTAGTGTTCTTACTCCATTGATTGGAAGTTCTTCAGATTCTTTATGCAGACAGAACCTTTATCCTTAAAAGGACACGACATGCTGGAGTAACTCAGCCGGTCAGACAGCATTGCTGGAGAACATGGATAGGTGACGGTTTGGGTCGAGACCCTTCTTCAGACATAAAACGTCACTGTTGCACGTTCTCCAGAGATACTGTCTGACATGTACCAGATCAAAACCACCTTAAATTTGCTCATCTGAGTTCTGGGTGCTTTTTGAGTGAATGCTTGGAGTATATAGTATATGGCTGCTGTATTAAAGTGTCGTTGCTATAAGATTGTCACTTTAGTGATGTCCTTGTACAACTGGGTTACACAGCATTCTATAGCATTTAGGAGTGTGCTGAATATAGCATAATGCCCAAAAGGCTGAGCAGCAGACCTTAATTTTATTATAGATATTTTAGATGGGATGGTACTGAATAATTCCTGATCCTTCACCTGTTTCAGTCACAGTGCCCTCCATAATATTTGGGACAAAGACTCATCATTTATTTATTTGCCTCTGAACTCCACAATTTGAGATTTGTACTAGAAAAAAATCAAGTGGTTAAAGTGCACATTGTCAGATTTTAACAAAGGCCATTTTTATCCATTTTGGTTTCACCACGTATAAATTACAGCAGTGTTTATACATAGTCCCCCTCCCCCATTGCAGGGCACCATAATGTTTGGGACACAGGTGTCATGTAAATGAAAGTAGCGATGTTTAGTATTTTATTGCATATCCTTTGCATGCAATGACTGCTTGAAGTCTGCGATGCATGGACATCACAAGTTGCTGGGTGTCTTCACTGGTGATGCTCTGCCAGGCCAGTATTGCAGCCATCTTTAGCTTATGCTTGTTTTGGGGGATAGTCCCCTTCAGTTTTCTCTTCAGTATATAAAAGGCATGCTCAATTAGGTTCAGATCTGGTGATTGATGGCCACTCAAAAATTGACCATTTTTTAGCTTTGAAAAACTCCTCTGTTGCTTTAGCAATATGGTTGGGATGATTGTCTTGATGTAGAATGAACTGCCGGCCAATGAGTTTTGAGGCAATTGTTTGAACTTGAGCAGATAGGATGTGTCTACACACTTCAGAATTCATTTGGCTACTGCTGATGGTAGTTGGTGCCAAACTAGGAACATGTGAAACCAAAATTTTCCTGCACCTTTTAGCCCCCCATTTCTCAAGTTTCTTCTTGTAGTTGAGTGATGCCTATATTAGTGAGGTTGTGCACTTATTATGAAGGATGGGCTGGAAAGTTGCATATATTTAATGTGGCATCCTCAATCTGTCTGACTAGAGCCGTCGACTGCTGACTGAAGAGTTGGGACTTCCAGATATTTCAGCAGAGATAGCAGTAAAAATGTCTCGATTCCACGGAATGGTCATGCCCTTCAACAAAGAACCAAAGTGGCTGTTTGAGACTATGGACCGGTATGACTGACCAGAATCTGCATCAGTTTGAGTGGAGTGAATAACAGGGAAAGAGTACAGTGACCAATGCAACAGCAATTACAAAATGGGCATTCTCTTAGCTGCCTCTTTTCTAATTTACCTCTTCACAATTCTGTTGTGCTTCTAAACCTTGGATTGTCCTTTTCCAACTAATCTGGGTGGATTAGACCAGGGTTCTATTTGTAAATATACTCCTACAAATGTTGTCTTTGAATAGTCTTGCTTTGTCTTGTTGCTACTAAACATGGGTAAGAGCTGGTCCCTTACCACCATCACCACCCAAACCTTTTGTTCAAATAAACATACCCTCCAAACCTTTTGTTCAAATAAAAATGAGCCGATCTGAAACCAGAAAGATTGAACTGCCAATGTAAGTACCCCAACAGGGCTACTGTTGCCGTGAAGCCAAATGGATTTGATAAATTGTTAAGCGCAATGCAAGGAAAAATAGTAGAACTCGTTTGCTGTGCATTTTATATGACCGGATCTAGACCTGGAAATGTGTAAATTCCTTATCCTTTACAGAACCCAAATTGGAGCATTGATTGAAAGATGCTTGTATGTGGCAGGTCATGTCTTATTAACTTGATAGAGTGTTTTATTGAGGAGGTGATGAAGGAGATTGAAAGTGATGAAGGAGATTGTTGGCAGTGGATTTTAGTTAGGATTTGATAAGGCCCCTCCGGGTAGGCTGATCCAGCAGTTAAGATGTAGGGGTTTCATGATGACTTGGTCATATACATTCAGAGCTGGTGTATTGATAGGAGGGTTGTGATGGATGGTAGATATTCTGGCTCTAGCTCTGTGACCAATGGAGTTCTGCAGGGATCTATGCTGAGACCCTTGCTGTTTGTGATATGGAGATGCAGGTGGTGAGGAATGGAATGCTGTCGGAAGATACAGCGGGATATAGACCAACTGCAGAAATGGATGGGGAAATATCAGATCGAGTTTAACCGGAGCACGTGTGATGTGTTGCAATGTGGGAGGTTGAATGTAAGGAGAGAGTATACAGTTAATGGCAAGATCCTTAACAGCATAGATATGCAATGGGATCCTGGAGTTCAAGTTCATAGCTCTTAGAGGTTGGCAGCATAAGAAGATAGTGTGGTTAAGAAGGCGCATGGTATGCTTGCCTTCATTGCTAGGGGCATTGAATATAAGAGTCAGGAAGTCATGATGTAGCTCTATAGAACTTTGGTTAGACTGCATTTGGAGTATTACATACAGCTCTGGTCATTCCATTACAGGAAAGATGTGGAGGCTTTGTTGAGGGTTAAAAAAAAAAAAAAAAAAAAAAAAAGCACAAACAGTGAAAGTCCACGACACAACATAACACAGTGGCACCAAGGTGAGGAAGGCACCATAGTCCAGCCAGCCTCCCCTCCGTTCTTCCCAGATGTTCACTCGTGGTCGAGGCCTTCCTAGCACCCGCAGTCGCCGCCCCGGGTGGCCCGATGTTCAGGCCCTCTCGCCGGGCTGGTGGGACGCCGAACCCCGACGGTGAACATCCTCCTCAGCGGCCCGGACCTCCCGATCAGCCGCCTCCCGCAGCCGTAGGCCGCAGCTCCCGAGTCCGCAGCTCCCTGAGTCCGCAGGCCGAGCCGGGCAGAGTCGCAGGACCCCGCGCTGTCGATTAGCGCCGCCCGCGTTGGGAGCCCGCAAACCGCAGCTCCATGACTTCGGTGCCACAGGTCCAGCACTCCGGGCTCCAGACGGAGATCCCCGGTAAGGCATCGCCAGCCCCGCGATGTATCAGCGCTGTCCCGCCGCTGCTGGAGCTCTGGTCGATCCCGGTCGATCCGGTCGATCCCGGCAGGAAAGGCCACGCTAATCCAGTAGGTAGGCCGCTGGGGGGGGGGCGAGGACGCGACTCGAATAATAGTCGTGTCTTCACCAGGAAGCGGCTGAAGGACGGTATCCCCCGCACCGTACCCTCTTCCCCACATAAAAACACAAAAACCCCACAAAAAAACACACTTTTACATAACTAAATAAACAAAAAAACAAAAAGATACCGGGCTGTAGGTGGAGGCTGCTGGCACCAGCGCCACCGGAAGTACAACACCGTTTTTTTTTTTTGTTTTTTTTTTAAATTCTATTTTATTTTTAATATGTTTTATTATTTATTTATTTATTTTTATTTTTATGATACTGCCTGTAAGGGAAATTCATTTCGTTGTCTCTAACTGAGACAATGACAATAAATTTGAATACAATACAATACAATACCAGAATGCTGCCTGGATTAGAGGGTTTCGGCTGCCGAAAGAGGTTAGATATACTTGGATTGTTTTCTCTGGAACAACAATGATTGAGGGGAGACTTGATAGAGGAATATAAAATTGAGATGCATAGGTAGGGTAGACAGTCAGAACCTTTTTCTCCCAGAGTGGCAATAGAGGGAATAGGTATAAGATGATAGGAGGAAAGTTTAATGGAGACGTGAGGGTCTTTTTTTTGAGTGGTGGGGTCCTGAAACACACTATGAGGAGTGATAGTGGAAGCAGATGTGATAGTGGCATTTAGGAGGCTTTTGGATAGGCGCATGGAAGTGCAGAATATAGAGAGATATGGATCATGCACAGGCAGATGAGATCAGTTTAACTTGGTATCATGTTCAGCACAAACACTAAGAATGCCTTGCTGCTATCATGCAGAACCCAGGTGAGACTGCATCTGGAGTAAGTGAAGTGAAAGTGTGTCACTTGGATCCATAGAGGAGTGAAATCAAGAGTCACCAAAATGATTAAGAAGGAACTGCAGATGCTGGAAAATCGAAGGTAGACAAAAGTGCTGGAGAAACTCAGCGGGGGGGGGGGGGGTGGGGGCTGGGAAGAAGAAAGGAAGAGGAGGAGCCAGAGGACTGAGGGAGAGCTGAGAAGGGGAGTTCATCCACTCTAAACCCACTGACTCCCATGGCTATCTAGACTACACTTACTTCCTGTAAGGACTGCATCCCCAACTCCCAATTCCTCCGTCTACGCCGCATCTGCCCCCAGGAGATGTCCTCATTCTTCAGGGAACGGGGGTTCCGGAAGTGGCGGCGCTGGGAACGGCTGCGGCTCGCCTGCAGTCCGTTTGTCTTTTACTTTTTTGTGTTGTATTTTTCATTTTGTCTAGTTACGTTTTTGGTTTTTTAGGTTGTGTTTATGGGGGGGGTGGGGGGTGAAACGGGGCTAGCTGTCTCTCCCTTCGGGGGAATACGACCTTTTTGTCGTGTCCCCCTTCTCTGCCTCCGTCTACGCTGAGGCCAAATGGCGGAGCTGGCGACCTTGGGACTCTGGAGGCAGCTGACAGGACTCGCTCTGAGGGTGGCCCAGCCCGGGGCTGGAACTGCGCTCTCGTGAGAGCGGCCTGGCGAGGGGCTGAGAGACTCTCCCGTGAGGGGCTGTGGCCCGTCGGAGTGGCCCAGCCCGAGGGAGAACGGCATTCCCGTCGGTGTGGCCCAGCCCGAGGGATAACGGGACTCACGTGAGGGCGATCCGGCTCGGGGCTGGAACGGTGCTCCGGTGGCTGGGACGGCATTCTGGCGGCGGCGACCTGAGTCCTGGGTTCAGCCGCGGGCCGGCGGCTGCGTATGCTGGACTGGAGGGCGGCAGCTTCGACCACCCCCGGGCCGCGGTGTTTGAGCCGGCCCGTTGCGGGGTTCGGTGAGCCGCGGGACTGTTTGTACCATCGCCCGGTGGAGAATCACCTCAGCGCAGAGGGAGAAGAGGAAGGAAGAGACTGCAGCCCTATGATTTTTGCCTCCACCACAGTGAGGTGCTTGGAGGATACACTGTGGTGGTGTTAATTTGTGTTTATTGTTGTTATTATTGTATGATGTATGTATGACTGCAGGCACGAAATTTCGTTCAGACCGTAAGGTCTGAATGACAATAAAGGCATTCAATTCAATTCAATTCAATTCTCCTCCCCTACTATAGATGAGGCTTTCACCATGGTTTCTTCCATACCCCGTGACACTGCTCTCTCTCCCCATCCCCCACCCCCCACTCATAACAAGGCCTCACCTTCCACCTTACTAGCCGTCACATACAACAAATAATCCTCCATCATTTTCGCCACCTCCAACATGACCCCACCACTCGCCACATCTTCCCATCTCCTGCTTTACGCAAAGACCGTTCCCTCCGTAACCTTGACTTCTCCAATTTCTGGTAGCCCTTACTGTCTCCTCCCCTTCTCAGCTCTCCCTCAGCGCTCTGGCTCCTCCTCTTCCTTTTTTCTGCCCCCCCCCATGTTGGTCATGAAGTTGTATTTGAGGCGGGGGCTGTGGGGTGAACGGGCCGAGCGGCCTGGAGCCGGGGGAGGGAGAGGCCTAGTCCTTGCACCGGGTCCTTGCATGGTGAATAGAAAATAAGGTAATGAAATGAAGGGTGAGCCTTTCGAATGATCATTTTGAATGGCGGAGGTTTGAAGGGATAAATGTCCATCTTTATTTTTGCTTCAAAAGATTGTCTGATGCAGGCTTAATCGGGGGTGAGCCAGTGGTCTTGTGTTCATCATTTAAGTAGTTTTATTAAAGACCATCTCTCTCCTCTTGTTAAGGTATCTCAAGCAGATAATGGGATTGACATTCGTCAGAGAGGCACATGTGAAAAAGTTTAATAAACTAAAGACTTTCAACCTGCCAGGAGAGTTGGCGAGTTTAAAGTAAGAATTTAACTTTACTTTAATCATTGCTTTATTATTTGACCAGACAATAATCGGAGGATGTTGGTCATTGGCAGAAACTTGAGGTTAATACTTTTTCATCTTTTCCTGTTCTTTCTCACTCTCAGAAATCAATGTCATATGCTAATTTTGTGATTTTTTAAAAATCCCTCTCTTTCAGGTCGCTTCTTGAAGCCACATGGTCACCTGTGGTTTTTTGTCATAATGATGTACAGGAAGGTAAAGGTGTAGAATAAATAAGTATTCTATCGGGGGGGGGGGCTTTTATTTGACAGAATGAGCAGCTGAGCTGTGACAGACTGCAGTATCAACCAAATGTTTTGCAATTAGTTCTGGTCAATTATTGTTCAGAGCTATATTGTTCCCTTAGTAGTGTGTCTGAACACATTACTGTTCTGTAGTAATGCAAGGCAAATGACTGAGGTCTTTTGGGACCAACGACCATGGTTCTGTTGGCTTTATAATAGTTAAAGTCAGGGGAGGTCCAGAAGTGAAAATTTTGAATTGGGACAGTGCCAACCTTGATGGTATTAGACAGGAACTTGGAGTAGGATGTTTGCAGATAAAGGGATGTCCTGAAAGTGGGTTGCTTTTAAAAGTGTGGTGAGGCTTCTGGACACATCCTAAGGCTAACATGAAATTTTGAGCTGTTTGAATTTGGAAGAATCCAGACAAAGAATCGAAGCGCAGATCTAAGGCTGCTTGATAGCCCTCTCAATTCCTCCTTCCATTTGTCATAGTTATACAGCACAGAACTAGGCCCTTCAGCCAAACCAACCAAGATGTTCATCCCACCTGTCTGTGTTTGGCCTATAGCCCTCAACCTTTCCTATCCATGTACCTGTTCAAATGTCTTTTAAATATTGTACTAGTACTGGTCTCAACTACCTCCCCTGGCAGTTCGTTCCAGATACCCACCACCCTCTGTGTGGAAAAAGCTGATCCTCGGGGTCCTATTAAATCTTTCCTCTCTCACCTTGAATCTATATTCTCTGGTCTTGATTTCCCCTCTGCCAGGTAAAAGACTCTGTGCATTCACCCTATTTATTCCCCTCATGTTATTATATTTTTAAAAGATCACCCTTTAGTCTCCAGCCCTCCATGGAATAAAGTCTTAGCCTGCTCGACCTTCAGCTCGGGCCCCCAGTCCTGGTAACCTTCTCATAAATCTGCTCCTCACTCTTTCCAGCTCTGACGTCCTTCCTGTAGTAGGGTGACCAAAACTGAACCCAAAGGTAACATAATGTTCCAACTTCTATACTCAATACCCTGACTAACCTGGATGGATCCCTGGTTGCACCTCCTGCGGTTCCAAGGAAAAATACCTGGAAAGAGGTGGTTTGGGTTGGGTTGGAAGGGATGAGTGAACCAAGGAATTAAGGGAGTGGTCCCTATGGAAAGGGGTAGAGACATGGTACATTGATGAGAAAAAATGAAACCCCTCAAAATCCATGGGCCTATTCTAAATCAGTATGGAGAAGATTCTTGAAATGTTGCTGAATGCTTTTTCTGATTTACCTTGTTTCCCCTTTTCAAGGTAATATTCTCTATTTGGCGGACAAAGACGCAACATCCACAGATAAATTGATGCTGATTGATTTTGAGTACAGCAGCTACAACTACAGGTAATGACCTCTGAGCTATTAGGCTAAGATCCGAAGTCTCCAACACGAGCATGGGTACCAAAGATTTACACAAAGGGCTGGAATAACTCAGCGAGTCAGGCAGCATCCCTGGAGAATATGGATAGGTGTCAGGCTGGATACTTCAGACAAGTGACCAAGAAACACTCCTCCCTCCTTCCCCAATTTCCTCCACCCCCTCCCCAAAAACCACAGATAAGTACGAACTGGAAACCACCAATACATTCTGGTTTTGGCGATATTAGCTAGAGCCAAGCCATATTTGCAGGTGACATAATCTTGTTCTGGACAGGCTATTTATCGTTTTGGTCATGCAACTAGGTTGGATCTGACCACTGCCCTCAATGGCAATCACTCTTTGGGGGCTTAACTATTAGCTTTCCCTGGTTGGGGAGGAGTGATGGGGCTATGGGTTGCAATGGGAATCTGGGTTCCTGTTGGAGGGCGAGCGCGGGGGAAAGGGAGGACTGCTGCTTAACGTGTACCTTCTGCCTTGTCTTTGTTCGCAGGGGCTTTGACATTGGAAATCACTTCTGTGAATGGATGTATGACTACACTTATGATCAGTGGCCTTTCTTCAAAGCTAATATGGAGAATTATCCCAACCGACAGCAGCAGGTATTGACAACAGCAAGCTGGTCTTTGGGTATCTACACAAGGTGAAAAAGGAAGGGAAATTCTTCCTCTTACCACAACATCTGGCATTGGTCACACAAAAGTCAATGTTAGGCCTCTAAAGAAACGCTTTCAGAAGCTGTTTCTTGATTCTGAGAATCTTGCCATCAGGAATTCTTCATGTCTCAAAAACATTCATGGCCAACTTCCATTAACAGCAAATGTGATTTGTCTACTTCACTTAAATAACTTTAAACCCTTATTTCTCCTCAGCTTTCTGAATATTCGGGGAATAAAGGGGACTCGGTGCATGATGATCAGTTGAAAATTGAAGAAGAGATGATCATTGAGATCAACAGGTTGGGCACTTGTATGGAATAATCAGGGGGTTAAGTTAGTGAGAGGTTTTATAACAGTGGGGATATAAGGATGGTGAGGCTGGCAGCTAAACTGTGCTTTTCTGCACAAGTAACTGCTAGAATCTAAAGATTGGTGGACTTGGCAGATGCTGTTTAATCTACTCTCCATGTGAAACCTGAAGACCTCTTACTCTTCTTATGAGGTAGATGTTCATGCTAAATGGAGTCATGAGCCATGGTAGCAAGATTGAAAGCCCCAGAGGGCACTGACCTTTTAATACAGAAAATGCTAAAGCACATCTTGGGTAGTAAGAGTTATAGCCTCTGTTTTGTATTTCATGTTGAACAAAGTAGAGTGAGGCCTTTCCTGGAATATATTTCTTATCTGCCGCGGTGATTTTTGCCTCCCATGAATACTTACAGTGCAGCTCCAACCTCTTGCCACAATCTCACCTTTACGTTTACAGTCTCACTGCCTCACTGCTTCCCCTCCCTCCCAACCACTTTCAGCTCCAAAGTACCTCTCCAACCCGTTTAAGGAGACTGGAGAACACTGACCTAAAGCTGTGTATTACTCGTAGTAAAACTCCTCTAGTGCTGTTTTACAGTGACCTGTGCATGATTTTTGGGATGGATTGTTGACAATATTGCTGTAGAAACTCAGCGAGTGAGGCAGCATCTATGGAGTGAAGGAAATAGGCAATGTTTTGGGTCGAGACCCTTCTTCAGACAGGATTGATTAGTTGTTTGTCAGTAATAACGCCAGATTTAGAATGAAATTGTGGGAAGTTGGGCCAATGAAGGTTTTTTTTTCTGTTTTAACTAACTGATGCTATGTATTACTTTCTTAAGGTATGCCCTAGCCTCTCACTACCTGTGGGCACTCTGGGCTATTATACAAGCAAAGCTTTCCACAATTGAGTTTGGTTACATGGTGAGTTATGTGTGTCTGTGTGTCTTTCTGCCTCTCATTACACACTACCTCATCTTTTTTGTCTTCCCATTCTTGTGCATAAGTTAAGAGAGGACAGCAATGGGGTTATACATTGGCAAGGGATGTGAAATGGCTAACCGACATGAGTAAATGGTTCTTTTTTGGATTGGCAATCGGTAGCTAGTGCAACTATATATAATCTACAGTTTTGATCGGGATGAAATGACGGGCATTTGCTGATGAGACAAAGTGGGTTAGCAAGTTGAAGAGTGCACAGGTCACAAAGGATGTAGTGAGTGGGAGATGAAGTGGGAGATGAAGACTGCTGTGGGAAAATGGGGTTATCTATTTTGGATGAAAGTTTGGAAAAAACAAAATATTATTACGTGAAAACTGTTGTAAATGGTTTGGGGAGTGGAATACGTGAAAAAGTTAATATGCAAGCAGTTGGGAAGGTTGGTGGGATCCTGGTCCCTTATGTGAGAGGTATGGGGTGTGGAGATGGTACAGAGAAAGTTCATTCAGAATATCCCCCGATGAAATAGTTGACAAATGTTGAAAGAGGCCATCTTCCCTTGTGGGGGGTATCTGTAACATGAGCATATTTTGAATAACGGCCGCTCATTTTGGACAGAAAATAGATTTCCTTCTCTCATAGGGTGGAGATGGTGTCTATGTCACCTAAAATATATTCCGACATTTGCACTGAAGATGAGGTGGAATGGGGGAAAATTGATGTTGATGCCAAGAGTTTGTCAGCCATGATAGTACTGAATCGTGGAGGATGAACAATTGACCAATTTAGCCTGCTCCTGCATCTTGTTTTCCCATCCTTGCCTGCCCTCCTGCCTTGCACTGTCCCTCCCCTCCACCACAGCATCCTCCCTTGACTGGCTCACCCACTCACTTGCTTCCCACTTTATAAATTGGAGATGATTCTGCTTTGTGCTCTCTGAAGAACTAAGGTGATGTCTCTTTTGTTTCAGGATTATGCCCTGTATAGACTGGAAGCCTACTTTGATCAGAAGAGAATACTTGGTTGACTTGCTGTACAGTGCTAGCACTGCTTGGAATTTAGCACGTTTCTGTTATTAATTATTTTTTAAAATTGCATTTTGCTTCAAATTAGTCCAGGACCATTTTAAACCTGATCAGTGACTGCACTTTGAAATCACACAAATGTAGGTCGATGAACTCGAATCACAGACTAAAAATGGTGATCATGGACTTCTTGGAAGGGCTGTGGTTGAGAAAGTTAATCTCCAGTCCTGTGAAACCCTGGGTCACAGATGATCGTGCAGGAGCTTGTAGCAATATGTTTCTTGTGTGTGTTCTTGTACTGTGTATCTCCGTCCTCATGCTCCAGCTGTCTCCCAACACATGAACTACAAGGCTGGTTTTCCTTGTCACGACAGTGCTTTTAAGTAGCCGTTTGTGCTGGATATTTTGATTAAGATGGTCTGATTGGACTGATTAAGACCTTGGGGTTTACTTTGATGATTTAAGTTAATGGTGTCTCTGGCAAAGCCAGCACTTGTCATCCCTAAGTGCTATCAAACAGGTGACAAAAGATTATCTTGAATGCTGCAAGGTATTTCAAAGTTGTTGGGTAGGGTGTTCTAAGATTTAAACATGATGGTAAAGAAGAAATGACTCCACATTAGCCATTTATTAGAAACATAACCCGTGGGTGGTGTTCCAGTGCACCTGTTACCCTCTTTGTTTTTGATGGAAGAGTTCACATAACCACAGAAGTAATTGGGTGTCGGTTTGAATATGTTTCCACACCATTTGATGAAAATAAAATGAGTACAGTTAAACAATGCAAACTAGTTTGATATGTGGTATAGAATACTGTGCTGAGGTTGGTACAGTTGCAAGGAAGATCTGCCCAGGTTCCTACTCAGGAAAGATAAACAAATAGTGGAAACTTGATGAGAAAAAATTCTCAACATTATAATTTCTCGGTAATATCAATGGATGGAGAAAGAATTGTGTGTCAGTTCAATGACTTACATTTCTAATTTTTATCTCTCGGTTGCATGACCTGCTTCCATTCTTTTGTCCCTGCTTCTGATCATGGTTTAGAAATGAAGAACAGTTGTTCACCTCAATAATTAAAGCTTGTATTAGCTCATTCTAAGGACATATTTTGGTGTCACTCATGCTACTAACCGTGTGTGTGTGTGTGTGTGTATGTATATGTGTATAGACAGACTCGTGTTAAGCACTGAATTCTCGCTAATTAACTCAAATAAACAAGTACGAGTTGTTCTTTCACTCTTAATATCAGGTTAAGGAATTATGCATACGAGGCATTGTGCAAGTCTACAATCATTCCAGACCCTGTTCAATATGTTGGGAGTTTCACTCTTGTGAAACTTGTGTTTACAGATTGAGTCTCTTCCTCTGGCTGTTCACCCTTCAACCAATGGAAGCAATAGTAACACACCATAATCTGCTGCCCCAATCGTTTGGCACCTGGTTCACACCGGCCTCAGTCCATGCACTCTTCTTAAAGGGACCTGAGCCCACTGGAAAGCTTGTTATACCACTGTATTGTGTAATGTTTTTGTAAGTGAGTTGGGAGTTAACTGGAATAACATCCAATTGTATGAAAAAATCTGCCACCCAGCTGTACCAAAGTCCCAAATGTTCCAGAACCATTTTACTGTTTTGTCAGTTACTATGATTTTTTTTCATACCACCAGATGCCAGATATGAGGTGGGGGTGGGAGATGGGAAGCGGCACATTAAAACTGCGATGAACATCAGCTTGGCTCTTGCAGTCTACTCCTTAACCCCCCCCCCACCCCCACCCCCACGCCCCAGCCTTTGTCATTCCCAAGGTGTGGCAACTGAACAAAGGTTTTGCCAGAGTTTTTATCATAGCTTGTAGGGAAGAAAACAACAAGATGTGGTGTCACCAAGCAAATCATTCCACCTGTCTTGGGAAGCAAAGATCTGTTAGTTAATCTAATTTGATCATCCTTTCTATGTCTGGGCCCATTCATTTTACATCATTATTGACATTAAATAAAGTGGTGTGGTGTACAATCATTCAGTGTATGTGTCATAACTGTGACCTTCAGTGAAGCTTTAGTGGATTATTGATTCATATTCATCTTGGAGCTGGTATTCCATTCAGGTAACCAGCATATGTAAACCATCTGAGCTAAACTTATCCCATCTCAATTTCATGGACTTGACAGAATTGAAGCAAATTCTGTGAGGAAGAATTTTGTGACCACATATTTTAAAGTTGGAATTGTACCATTATGTTTATTCCAACCATTAGTATAGATTTTCTCTGCTCCACATTCTCTTTGACACTGGCCATTCTGCCCAAGAGATTCGTACAATGTTTTTCCTTCACATCCACTGCTTCCATCTTCTAATTCCAACAAATCCTGCAATTTCTTTAACTTTTCTCAATTCTCTACTATCTGTTGCAGTTATTTGTAGGGGTGAGTTACGCATAAACAGGTTCAGTGAAGAAGTGTCCCCCATGTTGTTCAATGGGTTTGTGTTTGATCATATTTGTGGTACTGGTTCTGATTTCACTACATTAATTGGTACATGTGACAATAAACTGACCTTTGAACCTTTGATTTCACCCCATTGGAAAACAATGTCTCCATTTATACTGTCAAACCCTTGCGTGGTAAAGTTCAAATGATCTCTGTTATAGAGAACAAAGCATTGGCCAGTTGCATCTTTGCTGATTGCATATCTGAGAAGTATTTTGCTTGAAAGCCTTGCTAATCTTTGCAAATTAACAATTGTACACGACATTTGTAGTTTAATTTGATCTTTAATTTTCTATACCTTCAGAAACTAATCTTAATACACTGAACACAGTAAAAGTTAAGTTGTAATTACTGTTCCCCTAACTCTAATATCACATCTATTTTATTTTTCATCTGTTGTTATGTCTGGTATCTTCACTTTTTAATTCTACCTTCATGTTTACCTACTTCTACAATGCACAGGACTGACAGTTGGCTCGGGTCTGAGAGAAACTCCTGTTTGATTTGTTTAAAAATGATTTGCAAGAAAATAAATTATCTACCACTTAACATCACATGCTCTTCTTTGGTTTGATCATTGAGTTGATTCTGGGATCTTTGTGAATTGGTGAACATCAATCCACTAAAGTCCTTACCAATATGCCATAATTCCAAATAAATGGTGTATTTAATGGAATCCTGAGCAGCTTAACCGCAAGGAAGTATTTCACAAGAATGTGATGGGAATACTAAACAGCAAGAATGGAAGGGTTTCGGCCCGAAACGTCGCCTATTTCCTTCGCTCCATAGATGCTGCTGCACCCGCTGAGTTCCTCCAGCAATTTTGTGTACCATGGACAGCTATATATTCATGTACCTATCAAGCCTGTTAATTGGCAATATTATATGTGGTTCCACTGTCATTTCTGACAGCACGTTCTGGGTAACCACTGTTATCTGTGTAAAGTAAAACTTGCCCTACACATCTCCTTTAAACTTTGCCCTTCCCATCTTAAAGTTATGCCCTCTAGTATTTGACATTTCCACCATGTCTACCCCCATCTAGGATTGACATAATTTAAAATACTTCTATCTTCCCTCAACCTCTGACATTCAAGAGAAAACAATCCAAAGTTGTCCAATTTCTCCTTATAGTGAATATCCTCCAACCCACACAGCATTCTGGTAAACCTCTTCTGCACTCCCACATAAATCTTCACATCCTTCATGTAATGGGTCGACCAGAACTGCACACCATACTCCAAATGTGGCCTAAACAAAATCCTATGGTGTTGCAACATGACTTCCTGATTCTTATACTTAATGCCCCAATCTTTGAAGGAAAGCATGCCATATGCTTCCTTTACCACTCTATCTACTTATGTTGTCATTTTCAGAGATCTATATACTTAGATCCCAAGATCCCTTTCTACATCAATGCGGTTAAAGGCTCCATGAACTAGATACATTCCCCTGGCATTTGATCTCCCAGAGTGCAACATCTTAAACTTGCTCATCTGCCATTTCGCCACCTATTTCTGTAGCTGATCTATATCCCAATGTACACTTTGAAAGCCTTCCTCTCTTTCTGCAACTTCACCAATTTTAGTGTCACCCACAATCTGACTTTCCAACCAATCGGCATTTACACACATCATTTATATATATCACAAATAAGAATTCTCAGCGCAGATCCCCGCAGAATGCCATTGGTCGCAGATCTGCATCAAAGCTCTGTTTTCTATGACGAAGCTACTTCTGAATCAAAATGACCAAGTCACCATAATTAGCCCATTCTCGTACAAACAAACCTATCCTATCCATGTACCTGTCTAGATGTTTCTTAAAAGTAGTACCTGTCTCAACTACCTCCAGCAACTTGTTCCATTGGCCTCCCACCCTTTGTATAAAAAAAAAAGTTGCCCCTCCAGTTTCCTATTAAATCTTTCCCACCAAATTTTAAACCTACATCCTCTGGTCCTTGATTCCCCTACCCTGGCTAAAAGACTCTGTGCCTTTACCCTATCCATTCTACTCATGATCTTTTTCACCTCTATAAAATCACCTGTCATCCTCCTGCGCTATAAAGAATAAATGCTCACATTTTCCCTTCGATTCCTAGTGACATCCTCGTAAATCTCAGCTTTTCCAGCTTAACGATGTTCGTTCTTATAACAGGACTACCAAAGCTGAACACAATACTCCAAATGTGGCCTCACCCATGTCTTGCACCACAGTAACAAGGCCTTCTATCTCCTATACTCAATAGTCTGACTGATGAAAGCCAATGTGCCAAAAGCCTTCTTGACCACCTTATCTACCTGAGATGCCCCTTACAAGGAACTATATACCTGCCCTCCTGGATCACTTTGCATGACAACATTCTGCAGAACCCTGCCATTCACTGTGTAGGTCCTGCCTTGGTTAGACTTCCCAAAATGCACCATCTCACACTTCTCTGTATTAAGTTCTATCTACCATTCCTCAGCCCAACTGCCCAACTGATCTAGATATTGGAGCAATGTTTGACAGCCATCTTCACTATCTACAATTCCACACACTTTAGTGTCATCTGTCACACACTTTAGTGTCATTTACTAATGCCGATTATGTTCTCATTCAAATTATTGAAATAGAAGACAAATGGGCCCAGCACCAAACACTAAGGCAAACCATTAGTCACAGGCCTCCAGTCCGCAAAGGAGCCTTCAACCATCGCCCTCTGCTTCCTTCCATGAAGCCAATTTTCTATCCAGCCTGCCAGCTGTCCTTGTATCCTATGAAATCTAACTTTCCAGAGCAGCATACCATGTGGAACATTGTCAAATGCCTTGCTGGAATCCAATTTTACAACATCTACAGCTCTACCCTCATTAACCTTTTTTGTCCTTTCTTCAAAAAAGCTTAGAATTGTGAGACACGATCTCCCACATATCCTGAGGGATGCTGTGTATCCCTAATCAGCCCCTGTCCATCTAAATGCATGTATATCCTATAATCTTTAGTAACTTTCCAATCACATGTTACACTCATTGGCCGATAGTTCCAGGTGTTTCCCTATAGCCCTTCTTAAATAGAAGCACAACATTTGACATCCTCCAGTCTTCCGGCACCTCACCCGTACCTAATGATGACTCATAAATCTCACCTGGGGCACCTGTAATTTCCTCGCTATCCTCCCACAATGTCCTCAGTTATATCTGACCAGGCCCTGAAGATTTATCTACCTTCAAGGGCATTAGGACCTTCAGCACCTCCTCAATCGTAATACTGCCCTCAAGACACTTCTATTTACTGCTGCAAATTCCCCAGTCTTCATGTTTCTCAATGGTAAAAACTGAGGATAAAAACTCATTAAGGACCTTGGTCATCTCCTGTGGCTACACACAGTTACAAGGTCATTAGGAATAGCAGTAGTATTAGGCCATTTGGCCCATCAAGTCAATTCCACCACTCAATCATGGCTGATCTATCTCCTAACCCCATTCTCCTGCCTTTTCCTCATAACCTCTGACGCATGTACTAATCAAGAATCTATCTCTGCCTTAAAAATATCTACTGACGGCCTCCGCAGCCTTCAGTGGCAAAGAATTCCACAGATTCACCACCCTCAGATTAAAGAAATTTCTCCTCATCTTTCACTATTTGTATGTTTCAATTAGATCCCCCCACATTCTCCTAAACTCCAGCGAGCACAGGCCCAGTGCCGACAAGCGCTTATCGTAGGTTAACCTACTCATTTGTGGGATAATTCTTGTAAACCTCCTCTGGATCCGCTCCAGAGCCAGCACATCCATCCTCAGATATGGCGCCCAAAATTGCTCACAATATTCCAAATGCGGCCTTACCGGCAGAGAGGCTCAACATTACATCCCTGGTTTTGTATACAAGCCCTCTTGAAATAAATGCTAGCATTGAGTTTGCTTTCTTTACTTCTGATTCGACTTGCAGATTAACTTATTGGGAATCCTGCACCAGCACTCCCAAGTCCCTTTGCTCCTCTGATTTCTGGATTCTCACCCCATTTAGAAAATAGTCTACGCCTTTATTCCAACAAAATGCATAACTCCACACTTTGCTACACTATATTCCGTCTGCCACTTCTCTGCCCACTCTTCCAACCTGTCCAAATCTTTCTGCAGAGTCCCTGCTTTCTCTGCACTTTCCGCCCCTCCACCTATTTTCGTATCATCCGCAAAACTTGCCACAAAGCCCTCAATCCACTCATCCAAAGCATTAACAAACAAAGTTGACCGCTTTGTTTCATGAGGGGCCCCATTCTTTCACTGGTTACACTTTTAAACTCCTCCAGGGATACACTGGATCCCAGCTGCCTATTCCTGCCCCATGCCTCCTTCGCATTCTTGACCAGAGCTTCAATTTATCTTGTCATCCAAGCTCACTTACACCCACCTGCTTTGCCCTTCACTCTAACAGGAACATGCAGGTGCTGGACTCTTGTCAGCACACTCTTTAAAACATCCCACTTTCCCAACATTCCTATTCCTTCAAACAACCTGCTCCAATCAACTTGAGTGAGTTCCTGTGTAATATCTTAAGTTACCCCTGTTCCATTTAGAATTTTAACTCGTGGGCCCATCCTATCTCTCGACCAACAGTTTTTGGTATTAAATCTTTATTTTATTTTTTAAATGTTTGCAATTCGCTGCAGATCAGTCCAGTCCCATTTCATAACTAATCAACGGGCTGCATGTGACTGACAGATTGGTGTGCAAATCATAATCAAATCATGTGCTAGAAATGATGATCATTGATTTTTAGGGGGAACAATTGAGGAAGGCAACGTCCAGGACCAACCCCGTGAATCTTTGGGCCCACAGGCTTGTAGCAGTGTTTGTTCAGTGTGTGTTCATGTACTTTGTATCTCTGACCTTCCTCTACCCAGTAGTCTCCCAATCCGTGAGGTACAGTTCCACAAAGCTAGTTTTCCTTGAAAAGCAGTTGAGAATTGGGCCTGTTACAGTGGTTTAAAGTGGTGGATTGTGTTGGGTGGTCCAAGGGTGAGCATGACTGTTCCAATTCAGACTTTGTAGTGGTTTACTTTTCATTCTTGTGTCTCCAGCAAAGACAGCAATTGTCCATCCCTTGTTTCCCTGAACCAGGTGGTGGGAAGAGATTGCCTTGAACGCTACATTCATCTTGTGAAGATATTTCCATGTTGTTGGGAAGGGTGTTCCAGGATTTAAACCTGGTGATGTTGAAGAAATGTGTCCACATCAGTCTGACTTGGAAACATAACTTGGAGAACCGGTGACTGGTGTTGCCGTGCACATGCTCCATTCCTTCTTGATGGAAGGGTCACTTTGCTTAGATATGCGGAGACATGGGTGACTGCAGATGTGGTAATCTACAGCAAAATAACATTTCTTGATGATCACAGTGATCAGGGAGCATCTGTGGAACATCTTGTATTCCACTGGGGTAATCTATAACCCAATGGTATTAACACTGAATTTTTCAATTTCACGTATCCCGCCCTCCCCGTGTACCTGTCTCTCTCCTGCTGATTCACCCAGATTTTCTCACTGTCATTTTGTCAACCCTCTCCCCTTCAGTCCACCATCACCCAGTGTAGTTTCCTTCCCCCCACTGGGTTCCATCTATCACACCCACCCACTTAACCTACTGTATCTCCTATTCCCTCCCCCAACTAGTTCCACCTGTCCATCTTACATCACTTAACTGGTTCCCCTTTTCATCTTCTTTACTTCTCAGATTCAAGCGCCTGCAGTCTCTTGTGCCTCCACATGACCATCCAGTCTCTCTCCCCCACCTGGCTTAATCCGCCCATTTCATCTCACTGCTTATCTGTCTCCACCGAAAATCCATCGGCCCCTGTCTCCCAACTCCATCTCTCAGCTCCATTTGGCCATCACCCCACCTCATCTCATTCACCTATCACCTCAACCGTCCCCACCTCATCACACTGCCTATCTCCCCTCTCTACTTTTAGTCTAAATGAGAGTCTCGCCCCCCCCCCAAGTGCCTATCATCACAGCTACCCTCCTGAGTTTTCCCAATACTAAGATACAATTTTGAATGCAATTTTACCCATTTCAGGCGAGTAGCCAGTTAGTGTGCTGCTGAGCAATGCACACTAGGTTGGTCTATTACATAAACCAAATTGCTGTGCTGAGGTCCGCGCAGAGATGCTTCCTAACCCTTTGGGTTCCTCCCGCACTTTGTGTCTATCTTTAGTTCATTTTGCAAATTCTGTGCCGCCTTCTCCTCAGCGCAGCACTGAGTGCAGAGGTGGGGAGGAAGCAACAGTGGGACAGGAAGGCTGCGAGAACCTGGACTCACACAACACCAAACACACAGCTCATGATGCAGTTCTCTTTATTATTGGCTAAGAAGTTAAGTGAATACAGTCACCACAGACAGTGAGAGCGGCTACAAAGAAATCAAAGCACTGGATCCACTGCTGGAAAGGATGAGTGGATGATTCTGGAGTCTTCTAATCGCAGAACAGTTTGTAATAACAAACAAAAGGAAGACTTCTGTCGCATTTGAGATCATTCCAAGTACCGTCACCTAGAAGCAGGGAATGCACTTACATGTTAGTTCATAATCAAAATGCTGCAATAGAGATAATCTGGAGAAAAAAAAAACTGGAAATACTCAGTATGTCAGGTAGCATTTTTGCAGAGGAAACGGGAAGGTTACTGATGGAAATATTATCTCTGTTCCTCTCTCCACAGATGCTGCCTGACCTGCTGAGTGTTCCCAGCATTTTCTGTTTGCCATTTGGTCTAAATGTTTCATCTGTTTGAGCCAGAGCCTGTGAGCTTGACTTGGTCAGTGAGTTTGACGTAAATATAGGGAGTCACTTCTTGTGGAGGTGTCAGGTGCAGTCAGAGTGTGTGTTGATGAAACATTCCTCTAACTCCAGACTCAGAACTGCTGTAGTTTTGGGAGCAACAGCAGCAGGAGCTTAGCAAGAGATACGACTGATTGGCTCTAGCCCAAGTGGGAGGAGAGAAGCGAGTCAGTGCTGGGAAAACAGTTGAAAACTGAGGAATTTGGTTTGTAAATTGGTAAATCAGGCAATTTATCAGTCAATTTAAGCAAGACTGCTCTTAGCGAGCGGCAGTGAGAGAGCGGCCTTGTGAGGGAAGTGCCCTGTGAGAAAAGTGTGAGCCTTTGGCTCGAGAGTCTTCGGAGAGGAGACGAAAGAAGGAGATGTCAGGCAAGCTGATTCAGTGCGATGCTTGCAGTATGTGGGAGGTCAAGGACACCGCTAGTGCCTCTGGCTGCTACAAATGCGAGAAGTGCATCCAGGTAGAGCTCCTGAAGGGCTGTGTTGGGGAACAGGAGAAGCAAGTGGATGACCTCCGGTTCGTCCGAGAAACGGAGTCGTTCCTCGACAAGTCCTACAGTACGATTGTTACACCTAAGGTACTGGAAGAGAGAAGGTGGGAGACAGTGAGAACGGGAGGGAAGCATGGAATGCCAACGTCCCCGGGTGTTGTACCTCTTGTGAACAGGTTCACCCACTTAGAAGTTGTCGGGACAGAAGAGGTGTTTACACTGGGCGGCGGACTGGCTTGTGATGCGAATAGGGCTGTTGAGCCAAAACCAAAAAGGCCTAAGGCAGGCAACGCCATTGTAGTGGGAGACTCCATTGTGAGAGGTACGGACAAGGGTTTCTGCGGCAAGAGATGGGATGCGAGGATGGTGTGCTGCCTTCCTGGTGCCAGGATCCAGGATGTCATGGACAGAGTGCAGAAAATCCTCAAGGGCGAAGGTGAACATCCGGAAGTGGTAGTGCATGTCGGCACAAACGATGTCGGAAAGAAGGGGATGAATATTCTGCAGCGTGACTTTAGAGAGCTCGGAAAAATGCTGAAAAGCAGGACCTCCAGGGTTGTTATCTCCGGTTTGCTTCCAGTTCCTCGTGCTGGCGAGAGCAGGAACAGGGAGATACGGGACCTGAACGTGTGGCTGAAGAACTGGTGCACGGGGCAGGGATTTAGATTCTTAGATCACTGGGATCTGTTTTGGGGTAAGGGGGAACTGTACAAAAGGGACGGATTGCATCTTAACAGGTGTGGGACCAGCATTCTGGCAGGCAGGTTTGCCACTGCTACACGGGTGGTTTTAAACTGAATAAGGGGGGTGGGGTGTCAAATGGGATAGTGGAGGATGGAGTTAAAGGGAAAGGGTTTCTTAAATGTGTGAGCGTAGAGACAGAGGGGTGTAAAATGAGGGTAGAAGCAATAGGTAGCAAGGTGAAAAGTAAAAGTGGCAGGCAGACAAATCCAGGGCAAAAATCAGAAAGGGCCACATTTCAACATAATTGTATAAGGGGTAAGAGTGTTGTAAAAACAAGCCTGAAGGCTTTGTGTCTCAATGCAAGGAGCATTCGTAATAAGGTGGATGAGTTGAATGTGCAGATAGCTATTAATGACTATGATATAGTTGGGATCACGGAGACATGGCTCCAGGGTGACCAAGGCTGGGAGCTGAACATCCAGGGATATTCAATATTCAGGAGGGATAGAGAGAAAGGAAAAGGAGGTGGGGTAGCGTTGCTGGTTAGAGAGGAGATTAACGCAATGGAAAGGAAGGACATTAGTTTGGAGGATGTGGAATCGGTATGGGTAGAGCTGCGAAACACTAAGGGGCAGAAAACGCTGGTGGGTGTTGTGTACAGGCCACCTAACAGTAGTAGTGAAGTTGGAGATGGTATCAAACAGGAAATTAGAAATGCGTGCGACAAAGGCAAAACCGTTATAATGGGTGACTTCAATCTACATATAGATTGGGTGAATCAAATTGGCAGGGGTGCTGAGGAAGAGGATTACTTGGAATGTATGCGGGATAGTTATCTAAATCAACATGTAGAGGAACCAACGAGAGAGCAGGCTATTTTAGACTGCGTATTGAGTAATGAGGAAGGGTTAGTTAGCAGTCTTGTTGTACGTGCCCCCTTGGGCAAGAGTGACCATAATATGGTTGAGTTCTTCATTAGGATGGAGAGTGACATTGTTAATTCAGAAACAATGGTTCTGAACTTAAAGAAAGGTAACTTTGATGGTATGAGACGTGAATTGGCCAAGATTGACTGGCAATTAATTCTAAAAGGGTTGACGGTGGATATGCAATGGAAGACATTTAAAGACTGCATGGATGAACTACAAAAATTGTTCATCCCAGTTTGGCAAAAGAATAAATCAGGGAAGGTAGTGCATCCGTGGATAACAAGGGAAATCAGGGATAGTATCAAAGCGAAGGATGATGCGTACAAATTAGCCAGTAAAAGCAGCATACCGGAGGACTGGGAGAAATTCAGAGACCAGCAGAGGAGGACAAAGGGCTTAATTAGGAAAGGAAAAATAGATTATGAAAGAAAACTGGCAGGGAACATAAAAACTGACTGCAAAAGTTTTTATAGATATGTGAAAAGAAAGAGATTAGTTAAAACAAATGTAGGTCCCTTGCAGTCAGAAACGGGTGAGTTGATCATGGGGAACAAGGATATGGCGGACCAATTGAATAACTACTTTGGTTCCGTCTTCACTAAGGAAGACATAAATAATCTGCCGGAAATAGCAGGGGACCGCGGGTCAAAGGAGTTGGAGGAATAGAGTGAAATCCAGGTTAGCCGGGAAGTGGTGTTGGGTAAATTGAATGGATTAAAGGCCGATAAATCCCCAGGGCCAGATAGGCTGCATCCCAGAGTACTTAAGGAAGTAGCTCCAGAAATAGTGGATGCATTAGTAATAATCTTTCAAAACTCTTTAGATTCTGGAGTAGTTCCTGAGGATTGGCGGGTAGCAAACGTAACCCCACTTTTTAAGAAGGGAGGGAGAGAGAAAACGGGAATTACAGACCAGTTAGTCTAACATCGGTAGTGGGGAAACTGCTAGAGTCAGTTATTAAAGATGGGATAGCAGCACATTTGGAAAGTGGTGAAATCATTGGACAAAGTCAGCATGGATTTACAAAAGGTAAATCATGTCTGACGAATCTTATAGAATTTTTTGAGGATGTAACTAGTAGCGTGGATAGGGGAGAACCAGTGGATGTGGTGTATCTGGACTTCCAGAAGGCTTTCGACAAGGTCCCACATAAGAGATTAGTATACAAACTTAAAGCACACGGCATTGGGGGTTCAGTATTGATGTGGATAGAGAACTGGCTGGCAAACAGGAAGCAAAGAGTAGGAGTAAACGGGTCCTTTTCACAATGGCAGGCAGTGACTAGTGGGGTACCGCAAGGCTCAGTGCTGGGACCCCAGCTATTTACAATATATATTAATGATCTGGATGAGGGAATTGAAGGCAATATCTCCAAGTTTGCGGATGACACTAAGCTGGGGGGCAGTGTTAGCTGTGAGGAGGATGCTAGGAGACTGCAAGGTGACTTGGATAGGCTGGGTGAGTGGGCAAATGTTTGGCAGATGCAGTATAATGTGGATAAATGTGAGGTTATCCATTTTGGTGGCAAAAACAGGAAAGCAGACTATTATCTAAATGGTGGCCGACTAGGAAAAGGGGAGATGCAGCGAGACCTGGGTGTCATGGTACACCAGTCATTGAAAGTGGGCATGCAGGTGCAGCAGGCAGTGAAGAAAGCGAATGGTATGTTAGCTTTCATAGCAAAGGATTTGAGTATAGGAGCAGGGAGGTTCTACTGCAGTTGTACAGGGTCTTGGTGAGACCACACCTGGAGTATTGCGTACAGTTTTGGTCTCCAAATCTGAGGAAGGACATTATTGCCATAGAGGGAGTGCAGAGAAGGTTCACCAGACTGATTCCTGGGATGTCAGGACTGTCTTATGAAGAAAGACTGGATAGACTTGGTTTATACTCTCTAGAATTTAGGAGATTGAGAGGGGATCTTATAGAAACTTACAAAATTCTTAAGGGGTTGGACAGGCTAGATGCAGGAAGATATCTCCCGATGTTGGGGAAGTCCAGGACAAGGGGTCACAGCTTAAGGATAAGGGGGAAATCCTTTAAAACCGAGATGAGAAGAACTTTTTTCACACAGAGAGTGATGAATCTCTGGAATTCTCTGCCACAGAGGGTAGTCGAGGCCAGTTCATTGGCTATATTTAAGAGGGAGTTAGATGTGGCTCTTGTGGCTAAGGGGATCAGAGGGTATGGAGAGAAGGCAGGTACAGGGTACTGAGTTGGATGATCAGCCATGATCATATTGAATGGCGGTGCAGGCTCGAAGGGCCGAATGGCCTACTCCTGCACCCAATTTCTATGTTTCTATGTTTCTATGTTACCCCCTTGTACATTCCACCTGCACAGTTACACTGAGTGTTTGGCCCCTGGCTCCTGTATTACATCCCATACATCCTCCTCTCACTGCTTGTAAGTAACTCCAGTTCTGTGTAACACCAGGTCTGTTGAAGTAACCTGTTCAATACTGTTTCTGAAATTAACGTCGATCAAAAAACATTTATTTTACTGTTAAACTTACGATAACGATTAACACAGTCTTCGTCACCTCCAGAATTATTAGGTTCCCCACTTGACCAGTTTTTGTAAATGGATGAAGATCCATCGGCCCATCTGAAATTACCTTCCTGTGGGTATAAATCACTGGTCATTGCTGTTGGAATGCTGAGTAAGCTGCCACATAACAGTACAGGGAGGAGCTGTACCTGAGCTGGAGTGAGAACAGAATACCAGCAGCTGGGACAAGTAGGGCAGTGGATGGGAGTTTAAACTATGGACTGGCAGGGTGCGGGAATATCATATAAGTAACAGGCACAAGTAACCAGTAACTGTTCCTCCATTCTGTGGCACTTTGGTGAAGTTTACATTTCCTTGCCCTTCAGGGACCAGCCCAGATCAGTATATCTGGAATATTCACTTCCCAGTCCAAGGACTCGAGGCGCTTTGAATGTGTCTGAACATTTAGCATATCCTTTCCTCGGGGAATACCAAGTTCTAGACATGTTTTGCAGAATTTAAATATAAGATAAACGGTAAAATGGTCAATTATTTTCTTGGGTTTAGTTTGGCCAATGTTATATCTATCGGCATGAGCACTTTGCTCAAGTGAATCTGTTTCATGTTATCTGGGCTAAGTCAACAAAAGGGCCAAGGGAAATAAAATGATTCAATGTCAGGAAAGGATTAACTGGAACCCGACTGCAGAAGCGATCGGGCAGAATGAAGGGAGAAATGGGAGATGCTGATGGAGACAAGACCACAGCAGTAAAGAACAGGACGTAAATAGCAGAGCAGACACATCAGTGAGATCAGGTTCTCGCCTGGTTCCCAACACAGCGGCAGGAATTGTGGCCAGCACTGATCAGCATGATCATAGTGAAGGGTGGGACAAGCTCGAGGGGCTGAGTGGCCTACTAAAGGTATGTTATTAGTCACATTCACATACACCCAGGTGTAGTGAAGTGAAATGCTTTTTGCCATTTTGCAGCACACAAAAAAAGAATGCAGACATAACACCAATGAGAGTCTTAAACACATAGAACATCCCCCCACAATGGCTCCCACCATGAGGGAAGGCACAAAGTCCAGTCCCCAACCCCAGTTCACCCAACTCCTGCTCCCATTTTGTTGTGTATGTGTATTTTATATTGATATTGTTTTTACCCCTTTATAATGCTGATTCCATCAGTACTCTGATCCCGAGGAACACATCCTGACTGTAAAGCCAGTTACTCGTGCACAAATCTGTGGAGATCACTTCTCGAGATAAAGAATTTAAAAACAGAGAAGTTGTGTGAAAATGGTATAGAACCTTGGTGAGACTGCACTCGGATACTGAACACAGTTCTTGTCACCATGACATGGGAGGGGCACAGATACACCAGTGAAGGTGAAAACATATTTCCAGGGAAGGCTGCAGAACAGAGAGATGGTATTTACCAACAAAAGTTGAACCAACCAGAGCCCTTTCATCCACCAGTGCTGAGGGTGACCTATATCTTCGTTACTAAATGACCTTGTGTTTTAGTTTTTTAGAGATACAGTGTGAAAACGGGCTCTTTGGCCTTCTGAGCATGCACGGACCAGGAATCAGCCATACATGACCTATCCAATGCACCAGGGACAATTTACAGAAGCCAATTAACCTACAAATCTGCATGTCTTTGGAATATGGGAGGTAACCAGGCTACCTGCTGAAAGCCCATGCAGTCACAAGGAGAACGTACAAACTCCGTACAGACAACACCCACAGGCAGGATCGAATAAGGGTATCTCGCGCTGTAAGGCAGCAACTCTATTGTTGTGCCACAGTACCGCCACTGGCCAGAATTTTAATATAATTTCTTAGAATAATGCATCCAATTATAATTGGCTGGAAATTGTCTACATTCTTGAGTAAAGACTGGTTATCTGATCTAAACATTAAAACTACATTTTGAAATTCAAACTACTTAACAACAATGTGACTTCAGAGTTCCATCAATGTGTTGACTGTAATCTGCTCTCTGCAAAGATCAATGCATGATCTGGGAAGGACAACAACTGCAGATCTGGCCATTAACCTGCAGGCCAATGTGCCATTTTTAACAGTACCTGACATCTTTCATTGAGACCAATCCAAGTTTGTGGCTTATCTGTGTCCACTCCTGCAATCAGGTCAACAATGAATGTGTTGTGTTGGTTTGAGACCACAGTAGCCAGATGTCCAGAACATGGTTGGCGTTTGCAAAACTCCTTTAAAGAAAAGAATAGTTTATTGCTGTGAAGCAGGGTCTCTCATCCTCCTGCTAATCCCTCAGTAATTGGTCTAAATTGATGTTGGAAATTCAGCACGTTGATTTCCTTAAATCAAAGTTCTTGTTCTTTAATCTCTTTAGTGTCAATCCCAGGTCTGTGTTAACTCCTGGATGTGGAGTTTCCCCCAAATCCCCAATATTTCACCCACTGGTCCGATCGTTAGAAACCGGAGCCCACGGCCGCAGTGAAGCGCACCCTGGAACACAGGGACTCATCACAGGCAATTCAACGAGAGGCTGTGCTGTGAGTTCATGGGAATGAACCAGCAGAGAGCAATGTTCCCCAGGCCTCCTAGAACAACCACTGGTTTCAAGAACTTACCTCAGCATCTGACCATGTCTTTGCGTCAGAGAAATAACGGTAACAGGTTTTTAAGGGAGGAAAATGAAACCAGTTTTCAGCACACGGTCCTTTGACTATGTCGCGTTTTTCACGGTCTAGTCGGGTCTCCTCCGGTCCCAAGGAGTCAGTCGTCCCTGTCAGTTAAAGAGAACTTGGATTTAAACCAACTTGCTGACCAGAGGGCCTTCCTGAGTAAGTCTCGTTTGTCGGCATTAAACCCATATCCTCTCAACCTTTCCTATCCGTGTACCTGTCCAAGTGTCTTTGAAGCATTGTAATTGTTCCCCCATGCACCACTTCCTCTGGTACCTTCATTGTGAATAACATGCCCTCCAGTTTTTTGACTCCCCCATCACGGTGACCTTCTATCGATGCCCCTCGTGAATTTATAAACCTTTTTCTTATAACCCAAGCCCACCAGACCTGGTAACATCATTGTGAATCGTTACTGCATCATCTCTAGATTAACCCCATCCTTCCTGAAGTCTGGCGACCAGAACTGCGCACAGTTTCATGGTGAGGTTTCACCACCATCTTGTACAGCTGTTGCATGAATACCAACTCCTTAATCTTCACTGAGGGCAAGAATGCCAAACATCTTCTTCATCACCTTGTCCACCTGTATTACCACTTTCAGGGAGCGATGTCATCTTACCCCAGGGTCACTGGTCTACGCTGACGCTAGGGCTCTATTTCTCAATAACATTACCTTCTCTCCTCAAGACCACACCACTGGTCACATGCCACATGCGCACACCTGCACATCACATAGCATTAAAATTACTTTGACCCAAGGCCGGATTTAGATGAAGAGAGGCCCTAAGCTATTTCACGTTTGAGGGCCCCCCCCACCCCTCCCAATCCCCCATCCCCATGACTAGAGGACCATGACTACCCGACAGTGACAGTGTGACACTTTTAGATCCTAGTGTATGTTGTCATTAAACAGTTGGATTTAAAATACATATTGGATTCACCGCGGAGTGGGCGACGCTTTACCTGGATTGCCGTTTGAAACTCTGGAGTGTTGGGCCTGCTGCTTCAACATCATGGAGTTGTGGTTTGCGGAGCTCCCAGCCTCGGGCCACACTGATTTTAATGTCGTGGAGCCCTGGGATCCCTTTGCCTAAGGCCGCCAGCGTGAATCTCCACCCAGCTCAGCCTGTGGACTTCGGGAGCTGCGGTCTCCAGTAGGAAGTGGCCGATTCGGAAGTCCAAGCCGCTGAGAATGTTCTCCTGTTCTGTCGTCGGATGGTGACCCCCAAATGTTATTGTACCAATGGCCATGAGGGGGGGGGGGTCCAAGAGGAGGGGGTCCGATAGAGACGGGAAAAGGGATCATCAATGGGGGCGAGGACTCCTTACCATGGAAGAACGGTGTGAGGCGGAGGCGACTGAAGAAGAGCTCCAAATCGTGGCGGGCGGGGAACTCATTGAGATGGAGACAGAGGGGCACAAAGGTGAGGCCTCTGCTGAGGACAGACCATTCGGTATCTGAGAGGGGGAGGTCAGGGGGGATGGTGAACACACGGCAGGGATGGGGGTTGATGCCGGAGGAAGGCAGGTGAGTGGACTGAGGCCAAGGCTGGTGGAGGGGTCGTGGTGGTCAGGGGATAGGTAGGTATGAAGACTGTAGTGTGGGTGGGGAAGAGCTGGGGTCACATGGTATGAAGGGAACGGGGAAGACCCAGTGGAACAGCCACTGAGGATAGCAGGGTTGGGGGGGCCTAGCACTAGGACCCAGCGCATTCAAATCCGGGGGAGTGGGAATCTGCAGCGTGGAAACTTCAGGCCTGGTGCTGAGTCCAGGCTGCAGGTAAGGCGACAGCTGCGGGCTGCTGGAGGGTGGTGGAGTGGCCAGGGTCAGCGGGCAAAGTGTAGGAGGTCCCGGTGGAGGGGGGGTGGCGAGGTGAATCGCCCCACTAGATCTCGAGGCCCTAAGCTTAAACTTGTCTAGCTTATACGTAAATCCGGCCCTGCTTTGACCACCCACTGACACACTCGCTGCGATCACAGACTTAATTTCTTGAACACTCTTCTTTCCTCATCTCCCCTCCCCTCTCCCACCTCTCCTCCCCCTGATGCCCTCCCACGGTCCACCTTCCTTGGACAAATTTGTGTCATAAATGCAAGTAAACGGTTGTTATTTCCTTGTTGTTGCAACATGACCAAGTTTAGGAATTAAATATTAGTATTAGATAGATTTGGGGATAGGCAAAATGTAAAAAGAGGGGCCCTGACAACAAATGATGGGATCAAGGCAATGAAGAGAAAGGACCTTAGTTCAGAAAATGAAGACACAACATCAGTTTGGGTGGAGCTGAGAAACGGCAATGGGCAGAAGAATGGATCTGCAGATGCTGGTTTAACCGAAGATAGACACAAAAAGCTGGAGTAACTCAGCAGGGCAGATAGCATCTCTGAAGAAAAGTAATAGGTGACATTTCGGGGTAAGACCCTTGATCAGACTGACCTGTCTGAAGAAGGGTCTTACCCCGAAAAGTCAGCTATTGCTTTTCTCCAGAGATGCTGTCGAAACCCGTTGATTTACTCCAGCTTTTTGTGTCTATCAGCTGGCAGAAGACATTGGCTGGTTTTGTCCATAGTCACCCACCAGTGGTCTTGTGGTGTAGGGTACATATCAGGAACACATCAGACCCAATGTAGACTACACCTGGAATATTGTTCACAGAAAAAATGTGTAGGAAGGAATTGCAGATTGACACAAAATGCTGGAGGAGCTCAGCTGGACAGGCAGCATCTCTGGAGAGAAGGAATGGGTGACATTTCAGTCCGAAGAAGGGTCTTGACCCGAAACGACACCCATTCCTTCTCTCCAGAGATGCTGCCTGGCCTGCTGATTTACTCCAGCTTTTTGTGTCTACCTTCAATTTAAACCGACATCTGCAGTTCTTTCCTACACAAGGAATTGCAGATGATGGTTTACACCGAAGATAGACACAAAAAGCTGGAGTATTTCAGCACTTCTGAGGAAGGTCCTCAACCCGAAATGTCACCTATTCCTTTTCTCCTGAGATACTCCCTGACCCGCTGAGTTATTCCTGCCTTTTGTGGCTATATCGTTCACAGATCTGGATTCCTGACCTCAAGAAGAATACCCGTGCTATAGAGGGAGTGCAATAAAGGTTTACAGATTTATTCCTGAAATTGGGAATTGTCATTTGAGGACAGATTAAGTGGACTTAATTACGTCATCAGAATAAAGAGGTTACCTCATTGAAACAAACAAAATTATATCCTGTAATCAGATTGCCAGCATCTGCAGTTAATTGCATTGGAAGTGGTGTTTTGTATGTCAGTTAAATGATCAAATCACTCGTAAATCCAACCTTTCTCTGTCTCTTTCACTCCCCAACTCCAGGACTCACTCCCCCTGTATAATTGCCAGCACTCTGACCATCCTCCCTCAAGCCTCCATCCTCACCCTCACAGTGGGCAAGTACACTGCACCCATTGCATTGGACCAGTGCCTGCAGAACCTTCTCCTCTGCATCCCCTGGGTTCCTGACCGAGTCACATATCCCTCTTCCTGCAACTCTGTCTTCCTGTGAAGCATCACCATGGAGAAATCTCTGTCCACTGATGTGGAGGAGAGTCTCCAACTCGCCTTCCAACTCAGCAGCTCTAAGATGAGTATCCCAGACAAGAGACATTTCCTACCACATCCCGACCAGAAATTCCCATGTTCCACAGTCCCAACACAATGCCTGTGAATTCGTCCCTCACACCAATATATTTCTAAAGCTCCTGGAATCAATGGACCTTACCTGCCACATCACTGGCAAGCAGTGCGGTCAGCACCAAAACCCACACCAGCATCATGTTTCCTTCCTCGAACCTGAAACACAAGAAAACAATTCATCATTAGTGTCAAGTTTCACAGTGAAGGTGGGCATATCCCGCTGCCGTTCCCACCTCTCTCTCTCCCAGCTCTCTGCGTCGATGAGGTTTCCAATGCTGTTGCATCCTTATATACGTGCCGTTCTGGCATCTTGGAGGCTTTTGGAACCAATGGAATCAAACTCAATTGGCTGCAGCAATCTACATAAAACTCCTGCTGACCAATCACCGACTGGCAGATTAGAACAAGATGAACAGGAAGTCACAGAAATGTCTTGTGAGCTCCAAGTGTGACTGTAGAATGTGGCACTGTATCTGAACACTGATGGATGGAAACTTGAAAGTATTTATGGCCCCATTATGTGTTTATGGTATTAGGGTCTAATGAATATAATCTACAGGAACAATTAAGATGTAACATTCAGACAAATACTTCAACAAAACCATCATTGACCCAGAACACCTCACTCACTCCTCTACTTACTCTGATCTGTTTCCTCTCCATTTCCCATCACGGTGGAAGGTCACCATCCATCACTGACTCGGGAATGTTTGTAATCCATTTGTAAGGAGCTAGTTCAATTTAGCATCTTGGCCACTTTTTAACAAGTTGCTGGAGTGAAGTCTGCTCAGAAGGAGCATGGAAGGATGGGGAGATAATGGACTGCTTGATGCTTGTTGCAACTGAAGGAGATCCCTGCAGGATTACTTCACTGAATCCATTAAGCGGATGGGACACACAATAGCCATGGTTTGCCTCTGGTGGAGAGAGGGAATATTCAGGGTGGGCAGTGGGCTGCCACTGAACTGGACATGAAATTTCCAATTGTATGTAATATACTCTTACCACACTCTCTTCTACCTGCCCCCCCCCATCACCTCGGTGTGTACCCACCTTTCCTGACAGCTCCACTACACCAGCCACCTACTATTTTTCTTCCCCAAACGTTTCTTTCCCATTCCCTGGTCCCATATTTCCTTGTATCATCTCATCCCCTTCCTCATTCCCTACCCACATCCCTCTCTCCAACTGTATCCACCTATCACTTGCCAGGTTTTGCCCCAACCCCATCTCCTTCTTCCAGATTGCACCTCACTCTCCTTAGGTTTGAAGAAGGGTACCAATCCAAAACACCATCTGTAGCAATGTTACAACATTTTGAGATTTAAAAAATCAAGTCTGCAATTTATCCCATCAGATAAAGCATAAAAAGAAGTTTAATTTGACACCTAATTCACTTTCATATCTCAAGTATATAAAAAGTTATGGCCATTTTCATACTTGGAAATTAGCATCTTGTTCCCTATTGATTTTCTGTGGACATAACAAAAAAGCTGTGATCGTGGACAGTCAAAAGCCCATAACATTCTTAAACATTAAGAGAACTGAATGAAATTTTCAATTATCATAGATTGAAGCATTCTGAAACAAATATAAAATAATCTTACTTGGATGACCTGAAATTAAAGCATATAATTTTACTTCGGAGTCACGTGAGTGACTACGTGAAGAACCCGCTCAGTGCGCAGGCGCGGCATTACTCCAGCAGTGCAACAGCGGCTGCCACGGGAGTTAGGCACTCCCGTTACAGGATGAACCGGACCGTCAGGTGAGTACCCTGAGGTCGGGTTTTCTTTTACAGGTGAGCCTTTTTCTGCTTGTGTTTTTTACAGGCAGAGAAAAAGGCTCTGGAACAAAACTGTCCCCCGTTTTCCCGTTGGGGAGGGGGGCAGCAACAGGCGGTAGGAGCATTACCCGGTGTTCCGTAATTCGCCAACACCGTGCCGAGGCCAGCCCGCTAGTACCTGAAGCAGCGGGCTGGACGCATAGCCTCTCGAGAGGCATCCGGCAGGTGTTCCCGATGTCGGACGGGACGTCTCTCCACCCGCACGGGGGGAGAGAGAGCCGCCTGAGCCGCTGGAGCGGCTCACGGAGCAGGTGCCTGCGAGACGCGCTGCTTGAGGCTACAAGGCACAAAAGCTCCAGAAGAACCTGTCCCCCGCTCGACTCCAGCGGAGGAGCGTTCCATTGCAGGGGGGGGGGCAGCAACAGGCGGTAGGAACAATTACCGGTCGCTCCGCTATCCCCATCACCGCGCCGAGCCCAGTCCCGCTAGTGCCTGAACTGCGGGCTGGATGTCTAGCCATCCGAACAGGCATCCGGCCGGTGGCGTCCGATTCGTCGGACGGGGACATGTCTCCACCTAAATGGAGGAGAGACAGCCGCCTGAGCTGCATCCAACAGCAATTGGAGCAGCTCCAGCGAGATGCGCAGAAAGAGCGCTCTCGCGGAGGGAGGTCAGGCACCCTTCTCCACAGTGCTTCATGCACTGCCCTCTGCTCCCTCATTACTGGAGGCTAGCATTGGTGACCAGGGCTGGGCTGGTCTGGAACAGGGGCAGGCGGACGAATTCGGGAGTATGCCAGGGGTGCAGGAACATGAAGAGCTGTTGGGTGTGATGGACCGCTTGTAGCAACCCCATGGGCTGGAGCACCGCTGGAACCAAGAATGGCGGCCAGCATCAACCATTACTGGAAAAGGTGCTCGCTGAGGTGCTGAAACAACACAGCACCAGAAAACGGTGAGGCCCTCAAAGTAAAAAGTGTCATCAGCCAAATCTCGGGGCATGTGGGTCACACATCCAGACCCAAGAACTCAAGCTACAGCGGATCCTAAGGCTCCTGACGTCAGCCATCACAGCCTTTGCTCGTTCCGTGGAGACCACGGAGATGGATACCTGCCAGCAGGATGTGCTGGCATTAATGTGTACCACACAATTTGAGATCAACAATCTCCGGAGGGAAACATAAGACCTGCCCTCAATCCCAAATTTGCTGGCTTGTGTAAAGCCCCAGCTGCGGAGACGGACGCGCTGCTATTTGGGAAAGATTTCAATAAAAAACTGAAGGAGATGCAGGAAGCATCAAAAACCTTCGGCCTAATGAGGGCAGGCCCCGGGACGAGCAAACCAAGACCTCCGATACCCAAGCGGCAGCACCCCACGGCATCCACCAGTCGACGTCCGCAATATGGGACTGGTGAACGCTTGGGGTCCGCACATTATCCCCAAAGATCTTTTAGATCAGGGCCCGCAGCGGACCCTCTGGAAAATGCGCCTCCCCCCAACATCGCCAGCACGTCAGAACAAAATCTTCAGGAAAATGAAGAAACAGAATCGCCAATAACCATGGAGGTAGGTGGGTCTGGTCCCTACCAGCATATAGAGAATAAGGGTGCTTTATTAACAGGGGGGAGATTACACTTGTTTAAAGAAGCATGGGGTATGGTCACGAGTGACAAGTATATACTCAACAACATTACAGGATATAAAATACAATTCATGTCAGAAAAAACGCCGCCAGTTCAACAATGGCCCCAAAGGGTATTTCTCCCTCCGTCAAAGAGAAACGTGAGGGACAAGCTGAACTGGTGAGACTTATCACAAAGGGGGTCATCGAAAAGACCAAACATGAACCTTTGGAATTTGTATCGAATATATTCACTAAAACCAAAAAAGATGGTGTCTGTCGCATCATCATTGACTTAACATCATTAAACAAATTTGTTAAGTATATACATTTCAAAATGGAGACATATGTTACTGCCAAACAACTGAATTCCAAAGGACACTTCATGGCAAGCATTTATCTTAAATATGCTTACTATCTAGTACCCATATACAAGGATCATCGCAGATACCTAAAATTTATCTGGATGGTACAAAGCATTGCCCTATGGGCGAACTTCAGCCCAAGATTATTCACCAAAATATTGAACCCAGCCATGGCAATACTAAGAAAACAAAAACATATTGTCATGGCATATCTGGAGGATATTCTGATAGTAGGGAAAACGATGGAATTGGCTGTGGCAGCAGTATCAGCTACAAAACAGCTCCTCGAAACTCTGGGGTTCGTCCTACATCCAGATAAATCTAAGTTGAAGCCATCCACTATCATGGACTACCTGGGCTTCACAATTAACTCAGTCCATATGACTGTTACCTTGCCAAAGGCAAAAATGGTTGAATTAGCACAATCATGCAACAAATTAATGGTCAACGAGCGACCAACTATTCGACAAGTAGCAAGAGTAATTGGGGAAATGGTAGCAGCATTTCCGGCTACACAATTCGGACCTTTGCACTATCAAAAAATTTACAGAGAGCAAAGGTACGGGCAATAAAACGACATACAGGTCACTATGATCGTGTCATGAACTTACCCACTGAAGCAATATCAGGGCTACAGTGGTGGGCAGAAAACGTTTGGCATAGTTTCAGCCCTATCTTTATCACTAACCCTACTTTAGTTATTCAAACAGATGCCAGTGCTCAAGGCTGGGGAGCGACTAACTCCATATCCAGCACAAGTGGTAGATGGACTAAACTAGAGTCATCATTACTACTTACACTGGGCATTAACTATCTAGAGATGTTGGGCGCCTTTATGGTTTAAAAGCATATGTATCTAATATGCAGCACTTGCATGTTCGGTTACAAATTGATAAATACTACGGTGATGGCTTATATTAACCATATGGGTGGCATAAAATCATTATCATGCGACAAATTGGTCAACATGATTTGGCAATGGTATGTCGAAAGACATATTTGGCTATCAGCTACTTACCTACCAGGTAAGCTAAACACCCATGCCATGAGAAAATTAAACGCCTGGGTTGCAAGTTTGAACAGACCTTACCTGGAACTGGGATTGTCCAAACAAACCATCACCACCATGTCGGTATCCCTTCGAACATCCACCAAGAGGCAGTACTTAACCAGCATCAAAAAAGGGAGAAGTACTGCCAGGAAACATGGACAACATACGCAACAGCTACAGCCACCAACATACTGGAGTTCCTGGCCATCTACACCACGATGTAGGGATCAGCTACAGTGCCATCAACACAGCGCAGAGTGCTCTTTCTGCTTATCTCAAACCAGCGCCAGGACAACAGGCGATGGGATCCCATCCACTGGTGGTAAAACTGATGAAGGGCATTTACAATATCAAGCCCTAAGCCCAGGTATACCCATATTTGGGATATCAGTGTGGTCCTGACATATCTCAGGGAATGGCCACCAGCCAGATCCCCCCGCCTCGAGCAAGCTACACTAAAGACGCTCATGTTGATGGCACTTGTATCCGCTCAGAGGGTCCAGTCACTACACCTATTGCGACTGGACAACATGATCACAGCTCCAGACCAGATCTGTCGTTATCCAGTGACTGGTCAAACAGAGCAGGCCAGGAACACCTAATCCAGTCGTGGCTTACCCACCAGAACCACGGTTATGTGCCATGACCCACCTACTATCCTACCTAGACACAACCCGAATATTCGAGGGAGATGAAAAGCCTTGTGGGTCAGTCACAAAAACCTTATGGTGGGGTACGAGCCAAACCATTGCGAGATGGCTCAAGCAGGTGCTAGAAACTGCTGGGATAAACACTAACATGTACAAATTTTATTCCACCAGGGCAGCATCCATGTCGACGGCTAAAGAATGGACATGCCTATAGACCACATCCTGGCTACAGCAGGATGGTGGTAAGGGAAAAGACCGTTCAGAAATTTTATAATAAGCCGTTGGCAAAACCTGGTTTATTTGCAGTAAAGATTTATGAACTGCAAATATTTAATTTAAGCCCAGGGGAGCAACTTAATTCTTTGTTGTTATTGTTTAAAAAATACCATTGTGTTTTTCTACAAATAGACTCATTGGTTCATTACGATAACACTTCCTCCCTCAAGAACTTCGGCAGTGAGTGAAATGAAACTGTTACACGGTTTGAAATCACAGAGCTTTGAAATCTTCACGTAGTCACTCACGTGACTCCGAAGTAAAATAGTAAGATTAAACGAGAACTTACCAGTTTGAAGTTTGATCTGTATTTTATGAGGAGTTACGATGAGGGATTACGTGCCCTCCGCTCCCACCCTCATTATATGGATCAAACTAATAAATTGATGTCTCCTTATCTTTACTATGTTTACTTGAAAATAACTGTGTCTATCTGTGATTCCACACCGCTGCTTGGAAGTATGCCGCGCCTGCGCACTGAGCGGGTTCTTCACGTAATCCCACATCGTAACTCCTCATAAAATACAGATCAAACTTCAAACTGGTAAGTTCTCGTTTAATCTTACTATTAGTTAGTTACCCAAATGGAGCTAATTTCAAACTTCAATTACTAGATCTAAACATCTATCCATTTCTTAATAAATGATTAACATTTTTAAATAGCCTAAGTGTCCAAATAATATTCACAAATAATTCACAATAAAACATGACTTTTAAAGAGATTTAAAATTTACATTAATTTATAGGCCAAATGGAAGGAATTTAGTGTTTAATTGCTGTAAATTAAAGTCCATTTAAATCAGCTTTCTAGTGGGATCCTGTGAACGCGCTGGTTTAGAACGTTCACATTGCGGTAGATTTGTGCCCTCAAATGCCCAGAAAAATACTGCGGGATATAATGGGGCCCAAATTAGCTTTCTCGCAACATTAAACTTTGTATAAAGGGATCTTAAGAAGCCCTCATTAATGTAAAAATAAACAACCTACCTTCTGTTGTCCCCTGTATGAGATCCGGCCCGTTGCCGGCGGTCGCGGGTTTAGAGGTTAATTTTTAAACTACTATAACAATTAGATAAAGCCCTTAAAACTAATAATAGCTCAAGCGACGGAATCTTCCAGCGATTTTTCGTTAATAATTAACTAGGCTGAGCATCCTCGATTTGAACAGCCTAGGGAAAATCGCGTTTTAAACCCGCCCCCCTTTAAACGGCGCCAAAATCGCGCACACGGGCTGGGACAGATTTTCAGCGACGCTTCAGGTACGCTTTGCAACATATCTACCATCTGTCCATTCCCTCCACAGATGCTGCCTGATCTGCCGAGTTCCTCCAGCACTGTGATTTGCTCAAGATTTCAACATCTGCAGTTTTTGTGTCTCCCCTTTGAACCTTCCGGCCAACTATCAACTCCAGAACTTCAGGTGTCGGTGTTAGGAATGTGGAACACACTGCCTGAGGGGAGATGGAGGTTAAGAATTGGTGAACACTTTGGAGAGCAAGGGAGATTTGGAGACAGGGTGTTACAAGGGAACATGTTGAAGGATCTGACTAGCAGAACAGAAAAAGACTCACTTGTCTGTTTAGTTACAGATCATTTTGATTGGCAAGAGAGAGAACAAAAACAATATTTGTCTTGGTTTGTGCTGGGTCTGTTTTACAGCAGCACACCTCTGTCATTCTCTCTCTCTGCCTCTGTCCAAGGCTGTGATCGCGACTCAGCCCATCGGTGAACCCCTTTCGTCCATAAACTAACTCATGGCATCCTGGTGCCTGCCTTTATAAAGGTAAGAAATCAGCCGTTGAAATAACCGCCGGTAGGTCCTGGCCAATAGCGCTGCTCCCAAATTCCAACTATAACCAATGGCAGGGGGACAGCATCCGAGCGAGCCCCCCACCCCCCCCCTTTGGAAACAAAGCGCTATCAGCCGCAGGTAGACAAAAATGCTGGAGAAACTCAGCGGGCGAGGCAGCATCTATGGAGCGATGGAAATAGGCAACATTTCGGGCCAAAACCTTTCTTCAGACGTTTCGACCCAAATGTTGCCTATTTCCATCGCTCCATAGATGCTGCCTCACCTGTTGCGTTCCTCCAACATTTTTGTCTACCTTCTATTTTCCAGCATCTGCAGTTCCTTCTTAAACAGCTCTCAGCTGCAGACTGGCGCATATAGCAATACACAGCACTAGCGACTTGGCGCGTAAAGGTAATACACCCGGCGCTGCAGGTTTGGTTCGTAAAGGTTTAAACAGAGCGCAGTCGGCTTAGTGCGTGGGCATTTAAACAAAGAACTGTCAGCTGCAGCACTATGGGTTCTAAATATAGCGCTACCGGCCACAACGCTATGGGCTTTAAATAGAGCTATGGCCACAGCGCTATGGGTCACAGACTGTTCGGGCAACATTCTTGGATAACACTCCACCCCTCGACGAGTCTAGTTAACGTCACATCTGGCCCGCAGGCGTTACCTCGTTACATCCGGCCCGCAGGGGCGTTACCTCGTTACATCCTGCCCATTGTTTTTTCTCTCTTAACCCCTAGTTGTTTAGTTAGGATTTTTAGTTGAGAGAAACATCGCGGAAACAGGCATTTTGGCCCACCAGGTCCGCGTCGACCAGCGATCCCCACACATTAACACTATCCTACACACATTAGGGACAATTTTTACATTTACATCAAGCCAATTAGTAACTGTACGTCTTTGGAGTGTGGGAGGAAACTGAAGATCTTGAAGAAAACTCACGCAGGTCATGGGGACGATGTACAAACACCGTACAGACAACACCCTTAGTTGGGAACGAACTTGGGTAAAGGGGGTACAGGCCCGTACGGGGGGTGGCATGACAGGATTTGCGGAACCAGGGTTGGTATATAGGGTAAGGCCAACGAATGCCCTTGCATTAGTAGAAGTAGTGGTAAATGGAAATATACATTCAGGAGCACAGGTTCCGTTGTTTTGCACAACCCGCAGGCATTGCCACTTTCATTTTACTGCACATCTTGTATGTGTATGTGACAAATAGACTTGACTTACCTTGACGACTTGATTAGGCAGCATCATGCTAATTGCATTTTGCATTTTGCATTTTGCTGTCATTGCTCATGGAAGTCCTGGTGTAGTGTTGCAGGCGACGACACTTGTTACTTGGATGACCTGGCATGGCACTTGAAGTGGCTGGAGATGGCAGACAAGTTGGAGAGGATGAAGGAGTCTGCTTTAGAATTTCTTCATCACAGTCAACCTTTTGCAATGGTACCTCCTTTGGTCCTAAAATGTAAAAAAAACTATTATACGCATAATCTCTATAACCATACGCATGACTCTTCATAAGTAGGTCAGAGGTCATGGTCATTCCTCTCAGGTCATATCCAGAGTGAGAGAGTACTGTACACAAACTCCATCAGATTGCAAGTCACATTTAATGTAATTATGCTCCTACCACTTACCCCTTAGTCTAGCTCAGTAACACACGGAGTCCAGCACTGGATCAACTAAACAGCCTGTCCCACTGCGGGGACCTAATTTGCGAGTTTAGAAGAGTCTGCACTCGACTCAAACTCGCAGCATGGTCAACACATGGTCCTACGAGATCTATGTAAATCTCCTTCATGCTCGAGAGAAGTTCGAGCAATAATTTAATTGTCCTATCTGGGACACATGACAATAAACTCTCTTGAATCTTGATTAGATTATAGCTATTGACAGTTCCCGAACCCAATCAGAAAATTCACCATTACATTGTTTCTACACAAAGTTCTAGCAGGAAGACAGTTTACAAAATAATAGAAACATTTCTCCAGGTAGTATAAACAATTTGAACAAGGCTTCACACTTCACAAGATAACAGCACAAACACTCTGCAACATAATTAACAGTACTTTATAACACCCATTATCTGTCCAATTCTAATCATGCATATGCAACACCTCTTAGATCTTCTACAAAACCCTCATGCATATAAACGAAAGGAAAGACATTTGGACCTCGCCTTATCATCAACTTCCATCTCGGGTCCAGACTCCTTGGAGCATGACTCACAGCTAACAACCGGCTTTGCAAAACAGGCTTTGCAAGTACAGAGATTCTCCATTTTGTGACATATTTTATTTAGAAACATAGAAACATAGAAATTAGGTGCAGGAGTAGGCCATTCGGCCCTTCGAGCCTGCACCGCCATTCAATATGATCATGGCTGATCATCCAACTCAGTATCCCGTACCTGCCTTCTCTCCATACCCTCTGATCCCCTTAGCCACAAGGGCCACATCTAACTCCCTCTTAAATATAGCCAATGAACTGGCCTCGACTACCCTCTGTGGCAGGGAGTTCCAGAGATTCACCACTCTCTGTGTGAAAAAAGTTCTTCTCATCTCGGTTTTAAAGGATTTCCCCCTTATCCTTAAGCTGTGACCCCTTGTCCTGGACTTCCCCAACATCGGGAGCAATCTTCCTGCATCTAGCCTGTCCAACCCCTTAAGAATTTTGTAAGTTTCTATAAGATCCCCTCTCAATCTCCTAAATTCTAGAGAGTATAAACCAAGTCTATCCAGTCTTTCTTCATAAGACAGTCCTGACATCCCAGGAATCAGTCTGGTGAACCTTCTCTGCACTCCCTCTATGGCAATAATGTCCTTCCTCAGATTTGGAGACCAAAACTGTACGCAATACTCCAGGTGTGGTCTCACCAAGACCCTGTACAACTGCAGTAGAACCTCCCTGCTCCTATACTCAAATCCTTTTGCTATGAAAGCTAACATACCATTCGCTTTCTTCACTGCCTGCTGCACCTGCATGCCCACTTTCAATGACTGGTGTACCATGACACCCAGGTCTCGCTGCATCTCCCCTTTTCCTAGTCGGCCACCATTTAGATAATAGTCTGCTTTCCTGTTTTTGCCACCAAAATGGATAACCTCACATTTATCCACATTATACTGCATCTGCCAAACATTTGCCCACTCACCCAGCCTATCCAAGTCACCTTGCAGTCTCCTAGCATCCTCCTCACAGCTAACACTGCCCCCCAGCTTAGTGTCATCCGCAAACTTGGAGATATTGCCTTCAATTCCCTCATCCAGATCATTAATATATATTGTAAATAGCTGGGGTCCCAGCACTGAGCCTTGCGGTACCCCACTAGTCACTGCCTGCCATTGTGAAAAGGACCCGTTTACTCCTACTCTTTGCTTCCTGTTTGCCAGCCAGTTCTCTATCCACATCAATACTGAACCCCCAATGCCGTGTGCTTTAAGTTTGTAAACTAATCTCTTATGTGGGACCTTGTCGAAAGCCTTCTGGAAGTCCAGATACACCACATCCACTGGTTCTCCCCTATCCACGCTACTAGTTACATCCTCGAAAAATTCTATAAGATTCGTCAGACATGATTTACCTTTTGTAAATCCATGCTGACTTTGTCCAATGATTTCACCACTTTCCAAATGTGCTGCTATCCCATCTTTAATAACTGACTCTAGCAGTTTCCCCACTACCGATGTTAGACTAACTGGTCTGTAATTCCCCGTTTTCTCTCTCCCTCCCTTCTTAAAAAGTGGGGTTACGTTTGCTACCCGCCAATCCTCAGGAACTACTCCAGAATCTAAAGAGTTTTGAAAGATTATTACTAATGCATCCACTATTTCTGGAGCTACTTCCTTAAGTACTCTGGGATGCAGCCTATCTGGCCCTGGGGATTTATCGGCCTTTAATCCATTCAATTTACCCAACACCACTTCCCGGCTAACCTGGATTTCACTCAATTCCTCCAACTCCTTTGACCCGCGGTCCCCTGCTATTTCCGGCAGATTATTTATGTCTTCCTTAGTGAAGACGGAACCAAAGTAGTTATTCAATTGGTCCGCCATATCCTTGTTCCCCATGATCAACTCACCTGTTTCTGACTGCAAGGGACCTACATTTGTTTTAACTAATCTCTTTCTTTTCACATATCTATAAAAACTTTTGCAGTCAGTTTTTATGTTCCCTGCCAGTTTCCTTTCATAATCTATTTTTCCTTTCCTAATTAAGCCCTTTGTCCTCCTCTGCTGGTCTCTGAATTTCTCCCAGTCCTCCGGTATGCTGCTTTTTCTGGCTAATTTGTACGCATCATCCTTCGCTTTGATACTATCCCTGATTTCCCTTGTTATCCACGGATGCACTACCTTCCCTGATTTATTCTTTTGCCAAACTGGGATGAACAATTTTTGTAGTTCATCCATGCAGTCTTTAAATGTCTTCCATTGCATATCCACCGTCAACCCTTTTAGAATTAATTGCCAGTCAATTAATTTGGCCAATATTATCATTAACAGGACTTAAGACATTACATGTATTCAAAAAATATTTTACTGATAGGCTGCATATATGTGAAGTTTTCACAATTCTTGTAAGAACTCATGATATAGAATCATAAAACGTTTAGAAGATTAACAAAGACAAAATTCTTCACAAATTGAGCCCACATTTGTCAAAGTTCTATATAAAGTATGCTCAGAGGATCTTGTTTAATGCAAAAATGATCAGTAATTTATAAAATTGGCGAAAATTTTGATAATCTCAGGATTACTGCCTGTACCACGCGACAGTGAGAGAAGGAATGGTGCGAGGTGGAGGATAAATGCGTGGCTGAAAGACTGGTGCAGAGGGCAGGGATTCAAGTTTCAGGATCATTGGGACTTCTTTTGGTGAAGGTGGGACCTGTACAGAAAGGATGGGTTGCATTTGAAGCCGAGGGGGACCAATATCCTGGCGGGGGAATTTGCAAAGGTCACTGGGGAGACTTTAAACTAGAATGGTTGGGGCGAGGGACTCAAATAGAGAAAGCTAGTAGACAGAATGGGAGGCAGGAAGCAGAAAAGGGTAGCACTCGGACACAAGAGGAGAAAGAAAAAAAGGAAATAAACAGAGAAGAAGAGACGGGGGGATTCTTAAATGTGCATATTTTAATGCTAGGAGCATTGTAAGAAAGGTGGATGAGCTTAGAGTCTGGATAGACACCTGGAAGTATGATGTTGTGGCGATCAGTGAAACATGGTTGCAGGAGGGCTGTGATTGGAAACTAAATATTCCAGGATTTCGTTGCTTCAGGTGTGATAGAATTGGAGGGGCAAGAGGTGGAGGTGTTGCATTGCTAGTCAGGGAAGATATTACAGCAGTGCTTTGGCAGGATAGATTGGAGGGCTCATCTAGGGAGGCTATTTGGGTGGAACTGAGAAGTGGGAAAGGTGTAGCAACACTTATAGGGGTGTATTATAGACCGCCAAATGGGGAACAAGAATTGGAAGAGCAAATATGTAAGGAGATAGCAGATATTAGTAGTAAGCACAAGGTAGTGATTGTGGGAGATTTCAACTTTCCACACATAGACTGGGAAACACATTCTGTAAATGGGCTGGATGGTTTGGAGTTTGTAAAATGTGTGCAGGATAGTTTTTTGCAGCAATACATAGAGGTACCTACTAGAGGAGGGGCAGTGCTGGACCTCTTGTTAGGAAATGAGACAGGACAGGTGGCGGAGGTATGCGTTGGGGAGCACTTCGGGTCCAGTGATCACAATACCATTAGTTTCAATATAATTATGGAGAAGGTCAGAACTGGACCTAGGGTTGAGATTTTTGATTGGAGAAAGGCTAACTTTGATGAGATGCGTGATGATTTAAAAGGAGTGGACTGGGACATTTTGTTTTATGGGAAAGATGTAGAAGAGAAATGGTGGACATTTAAAGGGGAAATTTTAAGAGTACAGAATCTTTATGTTCCTGTTCGGTTGAAAGGAAACAGTAAAAATTGGAAAGAGCCCTGGTTTTCAAGGGAAATTGGACATCTTGTTCGGAAAAAGAGGGAGATCTACAATAATTATAGGCAGCATGAAGTAAATGAGGTGCTTGTGGAGTATAAGGAATGTAAAAAGAATCTTAAGAAATAAATTAGAAAAGCTAAAAGAAGATATGAGGTTGCTTTGGCAAGTAAGGTGAAAGTAAATCCAAAGGGTTTCTACAGCTATATTAATAGCAAAAGGATAACGAGGGATAAAATTGGTCCATTGGAGAAACAGAGTGGGCAGCTATCTGCAGAGCCAAAAGAGATGGGGGAGATATTGAACAATTTCTTTTCTTCGGTATTCACCAAGGAGAAGGATATTGAATTATGTGAGGTAAGGGAAACGAGTAGAGTAGTTATGGATACTATGAGTTTCAAAGTAAAAGAAGTACTGACACTTTTGAAAAATATAAAAGTGGATAAGTCTCCAGGTCCTGACAGGATATTCCCTAGGACATTGAGGGAAGTTAGTGTAGAAATAGCCGGGGCTATGACAGAAATATTTCAAATGTCATTAGAAACGGGAATAGTCCCCGAGGATTGGCGTACTGCGCATGTTGTTCCATTGTTTAAAAAGGGTTCTAAGAGTAAACCTAGCAATTATAGACCTGTTAGTTTGACTTCAGTGGTGGGCAAATTAATGGAAAAGATACTTCGAGATAATATATATAAGCATCTGGATAAACAGGGTCTGATTAGGAACAGTCAACATGGATTTGTGCCTGGAAGGTCATGTTTGACTAATCTTCTTGAATTTTTTGAAGAGGTTACTAGGGAAATTGACGAGGGTAAAGCAGTGGATGTTGTCTATATGGACTTTAGTAAGGCCTTTGACAAGGTTCCTCATGGAAGGTTGGTTAAGAAGGTTAAACTGTTGGGTATAAATGCAGGAATAGCAAGATGGATTCAGCAGTGGCTGAATGGGAGAAGCCAGAGGGTAATGGTGGATGGCTGTTTGTCGGGTTGGAGGCAGGTGACTAGTGGGGTGCCTCAGGGATCTGTGTTGGGTCCTTTGTTGTTTGTCATGTACATCAATGATCTGGATGAAGGGGAGGTAAATTGGATTAGTAAGTATGCAGATGATACCAAGATAGGGGGTGTTGTGGATAATGAAGAGGATTTCCAAAGTCTACAGAGTGATTTAGGCCATTTGGAAAAATGGGCTGAAAGATGGCAGATGGAGTTTAATGCTGATAAATGTGAGGTGTTACACCTTGGCAGGACAAATCAAAATAGGACGTACATGATAAATGGTAGGGAATTGAAGAATACAGTTGAACAGAGGGATCTGGGAATAACCGTGCATAGTTCCTTGAAGGTGGAATCTCATATAGATAGGGTGGTAAAGAAAGCTTTTGGGATGCTAGCCTTTATAAATCAGAGCATTGAGTATAGAAGCTGGGATGTACTGTTAAAATTGTACAAGGCATTGGTGAGACCAAATCTGGAGTATGGTGTACAATTTTGGTCGCCCAATTATAGGAAGGATGTCAACAAAATAGAGAGAGTACAGAGGAGATTTACTAGAATGTTGCCTGGGTTTCAACAACTAAGTTACAGAGATAGGTTGAATAAGTTAGGTCTTTATTCTCTGGAGCGCAGAAGGTTAAGGGGGGACTTGATAGAGGTCTTTAAAATGATGAGAGGGATAGACAGAGTTGATGTGATCAAGCTTTTCCCTTTGAGAATAGGGAAGATTCAAACAAGAGGACATGACTTCAGAATTAAGGGACAGAAGTTTAGGGGTAACATGAGGGGGAACTTCTTTACTCAGAGAGTGGTAGCGGTGTGGAATGAGCTTCCAGTGGAAGTGGTGGCGGCAGGTTCGTTGGTATCATTTAAAAATAAATTGGATAGGCATATGGATGAGAAGGAATGGAGGGTTATGGTATGAGTGCAGGCAGGTGGGACTAAGGGAAAAAAGTTGTTCGGCACGGACTTGTAGGGCCGAGATGGCCTGTTTCCGTGCTGTAATTGTTATATGGTTGTTATATGGTTATAATTGGTCAATATTTCTGATGAAAATTGGCAATGTTCTATCGAGCATTGAAATGGAAATGCTTGTATTTTCACTTGTAATACTTCGTAATGTATCAATATAAGGAAAAAAGAAAAGTTTGCTGCCAATGTGAATGATGAAAGAAGGACTTTTGGTTCCTCAAAAAAAATGCCTATGGCATCAACGGATTAAAACAAATACAAATGTGATGTAATTTACCTTTTGAGAAATACGATGTGATTAGTTTGGGGATCACCGCGGCCCTTGTGTGTGAAGTTTTTTTCCGTTTGGATCTTCCACTGCAGGATGCCGCTGTACGCTTCAGACTATCTGCTGTAATGAAATACAGGATAATGCTATGGATTTATTTCATGTTATGATTAAAATGTATTGTGCAATATGGTGTCCATTAATCCTTTAACGATTAGGCTATTGGCTTCAAAATGACCTCGAAATGGAAATGTTACATCTGTATATAATTATCTCATTAAAATGTATATTTTATAAATTTCCAATATTTTATACAAAGTTTATTAAAATTGGTTAAGCACTTTTGTTATAAGATGGAAGGAGTAGAATCACAATTAGCTCTGAATATAATCGGTGATATTGTTTTCCATCTAACCTTTTACTGCACCAAGTAGATCTTCCAACTCCTTCTGCCTAGCTTCCACAGCAACAACTTCATCAACGGAATGCTGCATTACTGCGGACAGATCCATGATGACCCTGAAAACATGCAGATTTTTGTAATATTCAAATTATGTTAAAAAAATATGCTGCAAAAAGAGTCCCAAACTTTGGAATTCATATTTTTCAGTAATGTTATCAAGGTAAAGAAAGCAGTTCCAATTGTTTGATATTATTTGATATTATTCATGAGGAAAAAATATAATAGCTCTAAAACCTACCTCAATTTTACATCTCATTAAAGATATTCCCCCTTTCCTTCTCCCCTCCACCATCTCTCTCCCTTTCCCTCTCCCCCCTCTCACATCCCCCCCTCTTTCTATTGGGGGGGGGGGCGGAAGATGAAGGTGGCGTGGTTCAGCAGGGGTCCGGAGGGGGGGGGGGGTGGTTAAGGTGGCGTGGCTCAGCTGGGGTCCAGGTGGGGGGGGTGGGGGGGGTGAAGGTTGCGTGGCTCAGCAGGGGTCCAAAGGGGGGGGGATGAAGGTGGCGTGGGCCTAGCTGGGTTGGCGTAGGCGGAAGATGGCTTGGGCCCCGGCGGCGGAGGGAGGCGAGGGCAGCGGGTCCCGCCGCAGCGGCGTCTGATGTTGGAGTTACAACCACTCCCGCCCGGCGACGGGAGGACGGTCGCCAGGCTGGCCGTTGGCGAGGCCCTGACGCCGCGTATGGGAACGCTGGACCGGGCACACCGCACCGCACCCCCCCTCCACTACTTACCTAGAGTAGACGCGAGGCATCGAGCTCAATGGATGAAGAACAAATGGCAGACTCAAAGATCTTATAGCGGAGCAAGATAGGCTACTCCTGCGAAATGCAATGGGCTGACGTGTAGTACGCTACGGAGGGGATCCTGGGCATTTTTCCCCGCCCATTTTAGTAACCGGAACCTACCTGACCCGACCCGACCCGACTCGCAGTGTAATCAATGTTGCGGGGCAACAGTTTGTGTGTGTGATATAGGATTAGATTCATAATTCTGTCAGTTCATACTTCTTGTCAAGAATCAAATTTGACTCTGGTAAATGTCTTTTTTAATGTTTTTTAAATCATTTCTGTTTAAATGGCTCACAAGCAGTGTTTGAGTTGATTTTGTAGTAATCGGAACCAACCCGACCCGCAGGGTAATTGCGGGGGAAGTTTTTGTGTGTGATATAGGGTTAGATTCATAATTCTGTTAGTTCATAATTCTGTTAATTCTTGTTAAAGAATAAAATGTTTATAAACACACATACATGAAAATGATATAAATGCATATAATCATATAACACACACAATTATATTTCTTCTGATCCAATAATGAACTTTATTTCAGACTAGACAAAGGACATTAAATAAGAAACATTGTAAACTTCCCCGCAACTTCACACACACTAGGCCTTATCCCCCCCCGGCACTCCCTCGCCTGCCCCCTCACTACAATATCTCCCCCCCCCTCCTATGCCCCTCTCCCGCTGCCCCGGGCCCGCGCACTCCTTCTCCCCGGGCCCCGCTGTCCCCTCTCCCCGGGCCCCGCTGTCCCCTCTCCCCACACTCCCTCTCCCTCTCCCCGGGCCCCACACTCCCTCTCCCCGGGCCCCACACTCCCTCTCCCCGTGGCCCCACACTCCCTCTCCCCGGGCCCCGCTGTCCCCTCGCCCCACACTCCCTCTCCCCGGGCCGCGCACTCCCTCTCCCCGCTGCGGAAACAAAGATCCGATCTTTGGCCGTAAGCAAGATGGCGGAGCAAGATGGCGGGGGCTGGTTGCTAAAATGGGTCATATAATCACCCATGAATCCGCCCGTGAGCGTACTACACGTTTACGTGAGAGTAACCCATCTTGCTCCGCTATAAGATCTTTGGGCAGACTGATCCCGCCCGGGCCCACTGCGCACGCGCGGAGAGACGGCGTCATTTTGTGTCGCTTCCCCAACTGCGCAGGCGTGGATGGGCGCATTTTTTTCTCCTCCAGCGGCCGGAACCAGAATTTCAGGCGATTTCCCACAAAGTGGAAACGCTGATTGTGCACCGATTAAAAAAATAAAATAATTTATGGGGATATTTTCTTACTCTGGGGAAATAAAGGGGGGTGCAGTCGCACCCGGCGCACCACCCCCTTCGGACGGCCATGGGGTAAGTTGTGGGAGGTGGGTTGCAAGGCCCATTGTCCTGGCGGCAGCACTGTTTGGAGTTACAGGGATCAGAATGGCCAGGCGATGTTGACAATGTCCACCACCGCTGCTCCGCTGGTCTGTGCCAACTGCAGGCTGTGTCCGATTCATGCACTTGGCCAACCTACTCTGAGGGTGCGGGAGGTGGGACCCTAACCTGAATTTGTACTCCAGCCAGAATTGTGGGGTATATTGCCCACCACCCGGTTGAGCTGATTTATAAACAGACATCAGTGGTTTTCTTACAGATGTGCTGAGGAATTTCTGGTCCCAGTTCATCTTCTGCAGCTCACCCACAGGACTGTGAAAGCTCTCTCCTTGCAACTATTCCACTAACTCCCCATGTATCCTCTCCACAGCCTTTATTTCTCTCCCAGGTGCGGTGGCCGGGACCCAACACACCAGGTGCGGCCGAAGGACATGTAGCCAGTTAGTGTACTGCTGAGCAATGCACACTAGGTTGGTCTTTTATATAAACCAAATTGCTGTGCTAAGGTCCGTGCAGAGATGCTTCCTAACCCTCTGGGTTCCTCCCGCACTTTGTGTCTATCTTTAGTTCATTGTATAAAGTCTGTGCCGCCTTCTCCTCAGCGCAGCACTGAGTGCAGAGATGGGGAGGAAGCAACAGTGGGATAGGAAGACGAGAAACTGGACTCACACAGCACCAAACACACAGCTTATGATGCAGTTCTCTTTATTATTGGCTGAGAAGCTCAGTGAGTACAGTCACCACAGACAGTGAGAGCGGCTACAAAGAAATCAAAGCATTGGATCCACTGCTGGAAAGGATGAGTGGATCATTCTGGAGTCTTCTAATCACAGGGCAGTTTGTAGGAACAAACAAAACCATGTGTTTCAGCACAGGGCAAATCATTCCAAGATCCATGATCTAGAAGCAGGAAAAGAGAAAAGCTGTTACCTGTTAGTCTACAATCAAATGGAGCAGATACTGGAAATCTGAAATAAATGCTTGAAATACACAATAGGTCAGGTAGCATTTGTGCAGAAGAAACAGAACGTTCATTGATTGAAATATTTTTCTTTGTTCCTCTCTTCACAGACGCTGCCTGACCTGCTTAGTGTTACCAGCATTTTCTGTTTTCTATCTGGTCTAAATGTTTCATCTATTTGAGCCAGAGCCTGCGAGCCATTAATGTTCCCTGACTCTTGATCGGTGAGTTTACCTCTTAAATAAAGGGAGTCACTTCCTGTGGAGGTGTCAGGTGCAGCCTGAGTGTGTGTTGCTGAAACCTGAAGCCCCCAATATTCACGGGGGTTTGAACTGTCTCAGACTCACCCTTGGCTGTGACGTCAGAGATAAACCCAGTCCTACCCATTCCATGGACCTCACACAATGTGAGCAGAGTCTGGAATCTCTGGAGCTGGAACTTCTGCAACTGATGTCATGTCTAAATCTGGGGATTTTACACCAGTGCACATTCCGATATCTGTAGCGTTACACACAGTGTTTGTAGAATTAGGGTGTTCCCTTGCATGTGGAGCACAGAAACAGACCACTCGGCCCATGGATCCGTGCTACTGTTGCTGCTCCACACCAGCCTCCCCCCGTCCCTTCATCCGACCCCATCAACACATCTGTCTGTTCCTTTCTCCAACTGAGCTCTGCCATGATTACATGCTCCTGATCTCCACCTGCCCGCCACGCCCAAGTCAAGAAGATTTTCCCTCTTCTCTCTTTGATTTATCAGTGGCTATTTTACATTTATGACCGGTTACACACTCGAGGAAACATCTCTCGACATCCCCTATAAATCCTTCACAGTGAGATCGGCCCAGGTTGGTCACCCCTCAATCTTCGCTCTTGTGGAGAACAAGCCTCAGTGTGTTGGATCTTCTCTGTCGCTCTGTTTTGTGATCAGTTCACTGCTCCACTGCATCGCAGTCTTTTATTGAACAGTGACATGGAACGGTTCACAGTACAGCATGTAACCAGAATATACAGAGGTTGAGCATAATGTTTCTGTGTTTAATTCATTTTGAAATGAATCTTTGGACATTCCTTTCACTTTCCAGTCTGTTCAGTTATTTCTTTATGTGCCCTGTCACACTGTACCTTCCTCTAACTCCAGTACTTTAGTTTAGTTTAGTTTAGAGATACAGTGCAGAAACAGGCCCTTCGGCCCACTGGGTCTGTGCCGACCAGCGATCCCTGCACATTACACTATCCTACACCCACTAGGGACAATTTCTTTACATTTACCAAGCCAATTAACCTACAAACCTGTACGTCCTTGGAATGTGGGAGTAAACCGAAGATCTCGGAGAAAACCCATGCAGGTCACGGGGAGAAGGAACAAACTCCGTACAGTCAGCACCAGTAATCGGGATCGAATACGTGTTTCCAGCGCTGCATTCGCTGTACTACAGTGTTACCCCCCTTGTACATTCCTCCTGCACAGTTACACTCGGTGTCTGTTCCCCTGACTCCTGCATTACATCCCATATATCCTCCAACTGCTGGGCAGTCAGTCCAGTTCTGCAGAGTAAAAGACCCATGGGGTTGGTTCACTCCCTCTGTGTAACAGCAGGTCTGTTGAGGTAACCTCCTGTTCAATACTGTGTCACAAATTAACTTCCAACAAAATAACATTTCTCTCAGTGTTGCACTTACAGCGAATGTGCCCACAATTTTCGTTGCCTTGATAATTGTCAGGTTGACCAGCTTCCCATTGTCGGTAACACGGTGAAGTTCCATCAATCCATTTGAAAGTCCCTTCCTGTGGGTATAAATCACTGGTCATTGCTGTTGGAATGCTGAGTAAGCTGCCACATAACAGTACAGGGAGGAGCTGTACCTGAGCCGGAGTGAGAGCAGAATACGAGCAGCCGGGACAAGTAGGGCAGTGGATGGGAGTTTAAACTATTGACTGGCAGGGTGGGGAATATCATGGAAGTAACAGAATCCTTGGGATGAAAGTGACAGGATCTGAGAGTAAAGCTCAGAGAAGAGTAGTAATGGTAACTCAGAAAATGAGGGAAAAGATGAACATTGAACACAAATACAAAGTAGGATCTCCCAGAGAAGGACAGAGATGTTCAGTGTTATCCGTATGAGTTTGGACTTTCTCCCTGTGACGTGCGGTTTTCCAATAAGTGCTTGGGTTTATGTCGGGACAGAAGGTGTCGGGACAGAAGGTGTCGGGACAGAAGACGTTATTACACTGTGCGGCGACTGGCTTGCGAAGCAAATAGGGCTGTTGAGCCAAAACCAAATAGGCCAACGTCAGGCAACGCCATTGTAGTGGGAGACTCCATTGTGAGAGGTACGGACAGGGGTTTCTGCGGCAACAGACGGGATTCGAGAATGGTGTGCTGCCTTCCTGGTGTCAGGATCCAGGATGTCACGGACTGAGGAGAAAATCCTCAAGGGCGAAGGTGAACAGCCGGATGTGATAGTGCATGTCGGCACAAACGATGTCGGAAAGAAGGGGATGAATATTCTGCAGCGTGACTTTAGGGAGCTTGGAAAAATGCTGAAAAGCAGGACCTCCAGGGTTGTTATCTCCGGTTTGCTTCCAGTTCCTCGTGCTGGCGAGAGCAGGAACAGGGAGATACGGGACCTGAATGGGTGGCTGAGGAACTGGTGCACGGGGCAGGGATTTAGATTCTTAAATCACTGGGATCTGTTTTGGAGTAGGGGGAACTGTACAAAAGGGACGGATTGTATCTTAACAGGTGGGGGACCAGCATTCTGGCAGGCAGGTTTGCCACTGCTACACGGGTGGTTTTAAACTGAATAAGGGGGGTGGGGTGTCAAATGGGATAGTCGAGAATGGGGTTAAAGGGAATGAGTTTCTTAAATGTGTGAGCAGAGAGACAGAGGGGTGTAAAATGAGGGTAGAAGCAATAGGTAGCCAGGTGAAAAGTAAAAGTGGCAGGCAGAAATATCCAGGGCAAAAATCAAAAAGGGCCACTTTTCAACATAATTGTATAAGGGGTAAGAGTGTTGTAAAAACAAGCCTGAAGGCTTTGTGTCTCAATGCAAGGAGCATTTGTAATAAGGTGGATGAGTTGAATGTGCAGATAGCTATTAATGACTATGATATAGTTGGGATCACGGAGCATGGCTCCAGGGTGACCAAGGCTGGGAGCTGACATCCAGGGATATTCAATATTCAGGAGGGATACACAGAAAGGAAAAGGAGGTGGGGTAGCATTGCTGGTTAGAGAGGAGATTAATGCAATAGAAAGGAAGGACATTAGCTTGGAGGATGAGGAATCGATATGGGTAGAGTTGTGAAACACTAAGGGGCAGAAAACGCTAGTGGGAGTTGTGTACAGGCCACCTAACAGTAGTAGTGGAGTTGGGGATGGCATCTAACAGGAAATTAGAAATGCGTGCAACAAAGGTAAAACAGTTATAATGGGTGACTTTAATCTACATCTAGATTGGGTGAATCATATTGGCAGGGGTGCTGAGGAAGCTGATTTATTGGAATGTATGCGGGATAGTTTTCTAAACCAACATGTAGAGGAATCAACGAGAGAACAGGCTATTCTAGACAGGGTATTGAGTAATGAGGAAGGGTTAGTTAGCAGTCTTGTTGTGCGTGGCCCCTTGGGCAAGAGTGGCCATAATATGGTTGAGTTCTTCATTAGGATGGAGAGTGACATAATTCATTCAGAAACAAGGGTTCTGAACTTAAAGAAAGGTAACTTTGAGTGTATGAGACGTTAATTGGCCAAGATAGACTGGCAATTGATTCTTAAAGGGTTGACGGTGGATATGCAATGGAAGGCATTTAAAGACTGCATGGATAAACTACAACAATTGTTCATCCCAGTTTTTATTCCGATTATCTATGTAAGGTGTCCTTGAGATGTCTGAAAGGCGCCCATTAAATAAAATTTATTATTATTATTATTATAGAGTTGATGGGAAGATGGATGGAGCCAAATACAGGGCAATCTTGGAAGAAAACCTGTTAGAGTCTGCAAAAGACTTGAGACTGGGGCGGAGGTTCACCTTCCAGCAGGACAACGACCCTAAACATACAGCCAGAGCTACAATGGAATGATTTAGATCAAAGCATATTCATGTGTTAGAATTGCCCAGTCAAAGTCCAGACCTAAATCCAATTGAGAATCTCTGGCAAGACTTGAAAATTGTTGTTCACAGACGCTCCCCATCCAATCTGACTGAGCTTGAGCTATTTTGCAAAGAAGAATGGGCAAAAATTTCAGTCTCTAGATGTGCAAAGCTGATAGAGACATACCCCAAAAGACTTGCAGCTGTAATTGCAGCGAAAGGTGGTTCTACAAAGTATTGACTCAGGGGGGCTGAATACTTTTGCATGCCACACTTTTCAGTTTTTTATTTGTAAAAAAATTTGAAAACCATGTATCATTTTCCTTCCACTTCACAATTATGCACCACTTTGTGTTGGTCTATCACATAAAATCCCATTAAAATACATTTACGTTTGTGGTTGTAACGTGACAAAATGTGGAAAAGTTCAAGGGGTATGAAAACTTTTGCAAGCCACTGTATGCTGAAGTATTTTTATGGTCCTGAGTTATCAGCTTTCATTTTACTACTTGGTTTCTCATTAAGCAATATTAGAGTTTGGGAATTGCAACATAATTTTGTGTGCTTGTGATTTCAAGTCATGTGAAAACACTCTTGTGAATAGCACCAAACAATGGACCCACTTAATACCTTTTAGTCATGTATATTTTATTCCACTTTTAGTTCTAAGATGGACAATTCTTTGCTCTGCCTATTCCTGGCCTAAAACTTCCATCTCTTTCTTGCTTCTCTAGTGTGAAAAGCCTGTGGATATGTTTATCACACCAGAGGCCCAATATACACCTGGTCCTACTTCCCTCATTTTACTTTCAAGCCATATCCCATGTTACCCAGTCCCCAACTAAAAATAATGGCTCCTCTTGATGCATGTTCTAATGGTCCTGCAGCTAACTGATCCTGCTTTATCAATGCAGGCATCCTGCATTAATTGCTCACTACTGTGATAAGAATATGATTGGAGTTTTGTTTACTAGCTAATGATATCTCTAGTTTCCAAATTAAACTTGGGTCATTTTCTGATGTACATTTCCCATTTTTAAATTTGGCCATTCATGTAGCCACATACATTAAGCAAAATGTGCAGAAAGGGAATATATTTAGATTTGTATCTAACCTATGACATCCTGGCCATGTTTGATGTCTGGAGAGTTTTACTTTGTATCTAGTTAGGGATCTTGGCAAGAGTAGTGCCCATTAGAGATGTTATACATGTCCTGGGAATGTACACTAGGATGGTGAAGTAAAACACTTTTATTGCCCATCTTGAGCTACATATTGTTCAAATGAAGAAATCTATAGACAAGGGGCAAAGGACATTTATTGTCACATGCACCAATTGGTGCAGTGAAATGTGAGTTACCAAAGTACCACTGGTGCAAATCAAAAAGGAAAATCCAAAAGCATTTGAGATGTATGAAGGGTTGGGGGTAACAAGTAAGTGCCATTTGGATCCAAAAATGCAATATGTGCTCACAGATGATGAAAGTGTAGTTTTAAAATAATATTTATTTCTATTCCCTAAAGAGAAGGATATTCTATTTGGAGAGATTTTGGGAGGATAATATTAGAATTCTGGAGCATTTTATGCATGAAGATGCTATTTGCATGCCTTTTGCAAGCTTAAAATGGGCAAAGTTACTATGAAAGGGAGGAGATGGCTGGGACCCTGATGTGTTTAATTTTGCTGCCCATGGGTGAAATAACATGATTAGAAGAAAGTTGATGTGGTGCCCTTATTCAAGCAAAGGAATGGGGATAAACCAAATAATTCATGGACTATTTATTGAGTCCGAATGAAATGACTGAAAAACATTGTAATTACTGTATTTGGAAAGGCAGGAATGCAGTGTCATTTTAGTGCGACATCCCGTTTAACCACTTGTTTTCTTTTGTTTGAAGAGTCAACAATGTATTGATGAGAGCAGTGCAGTTTATATACTTCAGTTAGGTCTTTGACAAAGATCCATGTAGGAAACTCATCCAATGTTTGCAGCACATGGGATTCAGGGGAAGTTGGCAAATTGGATCCAAAGCCAGCTTGATGATAGAGGGTGAAATGGAAGCCTGTGGGAAGTAATGTACCACAGGCCCTAGTATTGGGACCTTTATTTATTGTCTATATCATTTCAATTATTATGAAAGTAGAATCGTGAAAATTGATTTGACATGACACAGGTGTTGGTGAGGATTGTAATTGTGGGCTTTAGGATGATATTGATCAGCTGGTAATGTGTAGGAAAGAACTGCAGATGCTGGTTTAAGTCAAAGGTAGAGTAATGGCAGATGGAATTTAATCTTGCAGTGTGGTGTCGTTTGGGAGGACTAAAGGGTCGGGCAAACATCTTGACTGATGGACAGTTCTGAGGAACAGAGGGTCCTTGGTGTATAAGGGCAGCATGGTGGTGCAGAAAGTTGCTGCCTTTCTGTGTCACAGACTTGGGTTCAATCCTGACTTTGGGTGCTCTCTGTATGGAGTTTGTTTGTTCTCCCTGTGACCATGTGGGTTTTCTCCAGGTGCTCTGGTTTCTTCTCTCATTCCAGAGACGTGCAGGTTTGTAGGTTAATTGGCTTCTGTAAATGTTTAGGATAGAACTAGTCAGAGATCACCCTAGTTTAGGATAGAACTAGGGTGATCTCTGGTCGATGTGGACTCGGTGAGCTGAAGGGCCTATTTCCAAGCTGTATCTCTAAACTAAATCTGATTCCTGAAGGTGGCAGCCTGGATTCATAATATGGTAGAAGATGCCATATGGATACATGACTGGATTAGCCAGTGAGGTTGCATAGATTAGGTTCCCATGAATTAGGCCACATTTGGAATATGGCACAGTTTTAGTCACTACAATGTAGGCGCAAGGAGAAACTGGAAATACTAGGTTTGTTTTCTATGTAGAAGAAGCTGAAGGGGTTGGGGGAGGGAGGGGGGGGGGGGCGGAGGCGCAGGCTTGAGGGAGGTATACAAAATTACGAAGGTCCCAAGTCGGAAAACATTAGAAATTTCAACCGACATCAGAGGTATCTAATACCAGATGACATAACTTTTGGATAAGGAGGATCTGAGAAAAATGTCTCCCCCCCCCACTCCCCATCATCCCAAGAGCATGAATGCAATCTGGAATTTATTATCTGAGAAGGTTGTGGAGGCAGGTATATCCATATTTGTTTCTAGGCGAGCACTAGAATCAGTGCCTAAACCTTAGACCAAGTAAATGGGATTAATGTATAGGTAAGCACGATGGCATGTACATCCAAAGGACCTATTTCTATGCTGCATAATTTCTAACCTGATGCTGTTTAAGTTGCTAATCTATTATCTAATGTAAACTGCCTGTTTTCAAAAGCCATTTCCAGAAAGTAGTCATCCTAATGGATGTGAATTTTGCTGTTTTGACAGTAGGCATTTTTGTTGTCCCTCGCAGGGTGTGGATTCTCTGGTACTGGAGAGCGTGATGTTTGCTGTATTGGCAGAACGTGCCTTGGGACCAAGATTATATGGAGTGTTTCCGCGGGGACGTTTGGAGCAATACATTCCAGTATGAAGTTATTTCTCTCCTGTGTTACTTTTAAAATTTGAAAATTGTTCCTGCACCATTTGCAGTATCCATGTACAGTCATTCATCCTCTATGGGGATACCCTACTCATCAGAGGCCTTGCTGAACTGGTTGCAAATGGTTTACTGCATTGGGCTTGTTGACTAGAATTGGCAGTTGGAGGTGGTATTGAACCTGCTGGCATAGTAAGTAGCCAAAAATGAAATGAACTTGTGCATTCTCTTTGTAGCATGTCCTCTTATTTCTCATCTCCTTCACACAATTATTTTAAGATCTTGTTATTGTCAGTCCAGGCCATGCTTCAGTATGGGTGGACCTGGTTTGTTTCCTTTGCTAACCTCTATGTTGTGCAGCTGGTGGGAGATTAGATCTGTGCAGCATTTATAGACCAGATGTGATAAAGAACTCCATGGTATATTTAAGCAATAGTGAAGCAATGTCTAAAATATTCTTTAGCATGTGGACAAGTGTCATTCCTGTATCATCTCATTGTGCATTCTTGCAAAAAGACATATTTGTTCATATTCTTCCCAATTTAATGTAAATGTTTACAACACTATGAATGGAAGCAAAACCAATTAATTTTAGTGTTCTTACTCCATTGACTGGAAGTTCTTCAGATTCTTTATGCAGACAGAACCTTTATCCTTAAAAGGGCACGACATGCTGGAGTAACTCAGCCGGTCAGACAGCATTGCTGGAGAACATGGATAGGTGACGGTTTGGGTCGAGACCCTTCTTCAGGCATAAAACGTCACTGTTGCACGTTCTCCAGAGATACTGTCTGACATGTACCAGATCAAAACCACCTTAAATTTGCTCATCTGAATGCTTGGAGTATATAGTATATAGCTGCTGTTTTAAAGTGTCGTTGCTATGAGATTGTCACTTTAGTGATGTCCTTGTACAACTGGGTTACACAGCATTTAGGAGTGTGCTGAATATAGCATAATGCCCATAATGAAGGAGATTGAAAGTGATGAAGGAGATTGTTGGCAGTGGATTTTAGTTAGGATTTGATAAGGACCCTCCGGGTAGGCTGATCCAGCAGTTAAGATGTAGGGGTTTCATGATGACTTGGTCATATACATTCAGAGCTGGTGTATTGATAGGAGGGTTGTGATGGATGGTAGATATTCTGGCTCTAGCTCTGTGACCAATGGAGTTCTGCAGGGATCTATGCTGAGACCCTTGCTGTTTGTGATATGGAGATGCAGGTGGTGAGGAATGCTGTCGGAAGATACAGCGGGATATAGACCAACTGCAGAAATGGATGGGGAAATATCAGATCGAGTTAACCGGAGCACGTGTGATGTGTTGCAATGTGGGAGGTTGAATGTAAGGAGAGAGTATACAGTTAATGGCAAGATCCTTAACAGCATAGATATGCAATGGGATCCTGGAGTTCAAGTTCATAGCTCTTAGAGGTTGGCAGCATAAGAAAATAGTGTGGTTAAGAAGGCGCATGGTATGCTTGCCTTCATTGCTAGGGGCTTTGAATATAAGAGTCAGGAAGTCATGATGTAGCTCAATAGAACTTTGGTTAGACTGCATTTGGAGTATTACATACAGCTCTGGTCATTCCATTACAGGAAAGATGTGGAGGCTTTGTTGAGGGTTTACCAGAATGCTGCCTGGATTAGACGGTTTCGGCTGCCGAAAGAGGTTAGATATACTTGGATTGTTTTCTCTGGAACAACAACGATTGAGGGGAGACTTGATAGAGGAATATAAAATTGAGATGCATAGGTAGGGTAGACAGTCAGAACCTTTTTCTCCCTGAGTGGTAATAGAGGGAATAGGTATAAGATGATAGGAGGAAAGTTTAATGGAGACGTGAGGGTCTTTTTTTTGAGTGGTGGGGTCCTGAAACACACTATGAGGAGTGATAGTGGAAGCAGATGTGATAGTGGCATTTAGGAGGCTTTTGGATAGGCGCATGGAAGTGCAGAATATAGAGAGATATGGATCATGCACAGGCAGATGAGATCAGTTTAACTTGGTACCATGTTCAGCCCAAACACTAAGAATGCCTTGCTGCTATCATGCAGAACCCAGGTGAGACTGCATCTGGAGTATTGAAGTGAAAATGTGTCACTTGGATCCATAGAGGAGTGAAATCAAGAGTCACCAAAATGATGAAGAAGGAACTGCAGATGCTGGAAAATCGAAGGTAGACAAAAGTGCTGGAGAAACTCAGCGGGGGGGGGGGGGGGGGGGGGCTGGGAAGAAGAAAGGAAGAGGAAGAGCCAGAGGACTGAGGGAGAGCTGAGAAGGGGAGTTCATCCACTCTAAACCCACTGACTCCCATGGCTATCTAGACTACACTTCTTCCCACCCTGCTTCCTGTAAGGACTCCATCCCCTACTCCCAATTTCTCCGTCTACGCCGCATCTGCCCCCAGGATGAGGTGTTCCACACCAGGGCATCGGAGATCTCCTCATTCTTCAGGGAACGGGGGTTCTCCTCCCCTACTATAGATGAGGCTCTCACCATGGTTTCTTCCATACCCCGTGACACTGCTCTCTCTCCCCATCCCCCCCCCCCACTCATAACAAGGCATCACCTTCCACCCTACTAGCCGTCACATACAACAAATAATCCTCCATCATTTTCGCCACCTCCAACATGACCCCACCACTCGCCACATCTTCCCATCTCCTGCTTTCTGCAAAGACCGTTCCCTCCGTAACCTTGACTTCTCCAATTTCTGGTAGCCCTTACTGTCTCCTCCCCTTCTCAGCTCTCCCTCAGCCCTCTGGCTCCTCCTCTTCCTTTTTTCTTCCCCCCCCCCATGTCGGTCATGAAGTTGTATTTGAGGCGGGGGCTGTGGGGTGAACGGGCCGAGCGGCCTGGAGCCGGGGGAGGGAGAGGCCTAGTCCTTGCACCGGGTCCTGCATGGTGAATAGAAAATAAGGTAATGAAATGAAGGGTGAGCCTTTCGAATGATCATTTTGAATGGCGGAGGTTTGAAGGGATAAATGTCCATCTTTATTTTTGCATCAAAAGATTGTCTGATGCAGGCTTAATCGGGGGCGAGCCAGTGGTCTTGTGTTCATCATTTAAGTAGTTTTATTAAAGACCATCTCTCTCCTCTTGTTAAGGTATCTCAAGCAGATAATGGGATTGACATTCGTCAGAGAGGCACATGTGAAAAAGTTTAATAAACTGAAGACTTTCAACCTGCCAGGAGAGTTGGCGAGTTTAAAGTAAGAATTTAACTTTACTTTAATCATTGCTTTATTATTTGACCAGACAATAATCGGAGGATGTTGGTCATTGTAGGTGTAAATGGTAGGGAATTGAAGAATGTAGGTGTACAGAGGGATCTGGGAATAACTGCACAGTTCCCTGAAAGTGGAATCTCATGTAGATAGGGTGGTAAAGAAAGCTTTTGGTGTGCTGGCCTTTATAAATCAGAGCATTGAGTATAGAAGTTGGGATGTAATGTTAAAATTGTACAAGGCATTGGTGAGGCCAATTCTGGAGTATGGTGTACAATTTTGGTCGCCTAATTATAGGAAGGATGTCAACAAAATAGAGAGAGTACAGAGGAGATTTACTAGAATGTTGCCTGGGTTTCAGCAACTAAGTTACAGAGAAAGGTTGAACAAGTTAGGGCTTTATTCTTTGGAGCGCAGAAGGTTAAGGGGGGACTTGATAGAGGTTTTTAAAATGATGAGAGGGATAGACAGAGTTGACGTGGAAAAGCTTTTCCCACTGAGAGTAGGGAAGATTCAAACAAGGGGACATGACTTGAGAATTAAGGGACTGAAGTTAAGGGGTAACATGAGAGGGAACTTCTTTACTCAGAGAGTGGTAGCTGTGTGGAATGAGCTTCCAGTGAAGGTGGTGGAGGCAGGTTCGTTTTTATCATTTAAAAATAAATTGGATAGTTATATGGATGGGAAAGGAATGGAGGGTTATGGTCTGAGCGCAGGTATATGGGACATGGGGAGATTATGTGTTCGGCACGGACTAGAAGGGTCGAGATGGCCTGTTTCCGTGCTGTAAATTGTTATATGGTTATATGGTTATTGGCAGAAACTTGAGGTTAATACTTTTTCATCTTTTCCTGTTCTTTCTCACTCTCAGAAATCAATGTCATATGCTAATTTTGTGATTTTTTTAAAATCTCTCTCTTTCAGGTCGCTTCTTGAAGCCACATGGTCACCTGTGGTTTTTTGTCATAATGATGTACAGGAAGGTAAAGGTGTAGAATAAATAAGTATTCTATCGGGGGGGGGCTTTTAATCGACAGAATGAGCAGCTGAGCTGTGACAGACTGCAGTATCAACCAAATGTTTTGCAATTAGTTCTGGTCAATTATTGTTCAGAGTTATATTGTTCCCTTAGTAGTGTGTCTGAACACATTACTGTTCTGTAGTAATGCAAGGCAAATGACTGAGGTCTTTTGGGACCAACGACCATGGTTCTGTTGGCTTTATAATAGTTAAAGTCAGGGGAGGTCCAGAAGTTAACATTTTGAATTGGGACAGTGCCAACCTTGATGGTATTAGACAGGAACTTGGAGTAGGATGTTTGCAGATAAAGGGATGTCCTGAAAGTGGGTTGCTTTTAAAAGTGTGGTGAGGCTTCTGGACACACCCTAAGGCTAACATGAAATTTTGAGCTGTTTGAATTTGGAAGAATCCAGACAAAGAATCGAAGTGCAGATCTAAGGCTGCTTGATAGCCCTCTCAATTCCTCCTTCCATTTGTCATAGTTATACAGCACAGAACTAGGCCCTTCAGCCAAACCAACCAAGATGTTCATCCCACCTGTCTGTGTTTGGCCTATATCCCTCAACCTTTCCTATCCATGTACCTGTTCAAATGTCTTTTAAATATTGTACTAGTACTGGTCTCAACTACCTCCCCTGGCAGTTCGTTCCAGATACCCACCACCCTCTGTGTGGAAAAAGCTGATCCTCGGGGTCCTATTAAATCTTTCCTCTCTCACCTTGAATCTATATTCTCTGGTCTTGATTTCCCCTCTGCCAGGTAAAAGACTCTGTGCATTCACCCTATTTATTCCCCTCATGGTATTATATTTTTAAAAGATCACCCGTTAGTCTCCAGCCCTCCATGGAATAAAGTCTTAGCCTGCTCGACCTCCAGCTTGGGCCCCCAGTCCTGGTAACCTTCTCATAAATCTGCTCCTCACTCTTTCCAGCTATGACGTCCTTCCTGTAGTAGGGTGACCAAAACTGAACCCAAAGGTAACATAATGTTCCAACTTCTATACTCAATACCCTGACTAACCTGGATGGATCCCTGGTTGCACCTCCTGCGGTTCCAAGGAAAAATACCTGGAAAGAGGTGGTTTGGGTTGGGTTGGAAGGGATGAGTGAACCAATGAATTAAGGGAGTGGTCCCTATGGAAAGGGGTAGAGACATGGTACATTGATGAGAAAAAAATGAAACCGCTCAAAATCCATGTACCTATTCTAAATCAGTATGGAGAAGATTCTTGAAATGTTGCTGAATGCTTTCTCTGATTTACCTTGTTTCCCCTTTTCAAGGTAATATTCTCTATTTGGCGGACAAAGACGCAACATCCACAGATAAATTGATGCTGATTGATTTTGAGTACAGCAGCTACAACTACAGGTAATGACCTCTGAGCTATTAGGCTAAGATCCGAAGTCTCCAACACGAGCATGGGTACCAAAGATTTACACAAAGGGCTGGAGTAACTCAGCGAGTCAGGCAGCAGCCCTGGAGAATATGGATAGGTGTCAGGCTGGATACTTCAGACAAGTGACCAAGAAACACTCCTCCCTCCTTCCCCAATTTCCTCCACCCCCTCCCCAAAAACCACAGATAAGTACGAACTGGAAACCACCAGTACATTCTGGTTTTGGCGATATTAGCTAGAGCCAAGCCATATTTGCAGGTGACATAATCTTGTTCTGGACAGGCTATTTATAGTTTTGGTCATGCAACTAGGTTGGATCTGACCACTGCCCTCAATGGCAATCACTCTTTGGGGGCTTAACTATTAGCTTTCCCTGGTTGGGGAGGAGTGATGGGGCTATGGGTTGCAATGGGAATCTGGGTTCCTGTTGGAGGGCGAGCGCGGGGGAAAGGGAGGACTGCTGCTTAACGTGTACCTTCTGCCTTGTCTTTGTTCGCAGGGGCTTTGACATTGGGAATCACTTCTGTGAATGGATGTATGACTACACTTATGATCAGTGGCCTTTCTTCAAAGCTAATATGGAGAATTGTCCCAACCGACAGCAGCAGGTATTGACAACAGCAAGCTGGTCTTTGGGTATCTACACAAGGTGAAAAAGGAAGGGAAATTCTTCCTCTTACCACAACATCTGGCATTGGTCACACAAAAGTCAATGTTAGGCCTCTAAAGAAACGCTTTCAGAAGCTGTTTCTTGATTCTGAGAATCTTGCCATCAGGAATTCTTCATGTCTCAAAAACATTCATGGTCAACTTCCATTAACAGCAAATGTGATTTGTCTACTTCACTTAAATAACTTTAAACTCTTATTTCTCCTCAGCTTCACTTCATCAGACATTACCTTTCTGAATATTCGGGGAATAAAGGTGACTCGGTGCATGATGATCAGTTGAAAATTGAAGAAGAGATGATCATTGAGATCAACAGGTTGGGCACTTGTATGGAATAATCAGGGGGTTAAGTTAGTGAGAGGTTTTATAACAGTGGGGATATAAGGATGGTGAGGCTGGCAGCTAAACTGCTTTTCTGCACAAGTAACTGCTAGAATCTAAAGATTGGTGGACTTGGCTGATGCTGTTTAATCTACTCTCCATGTGAAACCTGAAGACCTCTTACTCTTCTTATGAGGTAGATGTTCATGCTAAATGGAGTCATGAGCCATGGTAGCAAGATTGAAAGCCCCAGAGGGCACTGACCTTTTAATACAGAAAATGCTAAAGCACATCTTGGGTAGTAAGAGTTATAGCCTCTGTTTTGTATTTCATGTTGAACAAAGTAGAGTGAGGCCTTTCCTAGGAATATATTTCTTATCTGCCTCGGTGATTTTTGCCTCCCATGAATACTTACAGTGCAGCTCCAACCTCTTGCCACAATCTCACCTTTACATTTACAGTCTCACTGCCTCACTGCTTCCCCTCCCTCCCAACCACTTTCAGCTCCAAAGTACCTCTCCAACCCGTTTAAGGAGACTGGAGAACACTGACCTAAAGCTGTGTATTACTCGTAGTAAAACTCCTCTAGTGCTGTTTTACAGTGACCTGTGCATGATTTTTGGGATGGATTGTAAACAATATTGCTGGAGAAACTCAGCGAGTGAGGCAGCATCTATGGAGTGAAGGAAATAGGCAATGTTTTGGGTCGAGACCCTTCAGACAGGATTGATTAGTTGTTTGTCAGTAATGACGCTAGATTTAGAATGAAATTGTGGGAAGTGGTGGTGTTGGGCCAATGAAGGTTTTTTTTTCTGTTTTAACTAACTGATGCTATGTATTACTTTCTTAAGGTATGCCCTAGCCTCTCACTACCTGTGGGCACTCTGGGCTATTATACAAGCAAAGCTTTCCACAATTGAGTTTGGTTACATGGTGAGTTATGTGTGTCTGTGTGTCTTTCTGCCTCTCATTACACACTACCTCATCTTTTTTGTCTTCCCATTCTTGTGCATAAGTTAAGAGAGGACAGGAATGGGGTTATACATTGGCAAGGGATGTGAAATGGCTAACCGACATGAGTAAATGGTTCTTTTCTGGATTGGCAATCGGTAGCTAGTGCAACTATATATAATCTACAGTTTTGATCGGGATGAAATGACGGGCATTTGCTGATGAGACAAAGTGGGTTAGCAAGTTGAAGAGTGCACAGCTCACAAAGGATGTAGTGAGTGGGAGATGAAGTGGGAGATGAAGACTGCTGTGGGAAAATGGGGTTATCTATTTTGGATGAAAGTTTGGAAAAAACACAATATAACAACGTGAAAACTGTTGTAAATGGTTTGGGGAGTGGAATACGTGAAAAAGTTAATATGCAAGCAGTTGGGAAGGTTGGTGGGATCCTGGTCCCTTATGTGAGAGGTATGGGGTGTGGAGATGGTACAGAGAAAGTTCATTCAGAATATCCCCCGATGAAATAGTTGACAAATGTTGAAAGAGGCTATCTTCCCTTGTGGGGGTATCTGTAACATGAGCATATTTTGAATAACGGCCGCTCATTTTGGACAGAAGATAGATTTCCTTCTCTCATAGGGTGGAGACGATGTCTATGTCACCTAAAATATATTCCGACATTTGCACTGAAGATGAGGTGGAATGGGGGAAAATTGATGTTGATGCCAAGAGTTTGTCAGCCATGATAGTACTGAATCGTGGAGGATGAACAATTGACCAATTTAGCCTGCTCCTGCACCTTGCTTTCCCATCCTTGCCTGCCCTCCTGCCTTGCACTGTCCCTCCCCTCCACCACAGCATCCTCCCTTGACTGGCTCACCCACTCACTTGCTTCCCACTTTATAAATTGGAGATGATTCTGCTTTGTGCTCTCTGAAGAACTAAGGTGATGTCTCTTTTGTTTCAGGATTATGCCCTGTATAGACTGGAAGCCTACTTTGATCAGAAGAGAATACTTGGTTGACTTGCTGTACAGTGCTAGCACTGCTTGGAATTTAGCACGTTTCTGTTATTAATTATTTTTTTAAATTGCATTTTGCTTCAAATTAGTCCAGGACTATTTTAAACCTGATCAGTGACTGCACTTTGAAATCACACAAATGTAGTTCGATGAACTCGAATCACAGACTAAAAATGGTGATCATGGACTTCTTGGAAGGGCTGTGGTTGAGAAAGTTAATCTCCAGTCCTGTGAAACCCTGGGTCACAGATGATCGTGCAGGAGCTTGTAGCAATATGTTTCTTGTGTGTGTTCTTGTACTGTGTATCTCCGTCCTCATGCTCCAGCTGTCTCCCAACACATGAACTACAAGGCTGGCTTTCCTTGTAACGACTGTGCTTTTAAGTAGCCGTTTGTGCTGGATATTTTGATTAAGATGGTCTGATTGGACTGATTAAGACCTTGGGGTTTACTTTGATGATTTAAGTTAATGGTGTCTCTGGCAAAGCCAGCACTTGTCATCCCTAAGTGCTATCAAACAGGTGACAAAAGATTATCTTGAATGCTGCAAGGTATTTCAAAGTTGTTGGGTAGGGTGTTCTAAGATTTAAACATGATGGTAAAGAAGAAATGACTCCACATTAGCCATTTATTAGAAACATAACCTGTGGGTGGTGTTCCAGTGCACCTGTTATCCTCTTTGTTTTTGATGGAAGAGTTCACATAACCACAGAAGTAATTGGGTGTCGGTTTGAATATACTTCCACACCATTTGATGAAAATAAAATGAGTACAGTTAAACATTGCAAACTAGTTTGATATGTGGCATAATATGTGGTATAGAATACTGTGCTGAGGTTGGTACAGTTGCAAGGAAGATCTGCCCAGGTTCCTACTCAGGAAAGATAAACAAATAGTGGAAACTTGATGAGAAAAAATTCTCAACATTATAATTTCTCGGTAATATCAATGGATGGAGAAAGAATTGTGTGTCAGTTCAATGACTTACATTTCTAATTTTTCTCTCTCGGTTGCATGACCTGCTTCCATTCTTTTGTCCCTGCTTCTGATCATGGTTTAGAAATGAAGAACAGTTGTTCACCTCAATAATTAAAGCTTGTATTAGCTCATTCTAAGGACATATTTTGGTGTCACTCATGCTACTAACCGTGTGTGTGTGTGTGTGTGTGTGTATATGTATATGTGTATAGACAGACTCGTGTTAAGCACTGAATTCTCGCTCATTAACTCAAATAAACAAGTACGAGTTGTTCTTTCACTCTTAATATCAGGTTAAGGAATTATGCATACGAGGCATTGTGCAAGTCTACAATCATTCCAGACCCTGTTCAATATGTTGGGAGTTTCACTCTTGTGAAACTTGTGTTTACAGATTGAGTCTCTTCCTCTGGCTGTTCACCCTTCAACCAATGGAAGCAATAGTAACACACCATAATCTGCTGCCCCAATCGTTTGGCACCTGGTTCACACCGGCCTCAGTCCATGCCTCAGTCTTCTTAAAGGGACCTGAGCCCACTGGAAAGCTTGTTATACCACTGTATTGTGTAATGTTTTTGTAAGTGAGTTGAGAGTTAACTGGAATAACATCCAATTGTATGAAAAAATCTGCCACCCAGCTCTACCAAAGTCCCAAGTGTTCCAGAACCATTTTACTGTTTTGTCAGTTACTATGATTTTTTTTCATACCACCAGATGCCAGATATGAGGTGTGGGTGGGAGATGGGAAGCGGCACATTAAAACTGCGATGAACATTAGCTTGGCTCTTGCAGTCTACTCCTTAACCCTCCCCCCCACCCCCACCCCCACGCCCCAGCCTTTGTCATTCCCAAGGTGTGGCAACTGAACACAGGTTTTGCCAGAGTTTTTATCATAGCTTGTAGGGAAGAAAACAACAAGATTTGGTGTCACCAAGCAAATCATTCCACCTGTCTTGGGAAGCAAAGATCTGTTAGTTAATCTAATTTGATCATCCTTTCTATGTCTGGGCCCATTCATTTTACATCATTATTGACATTAAATAAAGTGGTGTGGTGTACAATCATTCAGTGTATGTGTCATAACTGTGACCTTCAGTGAAGCTTTAGTGGATTATTGATTCATATTCATCTTGGAGCTGGTATTCCATTCAGGTAACCAGCATATGTAAACCATCTGAGCTAAACTTATCCCATCTCAATTTCATGGACTTGACAGAATTGAAGCAAATTCTGCGAGGAAGAATTTTGTGACCACATATTTTAAAGTTGGAATTGTACCATTATGTTTATTCCAACCATTAGTATAGATTTTCTCTGCTCCACGTTCTCTGGAACACTGGCCATTCAGCCCAAGAGATTTGTACAATGTTTTTCCTTCACATCCACTGCTTCCATCTTCTAATTCCAACATATCCTGCAATTTCTTTAACTTTTCTCAATTCTCTACTATCTGTTGCAGTTATTTGTAGGGGTGAGTTACGCATAGACAGGTTGAGTGAAGAAGTGTCCCCCATGTTGTTCAATGGGTTTGTGTTTGATCATATTTGTGGTACTGGTTCTGATTTCACTACATTAATTGGTACATGTGACAATAAACTGACCTTTGAACCTTTGATTTCACCCCATTGGAAAACAATGTCTCCATTTATACTGTCAAACCCTTGCGTGGTAAAGTTCAAATGATCTCTGTTATAGAGAACAAAGCATTGGCCAGTTGCATCTTTGCTGATTGCAAATCTGAGAAGTATTTTGCTAATCTTTGAAAATTAACAATTGTACACGACATTTGTAGTTTAATTTGATCTTAACATTTTCTATACCTTCAGAAACTAATCTTAATACACTGAACGCAGTAAAAGTTAAGTTGTAATTACTGTTCCCCTAACTCTAATATCACATCTATTTTATTTTTCATCTGTTATGTTATGTCTGGTATCTTCACTTTTTTATTCTACCTTCATGTTTACCTACTTCTACAATGCACAGGACTGACAGTTGGCTCGGGTCTGAGAGAAACTCCTGTTTGATTTGTTTTAAAATGATTTGCAAGAAAATAAATTATCTACCACTTAACATCACATGCTCTTCTTTGGTTTGATCATTGAGTTGATTCTGGGATCTTTGTGAATTGGTGAACATCAATCCACTAAAGTCCTTACCAATATGCCATAATTCCAAATAAATGGTGTATTTAATGGAATCCTGAGCAGCTTAACCACAAGGAAGTATTTCACAAGAATGTGATGGGAATACTAAACAGCAAGAATGGACAGCTATATATTCATGTACCTATCAAGCCTGTTAATTGGCAATATTATATGTGGTTCCACTGTCATTTCTGACAGCACGTTCTGGGTAACCACTGTTATCTGTGTAAAGTAAAACTTGCCCTACACATCTCCTTTAAACTTTACCCTTCCCATCTTAAAGTTATGCCCTCTAGTATTTGACATTTCCACCATGTCTACCCCCATCTAGGATTCACATAATTTAAAATACTTCTATCTTCCCTCAACCTCTGACATTCAAGAGAAAACAATCCAAAGTTGTCCAATTTCTCCTTATAGTGAATATCCTCCAACCCACGCAGCATTCTGGTAAACCTCTTCTGCACTCCCACATAAATCTTCACATCCTTCATGTAATGGGTCGACCAGAAATGCGCACCATACTCCAAATGTGGCCTAAACAAAATCCTATAGTGTTGCAACATGACTTCCTGATTCTTATATTAATGCCCCAATCTTTGAAGGAAAGCATGCCATATGCTTCCTTTACCACTCTATCTACTTATGTTGTCATTTTCAGAGATCTATATACTTGGATCCCAAGATCCCTTTCTACATCAATGCGGTTAAAGGCTCCATGAACTAGATACATTCCCCTGGCATTTGATCTCCCAGAGTGCAACACCTTAAACTTGCTCATCTGCCATTTCGCCACCTATTTCTGTAGCTGATCTATATCCCAATGTACACTTTGAAAGCCTTCCTCTCTTTCTGCAACTTCACCAATTTTAGTGTCACCCACAATCTGACTTTCCAACCAATCGGCATTTACACACATCATTTATATATATCTCAAATAAGAATTCTCAGCGCAGATCCCCGCAGAATGCCATTGGTCGCAGATCTGCATCAAAGCTCTGTTTTCTATGATGAAGCTACTGAATCAAAATGACCAAGTCACCATAATTAGCCCATTCTCGTACAAACAAACCTATCCTATCCATGTACCTGTCTAGATGTTTCTTAAAAGTAGTACCTGTCTCAACTACCTCCAGCAACTTGTTCCATTGGCCTCCCACCCTTTGTGTAAAAAAAAAAGTCGCCCCTCCAGTTTCCTATTAAATCTTTCCCACCAAATTTTAAACCTACATCCTCTGGTCCTTGATTCCCCTACCCTGGCTAAAAGACTCTGTGCCTTTACCCTATCCATTCTACTCATGATCTTTTTCACCTCTATAAAATCACCTGTCATCCTCCTGCGCTATAAAGAATAAATGCTCAAATTTTCCCTTCGAGTCCTAGTGACATCCTCGTAAATCTCAGCTTTTCCAGCTTAATGATGTTCGTTCTTATAACAGGATTACCAAAGCTGAACACAATACTCCAAATGTGGCCTCACCCATGTCTTGCACCACAGTAACATGGCCTTCTATCTCCTATACTCAATAGTCTGACTGATGAAAGCCAATGTGCCAAAAGCCTTCTTGACCACCTTATCTACCTGAGATGCCCCTTACAAGGAACTATATACCTGCCCTCCTGGATCACTTTGCATGACAACATTCTGCAGAACCCTGCCATTCACTGTGTAGGTCCTGCCTTGGTTAGACTTCCCAAAATGCACCATCTCACACTTCTCTGTATTAAGTTCTATCTACCATTCCTCAGCCCAACTGCCCAACTGATCTAGATATTGGAGCAATGTTTGACAGCCATCTTCACTATCTACAATTCCACACACTTTAGTGTATCTGTCACACACTTTAGTGTCATTTACTAATGCCGATTATGTTCTCATTCAAATTATTGAAATAGAAGACAAATAGGCCCAGCACCAAACACTAAGGCAAACCACTAGTCACAGGCCTCCAGTCCGCAAAGGAGCCTTCAACCATCGCCCTCTGCTTCCTTCCATGAAGCCAATTTTCTATCCAGCCTGCCAGCTGTCCTTGTATCCTATGAAATCTAACTTTCCAGAGCAGCATACCATGTGGAACATTGTCAAATGCCTTGCTGGAATCCAATTTTACAACATCTACAGCTCTACCCTCATTAACCTTTTTTGTTCTATCGTCAAAAAACTTAGAATTGTGAGACACGATCTCCCACATATCCTGAGGGATGCTGTGTATCCCTAATCAGCCCCTGTCCATCTAAATGCATGTATATCCTATAATCTTTAGTAACTTTCCAATCACATGTTACACTCATTGGCCGATAGTTCCAGGTGTTTCCCTATAGCCCTTCTTAAATAGAAGCACAACATTTGACACCCTCCAGTCTTCCGGCACCTCACCCGTACCTAATGATGACTCATAAATCTCACCTGGGGCACCTGTAATTTCCTCGCTATCCTCCCACAATGTCCTCAGTTATATCTGACCAGGCCCTGAAGATTTATCTACCTTCAAGGGCATTAGGACCTTCAGCACCTCCTCAATCGTAATACTGCCCTCAAGACACTTCTATTTACTGCTGCAAATTCCCCAGTCTTCATGTCTCTCAATGGTAAAAACTGAGGATAAAAACTCATTAAGGACCTTGGTCATCTCCTGTGGCTCCACACAGTTACAAGGTCATTAGGAATAGCAGTAGTATTAGGCCATTTGGCCCATCAAGTCAATTCCACCACTCAATCATGGCTGATCTATCTCCTAACCCCATTCTCCTGCCTTTTCCTCATAACCTCTGACGCATGTACTAATCAAGAATCTATCTCTGCCTTAAAAATATCTACTGACTTGGCCTCCGCAGCCTTCAGTGGCAAAGAATTCCACAGATTCACCACCCTCAGATTAAAGAAATTTCTCCTCATCTTTCACTATTTGTATGTTTCAATTAGATCCCCCCACATTCTCCTAAACTCCAGCGAGTACAGGCCCAGTGCCGACAAGCGCTTATCGTAGGTTAACCTACTCATTTGTGGGATAATTCTTGTAAACCTCCTCTGGATCCGCTCCAGAGCCAGCACATCCATCCTCGGATATGGCGCCCAAAATTGCTCACAATATTCCAAATGCGGCCTTACCGGCAGAGAGACTCAACATTACATCCCTGGTTTTGTATACAAGCCCTCTTGAAATAAATGCTAGCATTGAGTTTGCTTTCTTTACTTCTGATTCGACTTGCAGATTAATTTATTGGGAATCCTGCACCAGCACTCCCAAGTCCCTTTGCTCCCCTGATTTCTGGATTCTCACCCCATTTAGGTTGGAGGCCAGTGACGAGTGGGGTGCCACAGGGATCTGTGTTGGGTCCACTGTTGTTTGTCATGTACATCAATGATCTGGACGATGGTGTGGTAAATTGGATTAGTAAGTATGCAGATGATACTAAGATAGGTGGGGTTGCGGGTAATGAAGTAGAGTTTCAAAGTCTACAGAGAGATTTATGCCAGTTGGAAGAGTGGGCTGAAAGATGGCAGATGGAGTTTAATGCTGATAAGTGTGAGGTGCTACATCTTGGCAGGACAAATCAAAATAGGACGTACATGGTAAATGGTAGGGAATTGAAGAATGTAGGTGAACAGAGGGATCTGGGAATAACTGTGCACAGTTCCCTGAAAGTGGAATCTCATGTAGATAGGGTGGTAAAGAAAGCTTTTGGTGTGCTGGCCTTTATAAATCAGAGCATTGAGTATAGAAGTTGGGATGTAATGTTAAAATTGTACAAGGCATTGGTGAGGCCAATTCTGGAGTATGATGTACAATTTTGGTCGCCTAATTATAGGAAGGATGTCAACAAAATAGAGAGAGTACAGAGGAGATTTACTAGAATGTTGCCTGGGTTTCAGCAACTAAGTTACAGAGAAAGGTTGAACAAGTTAGGGCTTTATTCTTTGGAGCGCAGAAGGTTAAGGGGGGACTTGATAGAGGTTTTTTAAATGATGAGAGGGATAGACAGAGTTGACGTGGAAAAGCTTTTCCCACTGAGAGTAGGGAAGATTCAAACAAGGGGACATGACTTGAGAATTAAGGGACTGAAGTTAAGGGGTAACATGAGGGGGAACTTCTTTACTCAGAGAGTGGTAGCTGTGTGGAATGAGCTTCCAGTGAAGGTGGTGGAGGCAGGTTCGTTTTTATCATTTAAAAATAAATTGGATAGTTATATGGATGGGAAAGGAATGGAGGGTTATGGTCTGAGCGCAGGTATATGGGACTAGGGGAGATTATGTGTTCGGCACGGACTAGAAGGGTCGAGATGGCCTGTTTCCGTGCTGTAATTGTTATATGGTTATTTAGAAAATAGTCTACGCCTTTATTCCTGAATGCATAACTCCACACTTTGCTACACAATATTCCGTCTGCCACTTCTCTGGCCACTCTTCCAACCTGTCCAAATCTTTCTGCAGAGTCCCTGCTTTCTCTGCACTTTCCGCCCCTCCACCTATTTTCGTATCATCCGCAAAACTTGCCACAAAGCCCTCAATCCACTCATCCAACGCATTAACACACAAAGTTGACCGCTTTGTTTCCTGAGGGGCCCCATTCTTTCACTGGTTACACTTTTAAACTCCTCCAGGGATACACTTGATCCCAGCTGCCTATTCCTGCCCCATGCCTCCTTCCCATTCTTGACCAGAGCTTCAATTTATCTTGTCATCCAAGCTCACTTACACCCACCTGCTTTGCCCTTCACTCTAACAGGAACATGCAGGTGTTGGACTCTTGTCAGCACACTCTTTAAAACATCCCACTTTCCCAACATTCCTATTCCTTCAAACAACCTGCTCCAATCAACTTGAGTGAGTTCCTGTGTAATATCTTAAGTTACCCCTGTTCCATTTAGAATTTTAACTCGTGGGCCCATCCTATCTCTCGACCAACAGTTTTTGGTATTAAATCTTTATTTTATTTTTTAAATATTTGCAATTCGCTGCAGATCAGTCCAGTCCCATTTCATAACTAATCAACGGGCTGCATGTGACTGACAGATTGGTGTGCAAATCATAATTAAATCATGTGCTAGAAATGATGATCATTGATTTTTAGGGGGAACAATTGAGGAAGGCAACGTCCAGGACCAAACCCGTGAATCTTTGGGCCCACAGGAGCTTGTGGCAGTGTTTGTTCAGTGTGTGTTCATGTACTTTGTATCTCTGACCTTCCTCTACCCAGTAGTCTCCCAATCCGTGAGGTACAGTTCCACAAAGCTAGTTTTCCTTGAAAAGCAGTTGAGAATTGGGCCTGTTACAGTGGTTTAAAGTGGTGGATTGTGTTGGGTGGTCCAAGGGTGAGCATGACTGTTCCAATTCAGACTTTGTAGTGGTTTACTTTTCATTCTTGTGTCTCCAGCAAAGACAGCAATTGTCCATCCCTTGTTTCCCTGAACCAGGTGGTGGGAAGAGATTGCCTTGAACGCTACATTCATCTTGTGAAGATATTTCCATGTTGTTGGGAAGGGTGTTCCAGGATTTAAACCTGGTGATGATGAAAAAATGTGTCCACATCAGTCTGACTTGGAAACATAACTTGGAGAACCGGTGGCTGGTGTTGCCGTGCACCTGCTCCATTCCTTCTTGATGGAAGGGTCACTTTGCTTAGGTATGCGGAGACATGGGTGACTGCAGATGTGGTAATCTACAGCAAAATAACATTTCTTGATGATCACAGTGATCAGGGAGCATCTGTGGAACATCTTGTATTCCACTGGGGTAATCTATAACCCAATGGTATTAACACTGAATTTTTCAATTTCACGTATCCCGCCCTCCCCGTGTACCTGTCTCTCTCATTCTGATTCACCCAGATTTTCTCACTGTCGTTTTGTCAACCCTCTCCCCTTCAGTCCACCATCATCCAGTGTAGTTTCCTTCCCCCACTGGGTTCCATCTATCACACCCACCCACTTAACCTACTGTATCTCCTATTCCCTCCCCCAACTAGTTCCACCTGTCCATCTTACATCACTTAACTGGTTCCCCTTTTCATCTTCTTTACTTCTCAGATTCAAGCGCCTGCAGTGCGGGTTAGTGGCGGTGCCTAACGGCAGCGGCTCGACTACAGTCGTCTGTCTTTTTTTATTTTTGTCTTGTTAAATGTATGTCTTGAATTAGTTTTTATTATTTTTTTTAGCTGTGTATATGTGGGGGGTGGTGGGGGGGCTGTGGGGGAAACCGTTTTAAATCTCTTCCCTGTGCGGGGACCCGACTATTCCCTGTCGGGTCTCGGATGTCGTTGGGCCTAACATCGTGGAGCCGGCGGCGACCTCCGGCCGGGATTAACCTGAGGGCTCCAGTTGCAGAGCCTGCGGAACTGACATTGCGGAGCTGGCCAACTTCAGAGCGGGAAGAGCTGTGTTGGCGCGCGGCTGCGACCCGACTTTTGGAGTTCGGAGGCACCGGCGGCAGATCCGGTGGACGGGAACATCGGGAGCTCGCAGGTCCCTGGTGGGAGACCGCTTTTCCGAGCTCTGCTACGGCGACTTCTCCCGCTGGAATCGCGGGGTTAAGGATATGGAGCCGGGGCCTAACATCGCCCCGCGTGGCTTAAACGGCCTCAGGACTTACCATCGCCCGCCGGGGGCTTTAACATCGGAGCCTCAGTTCGCCTCGACACTGCAGTTGGACTGCTGGACCACGGGAGAAGGAACAAAGGGAAGTGATAAAGACTTTGCCTTCCATCACAGTGAGGAGATGTTGGAGACTCACTGTGATGGATGTTTATGTAAACTGTGTTAAGTGTGGGTCTTGGATTGTTTTGTAATGTAAAAAATGTAGAAATTATATTTAGTTCAAACCTAGGTTTGAATGACAATAAATTGCATTCTATTCTCTTGTGCCTCCACATGACCATCCAGTCTCTACCCCCCACCTGGCTTAATCCGCCCATTTCATCTCACTGCTTATCTGTCTCCACCGAAAATCCACCGGCCCCTGTCTCCCAACTCCATCTCTCAGCTCCATTTGGCCATCACCCCACCTCATCTCATTCACCTATCACCTCAACCGTCCCCACCTCATCACACTGCCCATCTCCCCTCTCTACTTTTAGTCTAAATGAGAGTCTCGCCCCCCCCAAGTGCCTATCATCACAGCTACCCTCCTGAGTTTTCCCAATACTAAGATACAATTTTGAATGCAATTTTACCCATTTCAGGCGATTAGTGTGCTGCTGAGCAATGCACACTAGGTTGGTCTATTACATAAACCAAATTGCTGTGCTGAGGTCTGCGCAGAGATGCTTCCTAACCCTCTGGGTTCCTCCCGCACTTTGTGTCTATCTTTAGTTCATTTTGCAAATTCTGTGCCGCCTTCTCCTCAGCGCAGCACTGAGTGCAGAGGTGGGGAGGAAGCAACAGTGGGACAGGAAGGCTGTGAGAAACTGGACTCACACAGCACCAAACACACAGCTTATGATGCAGTTCTCTTTATTATTGGCTGAGAAGTTAAGTGAGTATAGTCACCACAGACAGTGGGAGCAGCTACAAAGAAATCAAAGCACTGGATCCACTGCTGGAAAGGATGAGGGGATGATTCTGGAGTCTTCTAATCGCAGAACAGTTTGTAGGAACAAACGAAAGGAAGACTTATGTCGCATTTGACATCATTCCAAGTACCGTCACCTAGAAGCAGGGAATGCACTTACATGTTAGTTCATAATCAAAATACTGCAATAGAGATAATCTGGAGAAAAAAAACTGGAAATACTCAGTATGTCAGGTAGCATTTTTGCAGAGGAAACGGGAAGGTTACTGATGGAAATATTATCTCTGTTCCTCTCTCCACAGATGCTGCCTGACTTGCTGAGTGTTCCCAGCATTTTCTGTTTGCCATTTGGTCTAAATGTTTCATCTGTTTGAGCCAGAGCCTATGAGCTTGACTTGGTCAGTGAGTTTGACTTGTAAATAAAGGGAGTCACTTCTTGTGGAGGTGTCAGGTGCAGTCAGAGTGTGTGTTGATGAAACATTCCTCTAACTCCAGTGTTACCCCCTTGTACATTCCACCTGCACAGTTACACTGAGTGTTTGGCCCCTGGCTCCTGTATTACATCCCATACATCCTCCTCTCACTGCTTGTAAGTAACTCCAGTTCTGTGTAACACCAGGTCTGTTGAAGTAACCTGTTCAATACTGTTTCTGAAATTAACGTTGATCAAAAAACATTTATTTTACTGTTAAACTTACCAAATTTATAAACGGTCACACAGTCTTCGTCACCTCCATAATTATTAGGTTCCAGTTCTGCCCAGTTTTTGTAAATGTATGAAGATCCATCGGCCCATCTGAAATGACCTTCCTGTGGGTATAAATCACTGGTCATTGCTGTTGGAATGCTGAGTAAGCTGCCACATAACAGTACAGGGAGGAGCTGTACCTGAGCCGGAGTGAGAGCAGAATACGAGCAGCCGGGACAAGTAGGGCAGTGGATGGGAGTTTAACCTATGGACTGGCAGGATGGGGGAATATCATAGAAGTAACAGGCACAAGTAACCAGCAGCTGTTCCTTCATTCTGTGGCTCTTTGGTGAAGTTTACATTTCCTTGCCCTTCAGGGACCAGCCCAGATCAGTATATCTGGAATATTCACTTCCCAGTCCAAGGACTCGAGGCGCTTTGAATGTGTCTGAACATTTAGCATATCCTTTCCTCGGGGAATACCAAGTTCTAGACATGTTTTGCAGAATTTAAATATAAGATAAAAGGTAAAATGGTCAACTATTTTCTTGGGTTTAGTTTGGCCAATGTTATATCTATCGGCATGAGCACTTTGCTCAAGTGAATCTGTTTCATGTTATCTGGGCTAAGTCAACAAAAGGGCCAAGGGAAATAAAATGATTCAATGTCAGGAAAGGATTAACTGGAACCCGACTGCAGAAGCGATCGGGCAGAATGAAGGGAGAAATGGGAGATGCTGATGGAGACAAGACCACAGCAGTAAAGAACAGGACGCAAATAGCAGAGCAGACACATCAGTGAGGAGATCAGGTTCTCGCCTGGTTCCCAACACAGCGGCAGGAATTGTGGCCAGCACTGATCAGCATGATCATAGTGAAGGGTGGGACAAGCTCGAGGGGCTGAGTGGCCTACTAAAGGTATTTTATTAGTCACATTCACATACACCCAGGTGTAGTGAAGTGAAATGCTTTTTGCCATTTTGCAGCACACAAAAAAAGAATGCAGACATAACACCAATGAGAGTCATAAACACATAGAACATCCCCCCCACAATGGCTCCCACCATGAGTGAAGGCACAAAGTCCAGTCCCCAACCCCAGTTCACCCTACTCCTGCTCCCATTTTGTTGTGTATGTGTATTTTATATTGATATTGTTTTTACCCCTTTATAATGCTGATTCCATCAGTACTCTGATCCCGAGGAACACATCCTGACTGTAAAGCCAGTTACTCGTGTACAAATCTATGGAGATCACTTCTCGAGATAAAGAATTGAAAAACAGAGAAGTTGTGTGAAAATGGTATAGAACCTTGGTGAGACTGCACTCGGATACTGAACACAGTTCTTGTCACCATGACATGGGAGGGGCACAGATATACCAGTGAAGGTGAAAACATATTTCCAGGGAAGGCTGCAGAACAGAGAGATGGTATTTACCAACAAAAGTTGAACCAACCAGAGCCCTTTCATCCACCAGTGCTGAGGGTGACCTATATCTTCGTTACTAAATTACCTTGTGTTTTAGTTTTTTAGAGATACAGTGTGAAAACGGGCTCTTTGGCCCACTGAGCATGCACGGACCAGGAATCAGCCATACATGACCTATCCAATGCACCAGGGACAATTTACAGAAGCCAATTAACCTACAAATCTGCATGTCTTAGGAATATGGGAGGTAACCAGGTACCTGCAGAAAGCCCATGCAGTCACAAGGAGAACGTACAAGCTCCGTACAGACAACACCCACAGGCAGGATCGAATAAGGGTATCTCGCGCTGTAAGGCAGCAACTCTATTGTTGTGCCACAGTACCGCCACTGGCCAGAATTTTAATATAATTTCTTAGAATAATGCATCCAATTATAATTGGCTGGAAATTGTCTACGTTCTTGAGTAAATACTGGTTATCTGATCTAAACATTAAAACTACATTTTGAAATTCAAACTACTTAACAACAATGTGACTTCAGAGTTCCATCAATGTGTTGACTGTAATCTGCTCTCTGCAAAGATCAATGCATGATCTGGGAAGGACAACAACTGCAGATCTGGCCATTAACCTGCAGACCAATGTGCCATTTTTAACAGTACCTGACATCTTTCATTGAGACCAATCCAAGTTTGTGGCTTATTTGTGTCCACTGCTGCAATCAGGTCAACAATTAATGTGGTGTGTTCGTTTGAGACCACAGTAGCCAGATGTCCAGAACATGGTTGGCGTCTGCAAAACTCCTTTAAAGAAAAGAATAGTTTATTGCTGTGAAGCAGGGTCTCTCATCCTCCTGCTAATCCCTCAGTAATTGGTCTAAATTGATGTTGGAAATTCAGCACGTTGATTTCCTTAAAACAAAGTTCTTGTTCTTTAATCTCTTTGGTGTCAATCCCAGGTCTGTGTTAACTCCTGGATGTGGAGTTTCCCCCAAATCCCCAATATTTCACCCACTGGTCCGATCGTTAGAAACCGGAGCCCACGGCCGCAGTGAAGCGCACCCTGGAACACAGGGACTCATCACAGGCAATTCAACGAGAGGCTGTGCTGTGAGTTAATGGGAATGAACCAGCATAGAGCAATGTTCCCCAGGCCTCCCAGAGCAACCACTGGTTTCAGGGACTTACCTCAGCATCTGACCATGTCTTTGCGTCAGAGAAAAAACGGTAACAGGAATTTAAGGTGGAAAAATGAAACCAGTTTTCAGCACACGGTCCTTGGTCTACAACACGTTTTTCCAGGTCTAGTTGGGTCTTCTCTGGTCCCAAGGAATCAGTCGTCTCTGTCAGTTAAAGAGAACTTGGATTTCAACCAACTTGCTGACCAGAGGGCCTTCCTGAGTAAGTCCCATTTGTTGGCATTAAGCCCATATCCTCTCAACCTTTCCTATCTGTGTCCCTGTTCAAGTGTCTTTGAAGCATTGTAATTGTTCCCCCATGCACCACTTCCTCTGGTACCTTCATTGTGAATAACATGCCCTCCAGTTTTTTGACTCCTCCAACACGGTGACCTTCTATCGATGCCCCTCATGAATTTATAAACCTATGTTTTATAACACAAGCCCACCAGACCTGGTAACATCATTGTGAATCGTTACTGCATCATCTCTAGATTAACCTTCCTGAAGTCTGGCGACCAGAACTGCGCACAGTTTCATGGTGAGGTTTCACTACCATCTTGTACAGCTGTTGCATGAATACCAACTCCTTAATCTTCACTGAGGGCTAGAATGCCAAACATCTTCTTCACCACGTTGTCCACCTGTATTATCACTTTCAGGGAGCGATGTCATCTTACCCCAGGGTCACTGGTCTACACTGACCCTACGGCTCTATTTCTCAATAAAATTATTTTCTCTCCTCGAGACCACACCACTGTTCACAGGCCACATGCACACACCTGCACATCACATAGCATTAAAATTACTTTGACCATCCACTGACACACTCACTGCGATCACGGACATAATTTCTTGAACACTCTTCTTTCCTCATCTCCCCCCCCCCACCTCTCCTCCCCATGATGCCCTCCCGCGGTCCACCTTCCTTGGACAAATTTGTGACACAAATGCAAGTAAATAGTTGTCATTTTCTTGTTGTTGCAACATGACCAAGTTTAGGAATTAAATATTAGTATTAGATAGATTTGGGGATAGGCAAAATGTAAAAAGAGGGGCCCTGACAACAAATGATGGGATCAAGGCAGTGAAGAGAAAGGATCTTAGTTCAGAAAATGAAGACACAACATCAGTTTGGGTGGAGCTGAGAAAAGGCAATGGGCTGAAGAAATGTATAGGAAGGAACTGCAGATGCTGGTTTAAACCGAAGATAGGACACAAAAAGCTGGAGTAACTCAGCAGGTCAGACAGCATCTCTGAAGAAATGTAATTGTTGACTTATCGGGATAAGACCCTTATTCAGACTGACCTGTCTGAAGATGTTTCTTGACCCGAAAATCAGCTATTGCTTTTCTCCAGAGATGCTGTCGAAACCCGCTGATTTACTCCAGCTTTTTGTGTCTCTCAGTGGGCGGAAGACATTGGTTGGATTTGTCCATAGTTACCCACCAGTGGAGTAGGGTACATATCAGGAACACATCAGACCGAATATAGATTACACCTGGAATATTGTTCACAGACATAATGTGTAGGAAGAAATTGCAGATTGACACAAAATGCTGGAGTAACTCAGCTGGCCAGGCAGCATCTCTGGAGAGAAGGAATGGGTGACATTTCAGTTTGAAGAAGGGTCTCAACCTGAAACGACACTTTCTCTCCAGAGATGCTGCCGGTTGAGTTACTCCAGCATTTTGTGTCGACCTTCGATTTAAACCGGCATCTGCAGTTCTTTCCTACACAAGGAATTGCAGATTGGAGGGCTAGGGTTTACATCGAAGATAGACACAAAAAGCTGGAGTATTTCAGCACTTCTGAGGAAGGGTCTCAACCTGAAATGTCACCTATTCCTTTTCTCCTGAGATACTCCCTGACCCGCTGAGTTAGTCCTGCTTTTTGTGGCTATATCGTTTACAGATAGGGATTCCTAACCTCAAGAAGAATATCCGTGCTATTGAGGGAGTGCAATGAAGGTTTACAGATTTATTCCTGAAATTGGGTATTGTCATTTGAGGACAGATTAAGTAGATGGCAGTTATTACTTCATCAGAATGAGGAGGCTACCTCATTGAAACAAACAAAATTATATCTTGTAATCAGATTGCCAGCATCTGCAGTTAATTGCATTGGAACTGGTGTTTTGTATGTCAGTTAAACGATCAAATCACTCGTAACTCCAACCTTTCTCTGTCTCTTTCACTCCCCACCCCCAGGACTCACTCCCCCTGTATAATTGCCAGCTCTCTGACCATCCTCCCTCAAGCCTCCATCCTCACCCTCACAGTGGGCAAGTACACTGCACCCATTGCATTGGACCAGTGCCTGCAGAACCTTCTCCTCTCCATCCCCTGGGTTCCTGACAGAGTCACATATCCCTCTTCCTGCAACTCTGTTTTCCTGTGAAGCATCACTGTGGAGAAATCTCTATCTCCTGATGCGGTGGAGAGTCTCCAACTCACCTTCCAACTCAGCAGCTCTGAGATGAATATTCCAGACAATAGACATTTCCTACCACATCCAGTCCCAATGTCCACAAATTCCCATGTTCCACAATCCCAACACAATGCCAGTGCATTCATTCCACACACCAATATATTTCTAAAGCTCCTGGAATCAATGGACCTTACCTGCCACATCACTGGCAAGCAGTGCGGTCAGCATCAAAACCCACACCAGCATCATGTTTCCTTCCTCGAACCTGAAACACAAGAAAACAATTCATCATTAGTGTCACGTTTCACAGTGAAGGTGGGCATATCCTGCTGCCGTTCCCACCTCTCTCTCTCCCAGCTCTCTGTGTCGATGAGGTTTCCAATGCTGTTGCATCCTTATATACGTGTAGTTCTGGCATCTTGGAGGCTTTTGGAACCATTGGAATCAAACTCAATTGGCTGCAGCAATCTATGTAAAACTCCTGCTGACTAATCACTGACTGACAGATTAGAACAAGATGAACAGGAAGTCACAGAAATGTCTTGTGAGCTCCAAGTGTGACTGTAGAATGTGGCACTGTATCTGAACACTGAGGAATGGAAACTGTAGATAGTATTTATGGCCCCATTATGTGTTTATGGTATTAGGATCTAATGAATATTATCAACAGGAACAATTAAGATGTAACGTTTAGACAAATTCTTCAAAAACTACATTATTGACCCAGAACACCTCACTAATTCCTTTACTCACTCTGGTCTGTTTCCTCTCCTTTTCCCATCACGGTGGAAGGTCCCCCTCCGTCACTGACTCAGGAAAGTTTGTAATCCATTTGTAAGGAACTGGTTCAATTTTGCATCTTGGCCACTTTTTAACAAGGTGCTGGAGTGAAGTCTGATCAGAAGGAACATGGAAGGATGGGGAGATAATGGACTGCTTGATGCGTGTTGTATTTCCAGGCACAGCTGAGGGAGATGCCTGCAGGAACATGATGTGGGAAGGAATCCACAGGATCTCCAGTGGGGTGGGATTGATGGGCCAAATGGTCCTTTCTTTCTCTGGATTTTCTCTTGTACCCAAAACATTTTGTGACCACTTCCTGAACAAAATTGATTCCTCCTGTCCCGTCTGCCCCATTTGCCAATGATCTCAGATCTCCATCCTCTAGTCTGTGCTGCTGCTGCCTGGCAGAGAGCTCAGTAACTGGAATTCACGGAGCGATGCGCAGCAGCATTTGTTACCTCATCACCTCAGCCAGCTGGGAGACACTCGCTGAGGGATAGCACTTCATCACTTCACCTCTGATTCATTAGATGATTATTTCCGCACATTAAGAAGTTTGTGAAGGTCCCAAATTTCCACAACTTCGTTCTCCTGTATGCTCCTGCCCGGTGCCTCAGGTCAGCTGATCAGCTGCTCCTGGAGGTACCGAGGTCTGATGCGGAAGCTCAGAGGGGATAGAGCCTTCTCTGTTGCTGCTCCGGCACTATGGAACACTCTGCCGTTGCACATCAGACAGGCCCCCTCACTGTCCATCTTCAAAACCAGTATTAAAACACATTTATATTCCTTGGCGTTTGACCATGCATGAGACTTTGCTCCTGTTTTAGTGTTTTTAATGTTTTTATTTTTATTGTTTTAACTCTCTCTTTTAATGTTTTTATTGTCGTGTAATAATTTTTTGTCCATGATTAGTCATGTACAGCACTTTGTTGCAACAGTGGTTGTTTTTAAAGTGCTCTATAAATAAAGTTATTATTATTATTATTATTTCAGAAGGAACTGCAGATGCTGGAAAATCGAAGGTAAACAACAATGCTGGAGGAACTCAGCAGTGGTCTGGCTTGTTTTCACTGAGAGTGAACCAGATTCAGGTGAAACCCAAAACATTGTTGTTACAACTGAGGAAACAACTCAGATGCTGGTTTTAATCGAAAGTAGACACAAAATGCTGGAGTAACTCAGTGGGACAGGCAGCATCTCTGGAGAGAAGGAATGGGAGATGTTTCGGGTCGAGAACCTTCTTCAGACATTTTCTATACCTTTCCCCTCACAGAGGCTGTCTGACCTCCTGGGTTCTCCAGCAGCTTGTCTTTGCTCCTGGAGAGGTTGTTCAGAAAATCGAGCAATGTTGGTGCTGTGCTGGAAGGAAAATATTGCAGATGCTGGAAATACAGAATTAATATTTTGGAAATACAGAGCAGGGCACACAGCATCACCAGGGGGAAAGACAGAGTTCACACTGGAGTAAATATTAATTAGAACTGGAAAGCTGTAGTGACTTAACAAGTTTTTGATTATAGAGAATGTTGGGTGGAGGGCAGGAGAGAGGGAGAGAGACCCATGGAAGTGACTGATATTAGTTTAAAGTATTTTTTCCAAGCTGTATTTGCTTTAGCTATCTTTACAACACTGTTCAATTTTAGAAATTACATGAGAATTGTAGCACTCTTCAGAAGCTGAATTGGTTTAACAAAACCAAGATAGATCTCAGATTGTTGAAGTCCAGGGAATTTGCATATCCTGTTTCAGTGTAACTCATATCTGAGCAAATGTGATGTTTTTCTCTCTATCACCTGAGCTGTGGTCATTTCCATATAGTGATATGAGTATGGATGATAAAACTGGGATTTGTTGCCAATACCTGTTGCTGGGAGATGTGCAGGTGCAAAGTTTTGAGATATTCCTGTGTGTTTCCTGGTGACTTCTGAGGACATTTGATAAAGGGAGATATTAGTGAAAGTTTAGAGTCACACAGTTGTCAGAGCAGCGATGACCAGCAAGTTCCATCCAAAGGAACTTCCCTGAAAAGTTGAGTTTTTACAACATTCCGACAGCTTCATTTACTTGTTTCAAGGGCATCCTTCATTAGTGCGTTGCTGATCGATTTAATGCAGTTGTTCTGACCCAGGCTGTCCGTCAACTTCCAGCACAACACCACTGTCTCAGTTAGTGCTCTGCCTTTCACACCTTGCCAGTGGTAAACACAATTCTGTTCCAGCACATTTTTCACCATCAGCATTGCTTTTCACTTCACTAACCAGTACTTTGCTGCTTGAGCCAACAATATTTCTACATAAAATTTACCCACGGTGTGTTTTTAGCAGTTTGCATAAAGTGTTTGAAAACAATAACAGTCCAGAAATATTTGAACTTTGACATGTACATTAACAACATTTCACCACAAGAATAACATTACCTTTAACAACACCTGCCACCATCTTGCCCACTTGCTTCATCTTTCTCTACCACTTGCATTCTCTTTGCATCTCTTCACATCTCACCCTCTCTCCCACCCTTGCACCATAAGTAAACAACATACACTCTGTCTTTATATCCAAGGCTTCAATATATTTTGTAAAAAGCTGAAGGCCACTGCTGATTCTTATGGCTTCCCACGTAACGTTCTGCCATCCTAGGACAGTTTATTCTTAACTCTGGTTTCTGTCCTTTAGACAACTCTCTGTCAATGTCACCTCCACCAGCCCCATGAGCCCATGTGCCACAGTAAACATTGGTGTGGCATCGTCAACTCTTGCTTCCTCCCACCACAGATACTGTCTGACATGCTCGGTATTTAACATGAGCAGCAAACGCAGTGAATTGTATTCCACAGCTATGATGATGTTTCGTTCTCTGTCTCCCCTAACACAAGTCACCCCCTTCTACTTACATACCTTCCAGACAGAACCTGTTGTGATTAACCCTCACCGCTTCCTCTCAGCTTCACCAGCCCCATGTGTCATTCAGATTCACCCGGTCATCTCTAGTTTGAAAACCCGTACCTCCAGATTCAGGGAGGGTCTTCCCAGCTGTTTTTAGGCAACTGAACCATCCTCACACCAGCTGGAGAGCAGTCCTGCCCCATCCAATCTCAGCCATCTCTTTGATCGTGTGATCCCTTTAGCACAATTCTCCTGCTCTTTCCCCCAAACCACTGGAAATTGTTCCTTCACACATTCGGCCAAATCCTTTGAAAGTTATTTTTTACTCTGCTTCCACCAGCCTTTCAGTCCGTGAGTTTCAGATCATGACAACTTCCTGAACAAAACAGATTCCTCATGTCCCCTCTGCCCCGTTTGCCAATGATCTCAGATGTCCATCTTCTAGTCCGTGCTCCTGCTCCCTGACAGAGAGCTCAGTATCTGGAATTCACGAAGCGATGCGCAGCAGCATTTGCTACCTCATCACCTCAGCCAGCTGGGAGACACCCGCTGAGGGAAATCACTTCATCACCTCACCTCTGATTCATTAAACAATAATTTCCACGCATTGAGAAGTTCGTGAAGGTCCCAGATTTCCACATTGTTCTCCTGTAGTATCTGTGACCAGTCTCTGTGAACAGCTTCTCATCATTTACTCCATTGAATCCATTTTGCGGATGGCACACACAATAGCCATGGGTTGCCTGTGGTGGAGAGAGGGATTCTTCAGGGTGGGGAGTGGGCTGCAACTGAACTGGGCTGCAATATCCTGAATGCATTCCAGAGTGTTGGACCTGCACTCATCCAGGAAAGCAGAGGGATCCCACAATGCTCCTGATCTCACAAATTGTAGATGATTGGAAGAGTTTACCATGTGATAGGTTAATCACTTGCTGAGTTATAACCAGCCTCGGATCTGACCTCACATCTGCAGGATTAATTAACATAGAACAGAGACCATTTGAGCACCAGAAAAGTCCTTGCAACCCACAACATCCATGGACAACATGATGCCAATATATACAAATCTCCTCCATCTCCACAAGGTATATATCCTTCCTTTCATTGTATATCGATCTGCCTATCTAAAAGCCTCTGATATCCCACTATTGTATCTGCCTCCACCACCCCTGGTAGAGCATTTCAGGCACCCACCACTCTACATAAATAACTGCCTCACAAATCTGATTGAAATTATGCCTTGCTCACTTTAATGCTATGCCCTCCAGTCTTTGACATTCCACCCTGGGAAAATAGTCTGGATGAACTGCTTCATTTGTGAAGAGTTGTGAATGGAACTGAATATTGTGCAATCATCAGGGAACATCCCCACTTCTGACCTTCTGATGGATGGAACGTCATTGATGAATCATCTGATGAGGGTTGTATCTGGGACACTGCCCTAAGGAACTCCTGCAGTGATGTCCTGGGGCTGGGATGTTGAACCACAGCCATCCTACTTTATGTGGGGAATGAATCCAACCATTGACGTATTCTCCCCTTGACGATCCTTGTGTCAGAATGACCAGGTCCCCTCGATGCTGCACTCAGTCAAATGCTGCCTTGTTTTCAAGGAGCCTCACTCTGGCCTCACCTCCAGAATGCAGCTCTTTGCTCCGTGATTGGACCAAGGCTGTGATGTGGTTCAGAGCCGAGTGATCTTGGTGAAACCCACACTGAGCGTGGGCAAGTTGATTATTGGAGGGGAAGTGACACTTGCCCACACTGTGGACAACACCTGATGATTGGGAGCAGCCTGGTTGTCTGGTCAATGGCTGGACTGGATTTGTCCAGCTTTATTGTGGGGTCCAATTTATGGGCCAATACATGGTGAAGACTTTGGAGAGGAAAGGAAGTTTGGAAACAGGGTGGTTGGAAGGAAGGTCAAGGAATGGCTGTTGATTGGAGGGGTGAAGATGCCAGTCTGAAGATGAAGGGAATGTGTCCTGTGTTTGTCCTCTGGATGTCACCAGTGGTTTTATCAGCACTAAAGACTAAAGCACTCATAATGCTGACCAGAGGAAGGCTTTAACCATGTCCTGGAGTGCTGACGCAGGCGTGAAACCCAAAACATTCACTCTACCTTTGCCCCCACAGATGCTGCCTGACCTGTTGTGTTTTTCCAGCACCTTTTTATTTGGTCCCGGAGAGTTTGTTTAGAAAAAACATGCAAGATTATTACTTCACTGGAAGGAAAATATTGCAGACACCAGAGAGTCTAATTTTCCTCAATCTCTCTTCAAATATATACTATTCTTCAATTTTGTATGTGGTCTCACTCAGGCATAGGTGAGGCCAAGGACAGCGAGGTTGGTATGAGAATAGAATGGGGAATTAAAATGGTCAACAACATAGAAACATAGAAATATAGAAAATACGTGTATGTGTAGGCCATTTGGTCCTTCGAGCCAGCACTGCCATTCAATATGATCATGGCTGATCATCCAAAATCAGTACCCCGTTCCGGCTTTTTCCCCATGCCCCTTGATTCCCTGAGTCCTAAGAGCTAAATCTAACTACTTCTTCTTCTTGTGTATGGCGTTCACAGCCGAAAGTTGTAAGATGACTGGTTCTGTTTGATCTTCTGTTTGTGCACGCCAGGTTGATTGCATTCGTCGATGCTGTGTAGACCACGTGAAGGTTGCAATCTCCCACCCCATCTAACTCTTGAAAACCTGGAGATTCAGCAGTATGTGGCAGCAGAGTGTGGGTTCACTGAAACGCCTAGTCTTTTCAAACTTTCCTCATATGACAGTCCCACCATCCCAGGGATCAATCTCGAGAACCTACGCTGCACTGCCTCAATCACAAGTATGTCCTTCCTCAAATTAGGAGACCAAAACTGTACACAATACTCCAGATGTGGTCTTACCAGAGCCCTATACAACTGCAGAAGAACCTCTTTACTCGTATACTGAAATCCTCTTGTTATGAAGGCCAACATTCCATTGGCTTTCTTCACTGACTGCTGTAACTGCACGCCAATTTTCAGTGACTGGTGTACAAGGACACCCAGGTCTCGCTGTACCTCCCACTTACCTAATCTAACCCCATTGAGATAATAATCTGCCCCCTTGTTTTTGCCGCCAAAGTGGATAACCTCACATGGATCTATATTAAACTGCATCTGCCTCGCATCTGCCCACTCACACAACCTGTCCAGGTCACCCTGCAACCTCCTAACATCCTCTTCACAGTTCACACTGCCACCCAGCTTTGTGTCATCCGCAAACTTGCTAGTGCTGCTCCTAATTCGCTCTTCCAAATCATTAATATAAAGGGTAAACAGTTGGGGCCCCAACACCGAGCGTTGCGGCACTCCACTCGCCACTGCCTGCCATTCTGAAAAGGACCCGTTTATTCCTACTCTTTCCTTCCTTTCTGCCAAACAATTTTCTATCCACGTCAACACCCTACCCCCAATATCATGTAGCGGAAATGTCAGAAAATGATCTGTTGGATGTGGAGGCTGGTCGGGTGAATGTTGAGGACCCGGGAGACTATCCTTGTTCCACCTCGGGGGAGGGGAAAGGGAGCAGAACTGCAGGAAACAGAAGAATTGGGACCCATGTGACTGCTCATGTGACTTGGTACTTGGTACCAATCCAAAACGCTTGAAACTTATAAGATTGTTAAGGGCTTGGACACACTAGAGGCAGGAAACATGTTCCCCGATGTTGGGGGAGTCCAGAACCAGGGTTGAGAATAAGGAGTATAAGGAGAATAAGGAGTAGGCCATTTAGAACGGAGACGAGGAAACTCATTTTCTCACAGAGAGTGGTGAGTTTGTGCAATTTTCTGCCTCAGAGGGCGGTGGAGGCAGGTTCTCTGGATGCTTTCAAGAGATAGCTAGATAGGGCTCTTGAAGATAGCGGAGTCAGGGGATATGGGGAGAAGGCATGAACGGGGTAAAGCAATATACAGACCAAAGATCCTAGAGGAGCAACAAAGACCACTCCTCCGAACCTGAAGAAAGACAGGTTGAGTTGTCAGCATCGGCGATTAGAGCAATTTACACTGAGCTATAGATGTGGACGCCATGACAGTGTGTGGGCAGTCCGGTAAAATGGTAAATTCACAGGGCACTGCCGGTTTGACGCGCAAAGGTTTAAACAGAGCGGTGTCCGCATGGCTCGTGGGGATTTAAACAAAGTTCTCTCACCTGTGGGTTCTAAATATAGCACTAACAGCCACAGCGCTATGAGCTTTAAACAAAGCCCTATGGCCACAGCGCTATGGGTCACAGACTGTTTGGGCAAACCTATCGTATTACACAGGATAGTTTGCAGGGAGGGTCAAGGAATGGTATTTGATTGGAGGGGTGAAGATGCCGGTTTGAAGGTGAAGGGAACTGGTCCTGTGTTTGTCCTCTGGATGGCACCAGTGGTTTTATCAGCACTAAAGACTGAAGCACTCATAATGCTGACCAGAGGAAGACTTTAGCAATGTCCAGGGGCGTTGATGCAGGTTTAAAGAACTGAAAAGTCGATTATACGTTTGCCTGCATAGATGCCGCCTGACCCACTGAGTTCCTCCAGCAACTTGTTTTTACACCTGCAGAGGTTATTTAGGAAAATGAGCAATGTTGCCCTGTCCATGGGAGAAACTGTTGCAGATGCTGGAGTGCAGAAATAGATTTGGGGGAAATTCACAGCAGGTCACACAACATCACCAGAGGAAAGACATAGTTTACATTGGAGTAAATATTCATTGGAACTGGAAAGAGGCAGAGACTGAATATGTTGTTGATCATAGAGAATGTTGGGAGGAGGGCATGGGAGAGGGAGAGTGACCCTTGGGCATTTGTTTAATGTAAAGTTTTCCCAGCGTATTTGCTTTAGCTATCTTTACAACATTGTTCCATTGTAGAAATTAAATGAAAACAATAGCACACTTCAGAAGCCGAACTTGTATGATAAAAACCAAGATAGATCAAGACAGATTGTTGATAGATAGGTAATTTGCATCAGTTTTTGTGTAGCACACTTCTGAAAGCAGTTGTATTGTTTTTTCTCTCTTAAACCCAAGTTGTTTAGTTTAGATTTTTAGTTGAGAGATAAAGCGCAGAAACAGGCCCTTTGTCCCACCAGGTCCGCGTCGAACAGCAATTCCCACACATTAACATTATCCTACACACACTAGGGACAATTTTTACATTTACACCAAGCCAATTAACCTACATACCTGCACGTCTTTGGCGTGTGGGAGGAAACCGAAGATCTTGACGAAATCCCACGCAGGTCATGGGGACGATGTACAAACTCCGTACAGACAGTACCCTTAGTCGGAATCGAACCCGGAACTCCGACGCTGCATTCGCTATGAGGCAGTAACTCTATCGCTGCGCCTACCGTGCCATTCATTTCCATCTGGTGACATGAGTTTTGCTGAGAGATGCGCACTTGCAAAGTTTTGAGATATTATTGTGCCTTTTTTTATATCCTCTGAGGACATTTGTTAAATGACATGCATTTGTTGAAAGTTTAGTGTCACACAGAGTTTGGAGATTCACTATAATCATAGAGTGATACAGCGTGGAAACAGGCCCTTTGGGCCAACTTGCCCACATCGGCCAACATGTCCCAGCTACACTAGTCCAACCTGCTCGCATTTGACCTATATCCCTACAAACCTGTCCTATCCATGTACCTGTCTAACTCTTTCTTAAAGGTAAATAGTCCATGCCTCAACTGCCTCCTCTGACAGCTTGTTCCATCCCTGCTGCTGTTACACCAATCTTAAAGAAACCTGGTCTTGATCCCTCCTCTCTCATTAACTACCGCCCAATCTCAAACCTCCCCTTTCTTTCAAAAACCCTGGAGCGTATCGTTGCGTCGCAACTTCATTCCCACCTCCTTGCGTATAACCTACTTGAACCCCTCCAATCTGGCTTTCGCCCCCTCCATAGCACAGAAACTGCTCTACTCAAAGTCCTCAACGACCTCCTCACCTCTGCTGACACTGGTTCCCTCAACATCCTCATCCTCCTCGACATGAGCGCAGCCTTCGATACAGTGAACCGTAACATCCTGCTCACCAGACTCAAAGACCTCGGCATTGAAGGCTCTGCACTCAGCTGGCTCCGTTCCTACCTTTCCAACAGATCCCACTTCATCTCTCTCCACAACCACACCTCTGCTACAGCCACAGTCACTCAAGGCGTTCCCCAAGGCTCCGTACTCGGCCCCCTCCTCTTCATCATCTACATCCTCCCCCTTGGTCAGATACTCCGCCACTTCAACCTGGACTTCCACTGTTACGCTGATGACACCCAGATCTACCTTGGCACCAAATCCCCCCACAACCCCCCCTCTCCCATATCAGCTCCTGTTTGTCAGCTATAAAAACCTGGATGCAACATAATTTCCTCAAACTCAACAGCGATACGACAGAATTCTTCCTCATAGGCTCCAAAGCCACACTCAGCAAAATCAATAACCACACTCTCACCATCGACGGCACCACTGTCTCCCCATCTCCCCAGGCCCGCAACCTTGGCGTGATCTTTGATTTCACCCTCTCCCTTGAGCCTCACATCCGCCATGTCATTAAAACCTCCTTCTTTCATCTCCGCAACATCGCCAAACTCAGACCCTCTCTCACACCGCCCGCTGCTGAAAGACTCATCCATGCCTTCATCTCCTCCCGACTGGACTATTGCAACTCACTTCTCCTTGGCATCAGCTCCACCTCCATCAATCGACTCCAACTGGTCCAGAACGCAGCCGCCCGACTCATCACCCACACCAAATCCTGGCATCACATCACTCCAGTCCTCAAACAACTTCACTGGCTTCCCATCTCCCACCGGATCACCTACAAAATCCTGATCCTCACCTACAAAGCCCTCCACCATCTGGCCCCCCCCATATCTCACTGACCTCCTCTCCCCCTACCAACCCTCATGGTCCCTCAGATCCACATCAGCCGGTCTCCTCTCCATCCACAAGTCCAACCTCCGCAGTTTTGGGGACAGAGCCTTCTCCAGGGCAGCTCCCAGGCTCTGGAATTCCCTCCCCCAACTGATCCGCAATTCCGTGTCCCTCACCATCTTCCAGTCCCGCCTCAAGACCCATCTCTTCACCTCTGCCTATCCTTAGCCCCACGTCCCCCTCCCTTTTCATCTGTGCATTAATTGCCTCATACTGTGTTTTGTATTGAATTCTGTCTTTACTTTGTGTACTAGTCATGTCTCTACTATTTATTTCATTCCCCTTACATGTTTTTCCTCTACCTGCGATATTTTTGTAAGGTGTCCTTGAGACTCTTGAAAGGCGGCCATAAATAAAATGTATTATTATTATTATTATTATTATTATTATTATTATTATCCCCCCACCAGCTTTGTGTGAAAATTTTTCCCCTCAGATTCCTATTAAATATTTCCACCTTAAAAATATTTCTTCTTGTCCTCGATTCATCTACTCTGGGCAAGAGACTGCGCGTCTACCCAAACTATTCCTCTCATGATTTATACACCTCTAGAAGATCACCCCTCATCCTCCTGTGCTCCAAAGAATAAAGTCCCAGCCTGCTCAACCTCTCCCCTTAGCTCAGACCCCCTGGTGATGGCAACATTCGCGTAAATATTCTCCGTGCCCTTTCCAGCTTGACAACATATTTTCTATAGCATGGTGCTGAGAACTGAACACAATATTCTAAATGCGACCTCAGTGTGATTCAGCAGCTCAGTGAGACACACTGAGAGTGAAGTGGAAACACACAGGAGGGTTTGAACCCTGCATCACTGTCTTCACAAGAAGAGAAAGAAAATGGTGGATCAAACACAACAGGCTAATGGAGCAGAGCTTTCTAATGTCTACTCCAATCAGACTGAAGAACAGTCCCAACCAAAAATATAATCTGTCCATTTCCCTCCAAAAATGCAGCCTGAACCCTTGAGTTCCTCCAGCATTTGTGTTTTACTCAAGAGACATTTTGTACTGCTGCATTTATCCCCTGTTCCCACAGACCGAACTATGCTCCTGACATATTTTATAAATCCAGGATTTAGCAGCTGAATGCATTTGGATTGAATCTGTTTAAATGGTCAACTTGTATCAACAGTTTCCTCTGAAACAACAATGAAATGTCCTCTTTCTCCTCAGTTACATTTTACCCCACATGTCCATTCTGAATACTCGGGCAGTAAAGGGGGCTCGGGGCATGAATTGAAGGAGAGAAGATCATTGAGAAGGACAGGTTTAACACTTGTGTGGGATGATCAAGGGGGTAAGTTGTGGGAGGTGGGTTGCAAGGCCCATTGTCCTGGCGGCAGCACTATTTGGAGTTGCAGGGGTCAGACTGGCCAGGCGATGTTGACAATGTCCACCACCGCTGTTCCGCTGGCCTGTTCCTGCTGCAGGTTGTGTCCCATTCATGCGCTTGGCCAGGCAACTATGAGGATGCAGGAGGTGGGACCCCAACGCGAATTTGTACTCCAGCCAGAATTGTGGGGAAATTGCCCACCACCCGGTTGAGCTGATTTATAAACAGACAGCAGTGGTTTTCTTACAGATGTGCTGAGGAATTTCTGGTCCCAGTTCATCTTCTGCAGCTCACCCACAGGACTGTGAAAGCTGTCTCCCTGCAACTATTCCACTAACTCCCCATGTATCCTCTCCACAGCCTTTATTTCTCTCCCAGGTGCGGTGTCCGGGACCCGACACACCAGGTGCGGCCGAAGGACAAGAGTTCATTGTGTAAAGTCTGTGCCGCCTTCTCCTCAGCGCAGCACTGAGTGCAGAGGTGGGGAGGAAGCAACAGTGGGACAGGAAGGCTGCGAGAAACTGGACTCACACAGCACCAAACACACAGCTCATGATGCAGTTCTCTTTATTATTGGCTGAGAAGCTCAGTGAGTACAGTCACCACAGACAGTGAGAGCGGCTACAAAGAAATCAAAGCATTGGATCCACTGCTGGAAAGGATGAGGGGATGATTCTGGAGTCTTCTAATCACATTGCAGTTTGTAGGAACAAACAAAACCATGTTTTGCATCACAGGAAAAATCATTCCACAGTCCATCACCTACAAGCAGGAAAAGAGAAAAGCTTTTACCTGTTAGACTACAAACAAATGGAGCAGATTCAGGAAACCTGAAATAAATGCTTGAAATACACAATAGGTCAGGTAGCATTTGAGGAGAGGAAACAGAACGTTCATTGATTGAAATATTTGTCTTTGTTCCTCTCTTCACAGGTGCTGCCTGACCTGCTTAGTGTTACCAGCATTTTCTGTTTTCTACCTGGTCTAAATGTTTCATCTATTTGAGTCAGAGTCTGCGAGCCATTAATGTTCCCTGACTCTTGATCGGTGAGTTTACCTCATAAATAAAGGGAGTCACTTCCCTTGGAGATCCCAGGTGCAGCCTGAGTGTGTGTTGCTGAAACCTGAAGCCCCCAATATTCACGGGGGTTTGGACTCTCCCAAACTGAAGTGTCTGGGTTCACCCTGGGCTGGAACTCCCTGTGTGGGCTGGACAACACGCCTGTGCCATCAGAGATAAACCCAGTCCTCCCCATTCCAGGGACCTCACACAATGGGAGCAGAGTCTGGAAATATCCGGAGCTGGAACTTCTGCAACCGATGTCATGTCTAAATCTGGGGATATCACACCAGTGCACATTCCAATATCTGTAGCGTTACACCCAGTGTTTGTAGAATTAGGGTGTTCCCTTGCACGTGGAGCACAGAAACAGACCATTCGGCCCATGGATCCGTGCTACTGTTGCTGCTCCACACCAGCCTTCCCCCTCCCTTCATCCGACCCATCAACACATCCGTCTGTTCCTTTCTCCATCTAATTTGTGCTCTCTGCCATGATTACGTTCTCCTGATCTCCACCTGCTCGCCACGCCCATGTCTAGAATATTTTCCCTCTTCTCTCTTTGATTTATTGGTGGCTATTTTACATCTATGACCAGTAAATCTGGTTTCACACTCGAGGAAACATCTCTCGACATCCCCCTATAAATCCTTCACAGTGAGATCGGCCCCAGGTTGGTCACCCCTCAATCTTCGCTCTTATGGAGAACAAGTGTATGGCCAAGTGTAATAGGGATCGATGTGAAAAGTGAAATGCGGAAGGAATGACAAATATTGTATATGAATGCCCGAAGTACAAGAAGTAAAGGAGAGGAGCTTAACGTTCATTTAGCGGTTGGTAGATATGACATAGTGGGGATTACTGAGATGTGGCTGCAGGAGGATCGGGCCTGGGAACTTAACATTCAGGGTTATACATCCTATAGAAAGGACAGGCAGGTGGGCAGAGGAAGGGGGATAGCTCTGCTGGTGAGGAATGGAATTCAGTCCCTTGTGAGGGAAGACATAGGGACTGACGAGGTAGATTCACTGTGGATTGAGTTGAGGAATTGTAAAGGCAAGAAGACACTAATTGGTGTTATCTACAGACCCCCAAATAGTAGCCCGGATGTAGGGTGTAAGTTGCAGCAGGAGTTAAAACTGGCATGTAACAAAGGTAATGCCACTGTGGTGATGGGGGATTTCAAAATGCAGGTAGACTTGGAAAATCAGGTTGGTTCAGGACCCCAAGAAAGAGAGTTTGTAGAATGCCTCCGAGATGGATTCTTAGAGAAGCTTGTAATGGAGCCGACCAGAGAAAAGGCAATTCTGGATTTAGTGTTGTCCAATGAACCAGACTTGATAAGAGAACTCAAGATAAAGGGACCGCTTGGAGGTAGTATTCATAATAATGATTAGTTTTAATCTGCAATTTGAGAAGGAGAAGGTTAAATCGGAAGTGTCAGTGAGCAGTTGAACAAAGGGGACTATGAAGGGATGAGGGAGGAGCTGGCCAAGCTAGACTGGAAGGGGATCCTAGCAGAAATGACAGTGGAACAGCAATGGCAGGAATTTCTGGCAATAATCCGGAAGACGCAGGATCATTTCATTCCAAAAAGGAAGAAAGATTATAAGGGGAGTAGGAGGCAACTGTGGCTGACAAGAGAAGTTAGGGATTGAATAAAACTAAAAGAAACAATGTATAACACAGCAAAGAGTAGCCGGAAGCCGGAGGATTGGGAAACTTTCATAGGACAACAGAAAGAAACAAAATGGGCAATACGGGCTGAAAAGATGAAGGACGAGGGGAAGCTGGCCAGGAATATAAAGAAGGACAGTAAAAGCTTTAGATATGTTAAGGGAAAAAGAGTCAAATGTTAAGTCAAATGTGGATCCCTTGAAGGCAGACACGGGTGAAGTTGTTATGGGGAACAAGGAAATGGCAGAAGAGTTGAACAGGTACTTCAGATCTGTCTTCATTAAGGAAGACACAAACAATCTCCCAGAAGTACTGGAGGACAGAGGATTTAAGGGGGTCAAGGAACTGAGAAATTTTCATTAGGTGGGAAATGGTATTAGGTAGGCTAATGGGACTGAAGGATGATAAATCCCCTGGGCCTGATGGTCTGCGTCCCAGGGTCCTCAGGGAGGTGGCTCTGAGAATAGTGGATGCATTGGAGATCATTAGATTCAGGATCAGTTCCCGTGGATTGGAGGATAGCTAATGTTATGCCACTTTTCAAGAAAGGAGCGAGAGAGAAAACGGGGAATTACAGACCAGTTAGCCTGACTTTGGTGGTGGGAAAGATGCTGGAGTCAATTATTAAAGAGGTAATAATGGGGCATTTGGATAGCAGTAAATGGATTAGTCCAAGTCAGCATGGATTTATGAAAGGAAAATCATGCTTGACTAATCTTCTGGAATTTTTTGAGGATGTGACAAGTAAAATGGATGAAGGGGAGCCAGTGGATGTAGTGTATCGAGACTTTCAGAAAGCCTTTGTTAAGGTCCCGCACGGGAGACTGGTGACTAAAATTAGAGCACATGTTATTGGGGGTAGGGTGTTGACGTGGATAGAAAATTGGTTGGCAGACAGGAAGCAAAGTGTAGGAGTGAACTGGTCCTTTTCAGAATGGCGAGTGGAGTGCCGCAAGGCTCGGTGTTGGGGCCGCAACTGTTTACCATATATATTAATGATTTGGAAGAGGGAATTAGGAGCATCACTAGCAAGTTTGTGGATGATACAAAGCTGTGTGGTAGTGTGAACTGTGAAGAGGATGTTAGGAGGTTGCAGGGTGACCTGGACAGGTTGAGTGAGTGCGCAGATGTGTGGCAGATGTAGTATAATATAGATAAATGTGAGGTTATCCACTTTGACAGCAAAAACAAGGGGCAGATTATTATCTCAATGGGGTTACGTTATGTAAGGGGGAGGCACAGAGAGACCTGGGTGTCCTTGTACACCAGTCACATGAAAGTTGGCGTGCAGGTACAGCAGGCAGTGAAGAAAGCCAATGGAATGTTGGCCTTCATAAGAATAGGATTTCAGTATAGGAGTAAAGAGGTTCTTCTGCAGTTGTATAGGGCTCTGGTTAGACCACATCTGGAGTATTGTGGACAGTTTTGGTCTCCTAATTTGAGGAAGGACATCCTTGTAATTGAGGCAGTGCAGCGTAGGTTCACGAGATTGATCCCTGGGATGGCGGAACTGTCATATGAGGAAAGATTGAAAAGATTAGGCTTGTATTCACTGGAGTTTAGATGGATGAGAGGGAATCTTATAGAAACATATAAAATTATAAAAGGACTGGACAAGCTAGATGCAGAAAAAATGTTCCCAATGTTGGGCGAGTACAGAACCTGGGGCCACAGTCTTAGAATTAAGGGGAGGCCATTTAAGACTGAGGTGAGAAAAAACTTTTTCACCCAGAGAGTTGTGAATTTGTGGAATTCCCTGCCACAGAGGGCAGTGGAGGCCAAATCACTGGATGGATTTATTAGAGAGTTAGATAGAGCTCTAGGGGCTGGTGGAATCAAGGGATATGGGGAGAAGGCAGGCACGGGTTATTGATTGTGGACGATCAGCCATGATCGTCCACAATGGCGGTGCTGGCTCGAAGGGCCGAATGGCGGTGCTGGCTCGAAGGGCCGAATGGCCTCCTCCTGCACCTATTTTCTATATTTCTAAGCCTCAGCCCGTTGGAGCTTCTCTGCCGCTCTGTTTTGTGATCAGTTCACTGCTCCACTGCATCTCAGTTATGTATCGAACAGTGACATGGAACGGTGCACATTACAGTATGTCCCCTCTAACCAGAATATATAGAGGTTGAGCATAATGTTTCTGTCTTTAATTCATTTTGAAATGAATCTTTGGACATTCCTTTCACTTTCCTGTCTATTCAGTTATTTATTTTTGTGCCGTGTCACACTGTACCTTCCTCTAACTCCAGTACTTTAGTTTAGTTTAGTTTAGTTTAGAGATACAGTGCAGAAACAGGCCCTTCGGCCCACTGTGTCTGTGCTGACCAGCGATCCCTGCACATTACACTATCCTACACCCACTAGGGACAATTTTTTTTACATTTACCAAGCAAATTAACCTACAAACCTGTACGTCCTTGGAATGTGGGAGGAAACCGAAGATCTCGGAGAAAACCCATGCAGGTCACGGGGAGAAGGAACAAACTCCGTACAGTCAGCACCAGTAATCGGGATCGAATGCGGGTTTCCGGTGCTACATTCGCTGTACTACAGTGTTACCCCCCTTGTACATTCCTCCTGCACAGTTACGCTCGGTGTCTGTTCCCCTGACTCCTGCATTACATCCCATATATCCTCCAACGGCTGGGCAGTCAGTCCAGTTCTGCAGAGCACAGGACCTATGGGGTTGGTTCACTCCCTCTGTGTAACAGCAGGTCTGTTGAGGTAACCTCCTGTTCAATATTATGTTTGAAATTAACTTCCAACAAAATAACATTTCTGTCAGTATTGCAATTACGTTGAATGTGCCCACAATCTTCGTTGTTTCGATAATTGTCAGGTTGACCAGCACCCCATTGTCGGTAACACAGGATAGTTCCATCGACCCATTCGAAATTGCATTCCTGTGGGTATAAATCACTGGTCATTGCTGTTGGAATGCTGAGTAAGCTGCCACATAACAGTACAGGGAGGAGCTGTACCTGAGCTGGAGTGAGAGCAGAATACGAGCAGCCCGGACAAGTAGGGCAGTGGATGGGAGTTTAAACTATGGACTGGCAGGGTGGGGGTATCTCATGGAAGTAACAGAATCCTTGGGATATAAGTGACAGGATCTGAGAGTAAAGCTCAGAGAAGAGTAGTAATGGTAACTCAGAAAATGAGGGAAAAGATGAACATTGAACACAAATACAAAGTAGGATCTCCCAGAGAAGGACAGAGACGTTCAGTGTTATCCGTATGAGTTTGCACTTTCTCCCTGTGACGTGCGGTTTTCCAGCAAGTGCTTGGGTTTATATGAGGGGAAGTAGGTTACAATTAAATTACTGAATGGATGGGATTGATGGGATTGTACTGCGAGCTGGCGTGGACACGATAGGCTGAACGGACTTCTCTGTTGTTACAAATTATGAAACTAAATCCTGGAACAGTCTGCCATTGCTATCATTATTGTGGCCAGGTATCTTCAAGGTTTTAATTGGATAAGTTCCATTAAGTATCAGTTACAAAAAAACACTGATAATTTAATTGTAAGGATTGACCTTAACTTTCTTCTTTTCAGCTTTATAGAACTCATGTGATTTATTTCAATTTCATATCCCCAAATCACTAAATTCTCATTGTCAGATTCCTTCACAGCTGCACTGTGACATCGCTCTGCACACTAGCCTTGATCCATTTACACATTTGGGAACAAAAATAATTCAGTTTCAGGAGAGGGATTAACTGTAACCCGGCTGCAGAGAGGATCGTACAGAATGAAGGGAAATGTTGGCTGGTTTGGCATTGTTCACTATACCTGGCATCTGTCGTTTAGTCCAATCCAAGCACGTCGTTTCTCTTTGCTAACTGCACCAATCACGTTGTTAATGAATGTGTTGTGATCGCTCGAGATCACGGTAGCCAGATGTCCGTAATGTTCTTGCTCATAACAGAACCTCTTTAAAATAAATTAATATCACAATATTTTATCTGAATTAATATGTTTCATCCTCACGTGCCTCCAAGTAATAATCAGAAATGATATTGGAAATGGGCAACTTTGTATATTTGAATCAGAGTTCTTGTTCTTTAATCTCTCTGATGTCAACCCCAGCTCTGTGTTAACTACTGGATGTGGAGTTTCCCCCAAATCCCCAATATTTCACCCACTGGGCCGAGCGATATAAACCGGAGCCCACGGCTGCAGTGAAGCGCACCCTGGAACACAAGGACTCATCGCAGGCAATTCAATGAGAGGCTGTATTGTGAGTTTATGGAATTTAACCAGCAGAGAGCAATGTTCCCCAGGCTTCCCAGAGCAACCACTTTGTTCAGGGACTTACCTCAGCATCTGACCATGTCAGTTTTTGAGGGAAATACCGGTAACAGGAACTTAAGGTAGAATAATAAAACCAATTTTCAGCACACGATCCATTGACTAAGTCACGTTTTTCAAGGTGATGCTGAGTCACCTCACGTTCCAAGGAATCGGTCGTCTCTGTCAGTTAAAGAGAATTCAGATTTAAACCAACTCACCGACCAAAGGGCCTTACTCAGCATGTCCCGTTTGTCTGCATTTGGCCCATATCCTCTGATCGTTTCCTATCCATGTACCTGTCGAAATGTCTATGCAACATTGTAATTGTAATTGTACCTTCCTGTACCACTTCCTCTGGCACCCTCATTGTGAATAACATGCCCTCCAGTTTTTCTCCCCTTCACTGTGATATTCATGTTCTATCGTTGCAACTCATGAATTTATAAATCCCTCCCTTATAACTCAAGCCCACCAGACCAGGTAACAGAATTTCCTGGCGGAGTCTCAGCAACATCTTGTAACATGGAATTCATTTCATCTTTGATGAGGGCAAGAGTGCAAAACACCTTCTTCACCACCTTGTCCACCTGTACCACTACTCTCACTGAGCTATGTCTTCATATCCCGAGGTCTCTCTGATCTCATGGGTGGAGCTGAGAAACAGCAATAGGCAGAAGACATTGGTTGGATTTGTCCGTGGTCACCCACCAGTGGTCTAGAGGTCTAGGGTACATATCAGGAAATTAGAGGCACATTTAGGAAGAGTAATAACATAATTATGAGAGATTCCTATCTTTATATAGATTGGGCAAAACAAATTAACAGTAACTATGTCGAGAATGTATTCACTGAGTGTATACCTGATGGCTTCCTAGATGATTCTGTTGAGGGACCAAGAAAGCTCCATTGATGTACAATGAGAAGTGTTAATTAATAATGTTGTGCTTAATGGGCCTGTCGGGTAAAGTGATTATAATACAATGACATTTTTTGTTAAAATTCCCACTGATCTTGTTCAAATCAAGACCAATGCCTTACAACTAGGGTGAGCAAGCTACAAAGCTGTGTGGCACGGGTCAGCTTTAGTAGGTCAGGTGATAGGGAGAATGTGTGTCAGTCCAATTATTAAATCTCTCATAACTCCAACATTTCTCAGTCTCTTTTACACCGCACCGTAGGACTCACTCCCCCTGTATAATTGCCAGCACTCTGGCAATCCTCCCTCAAGCCTCCATCCTCACCCTCACAGTGGGCAAGTAAACTGCACCCGTTACATTGGACCATTGCCTGCAGAACCTTCTCCTCTGCATCCCCTGGGTTCCTGACAGAGAGTCACATATCCCTCTTCCTGCAACTCTGTTTTCCTGTGAAGCGTCACCGTGGAGAAATCTCTGTCTCCTGATGTGGAGGAGAGTCTCCAACTCACCTTCCAACTCAGCAGCTCTGAGATGAGTATCCCAGACAAGAGACATTTCCTACTACATCCCGACCAGTCCCAGTGTCCACAAATTCCCATGTTTCACAGTCCCAACACAGTGCCTGTGCATTCATTCCTCACACCAATATATTTCTAAAGCTCCTGGAATCAATGGACCTTACCTGCCACATCACTGGCAAGCAGTGCGGTCAGCACCAAAACCCACACCAGCATCATGTTTCCTTCCTCGAACCTGAAACACAAGAAAACAATTCATCATTAGTGTCAAGTTTCACAGTGAAGGTGGGCCTATCCTGCAGCCGTTCCCACCTCTCTCTCTCCAAGCTCTCTGTGTCGATGAGGTTTCCAATGCTGTTGCATCCTTATATACGTGTAGTTCTGGCATCTTGGAGGCTTTTGGAACCATTGGAATCAAACTCAATTGGCTGCAGCAATCTACGTAAAACTCCTGTTGACCAATCACTGACTGGCAGATTAGAACAAGATGAAGAGGAAGTCACAGAAATGTCTTGTGAGCCCCAAGTGTGACTGTAGAATGTGGCACTGTATCTGAACACTGAGGGATGGAAACTGTAGATAGTATTTATGGCCCCATTATGTGTTTATGGTATTAGGATCTAATGAATATTATCAACAGGAACAATTAAGATGTAACGTTCAGGCAAACACTTCAACAAAAATGTTATTGACCCAGAACACCTCACTCACTCCTCAATTCACTCTGGTCTGTTTCCTCTCCATTTCCCATCACGGTGGAAGGTCCCACTCCGTCACTGACTTGGGAAAGTTTCTAATCCATTTGCAAGGAACTGGTTCAATTTAGCATCTTGGCCACTTTTTTACAAGGAGGGAGATAATGGACTGCTTGATGCTTGTTCCATTTCCAGGCACAGCTGAGGGAGATCCCTGCAGGAACATGATGTGGGAAGGAATCCACAAAGTCTCCAGTGGGGTGGGACTGATGGGCCAAATGTATATTTCTATCTCTAGATTTTCACTTGTTCCCCAAACATTTGTGACAACTTCTTGAACAAACATGATTCCTCCTGTCCCCTCTGCCCCATTTGCCAATTATCTCAGATCTCCATCCTCTAGTCCATGCTCCTGCTGCCTAGCAGAGAGCTCAGTAACTGGAATTCATGGGGTGATGTGCTGCAGCATTTGTTACCTCATCACCTCAGCCAGCTGGGAGACACTCGCTGAGGGAAATCACTTCATCACCGCACCTCTGATTCATTAGTATAATTTCCACACATTAAGAAGTTTGTGAAGGTCCCAAATTTCCACATCATCGTTCTCCTGTAGTGTCTGTGAACACGGACACGGAAACAGTTTTGCATCCTTTACTTCACTGAATCCATTTAGCGGATGGCACACACAATAGCCATGGTTTGCCTGTGGTGGAGAGAGGGAATCTTCAGGGTGGGGAGTGGGCTGCCACTGAACTGGGCTGCAATATCCTGAATGCATTCCAGAGTGTTGGACCTGCACTCATCCAGGAAAGCAGAGGGATCCCACAATGCTCCTGATCTCACAACTTGTAGATGATCGGACGAGTTTACCATGTGATAGGTTAATCACTTGCTGACTTATAACCAGCCTCGGATCTGACCTCACATCTGCAGGATTAATTAACATAGAACAGAGACCAGTTGAGCACCAGAAAAGTCCTTTCAACCCACAACATCCATGGACAACATGATGCCAAGATATACAAATCTCCTCCATCTCCACAAGGTATATATCCTTCCTTTCACTGTATATCGATCTGCCTATCTAAAAGCCTCTGATATCCCACTATTGTATCTGCCTCCACCACCCCTGGTAGAGCATTTCAGGCACCCACCACTCTACATAAATGACTGCCTCACAAATCTGATTGAAATTATGCCTTGCTCACTTTAATGCTATGCCCTCCAGTCTTTGACATTCCACCCTGGGAAAATAGTCTGGATGAACTGCTTCATTTGTGAAGAGTTGTGAATGGAACTGAATATTGTGCAATCATCAGGGAACATCCCCACTTCTGACCTTCTGATGGATGGAACGTCATTGATGAATCATCTGATGAGGGTTGTATCTGGGACACTGCCCTAAGCAGCTCCTGCAGTGATGTCCTGGGTCTGGGATGTTGAACCACAGCCATCGTACTTTGTGTGGGGAATGAATCCAACCATTGACGTATTCTCCCCTTGACGATCCTTGTGTCAGAATGACCAGGTCCCCTCGATACTGCACTCAGTCAAATGCTGCCTTGTTTTCAAGGAGCCTCACTCTGGCCTCACCTCCAGAATGCAGCTCTTTGCTCCGTGATTGGACCAAGGCTGTGATGTGGTTCAGAGCCGAGTGATCTTGGTGAATCCGACACTGAGCGTGGGCAAGTTGATTATTGGAGGGGAAGTGACACTTGCCCACACTGTGGACAACACCTGATGATTGGGGGCAGCCTGGTTGTCTGGTCAATGGCTGGACTGGATTTGTCCAGCTTTATTGTGGGGTCCAATTTATGGGCCAATACCTGGTGAAGACTTTGTCGAGGAAGGGATGTTTGGAAACAGGGTGGTTGGAAGGAAGGTCAAGGAATGGCTGTTGATTGGAGGGGTGAAGATGCCAGTCTGAAGATGAAGGGAATGTGTCCTGTGTTTGTCCTCTGGATGTCACCAGTGGTTTTATCAGCATTAAAGACTGAAGCACTCATAATGCTGACCAGAGGAAGGCTTTAACCATGTCCTGGAGTGCTGATGCAGGCGTGAAACCCAAAACATTCACTCTACCTTTGCTTCCACAGATGCTGCCTGAACTTCTGAGTTTTTCCAGCAGCTTTGTATTTGGTCCCGGAGAGTTTGTTTAGAATAAACATGCAAGATTATTCCTTCACTGGAAGGAAAATATTGCAGACGCTGGAATAACAGAATTAAAAGTTGTGAAATACACAGCAGGCCACACAACATCACAAGGGGGAGATTGTGCATAATGTTGGTTGGAGGGCAGAAAAGAGGGAGAGTGACCCATGGAATTGGCAGTGACTGTAATTAGTTTAATGTAAATTTTCCAAGTGTATTTGTTTTAGTACCTTTACAACACTTTTCCATTGCAGAAGTTTTATCAAAACAGTAGCACTTTTCAGAGCATGAACTGGTTTCATACAACAGATGGATTTCAGATTGTTGAAGGAGAGGTGATTTGCATTCATGTTCAGTGTAACTCAATTTGAGACCGGTTGTGTTGTTTTTTGTCTCTAATATCTGAGCTGTGTTCGCTTCCATCTTGTGCTACGAGCATGGCTGATAAAACTGGGTTTTGCTGCCAAATGACAAGACAATACACTGTCTTAGTTGATAACCTCTGGTCAGTTGATAAAGGGCCAATCATTTAGGTGAGAGTTTAGAGTCACACAGAGGTCAGAGCAGCGATGACCAGCAGGTTCCATCCAAAGGAGCTTCACTGAAGAGTTGGGTTTTTACAATATTCCGACAGCTTCATTTACTGAGCCACCCCCTGAATATAATAGTGGGCAGCACAGTCCGCACACTGCCAGAGACCTGCATTTTATCCTGACTTCAGCTGCAGTCTGTGTGGAGTTTTGAGATTCTCCCTGTGGTCACGTGGGTTTCCTCTGCGTGCTCCCGTTACCTCGCAGAGGAAAGATGTGCGGGTTTATCGTGTAATTGGCCTCTGCAAAAACTGCTTCTCATTTACAGGCAATGGATGAGAACATTTGATAACATAGACCAAGTGTAAATGGATTATTAATAATCAGTATAATCATTGGGCCAATGGTCCTGTTTCCAGACTGTATGTCTAAAATCTAAAACTAAATCTAAATCTAACAGTGACATTCTGTATATTCTGACACGTGTGCGGACGGGACATCGAAGGACGAAAAGCTGAAGCGAAGAAGTGGAAACCAAGATACTGAACAGAAACAACGCCGAAAATTCAAATAACCGAACAGACAGAACGCCTCAAAGCCAAACAACCGAAATGTGACAAAGCCTAAAAACCAAATAACCAAACGGACACGATGCTGAAAAACCAAATAACTGAACAGACACGACGCCTAAAGGATACGAACCCGAACGAACTCTACACTGAAAGGACAATATGCAGAACGGACGTGGCATTGAAAAGCTGCCCATCGGACATGACGTCTCTGGGGACGGGATTTGTCCGAGACCCTGCCAGCGATTTCTCCATATCCCCGCGTCCATCACTTCACTGGCCTGGGGAGACAGGAGGGTGGGGGGGATTTTCAATTTTCCTTCGCCGCTTTTGGACTTTCTTGAATATAAAATAAAACCCCATGTGACTGGATCGCAACAGCTTGGAGTAACTGCCAAAGATCATAGAGCGGATTATATTTGTAAGCGTTGATCTACCACGGTGCTTGGGGTTAAGGAGGCAAAAGTAGAGAACCTGGATGACGAGGGATATTGAGGCTCAGATCAGGACAAAGAAAGCACTTGACAGATAGAGGCAGCTGGCTCAGTGAACAGGACACGGTGGGAGGAAAAGTGTCCTGAACCACGGTCACTCAGAGGGCGAGTCTCTGAGGTTTCAAGGAGCAGACTGTGACTCATCTTTGCTACGTGTTGTTTCTTTGTATTGGATGCAACTTATGTCAGAAATCTTCTCCATGTAACCAACAGACCTGTACCCACAGTGATTGTTGTGGTCAAAGACAAGTTTCTTGAATTAGGTTACAATGGTTGTGCAAATGTTATACTTGGAGCGTACTGTAGGATAATGGGAGGTTGCATTATTTGATGGGAGAAATAGCAAAACAGAATATTTCACGTGGTGAGAAGCCAGTAAATGTTGGTGTGTGGAGGGGTGCAGGCGTGTTGGTTCACCAGATGTAGAAAGTTAATCTGTAGCTGGAACATGCAATTATGAAGTCAAATAACACAATGTCTGTTGTTTTGAGGGGATTTGGAACGGTTTTCTAAAGAAACTCTCCAGGCAGCATCTGCAGAAGCATTGTCAGCGTTTTGAGTTTCAACCCTGCATCTACACTGCAGGACATTGCCAAAGTCTTCAACTTATCAGCATTATGAGTGCTTCAGTCTTTAGTGCTGATAAAACCACTGGTGACATCCAAAGGACAATCACAGGACCAGTTCCCTTCACCTTCAAACCTTCACAATGGTAGGACACATTCCCAACACAAAGTACGATGGCTGTGGTTCAACATCCCAGCCCCAGGACATCACTGCTGGAGTTCCTTAGGGTATGAACATGGATGATGAAGATGGAATTGACTGCCAATATCTGTGTAGGGAGATGTGCAGGTGCAGCAAAGTTTTTAGATATTCCGGTGTCTTTCTTGGTAACCTCTGAGGACTTCATAAAGGGACAAGCATTTTGGTGAAAGTTTAGAGTCACACAGTGGTCAGAGCAGCGATGACCAGCAAGTTCCATCCAAAGGAACTTCACTGAAGAGTTGGGTTTTTACAACATTCCGACAGCTTCATTTACTGAGACGCTCCCACGATATAATATTGACAGTCTGTGTATTCTGAGCTCCACAGTCCTCTGAGGTAAAACATTCTGAAGAACCTGAAGAAGTTAAGTAAGGTTACAAAATTGCTTTTTGTTTAGAAGTGTACAAAATGGATGCTTTGCCCTTTTCTCTCCATATTCAACAAGATTAAAGTGCACAAACACTGGACGCTTTGCCCTATAATCTAAACACTCAGCAAAATGTACAGAGCACTGGGACCTTACCCACTGAATATTCAACAAGATTGTAATGTACAGACGATGAATAAACAAGGTCAATAATCAAGACCGTTTGAATCTGCAGAGATAAAGAATAGCTTCGAGCAAAACCATATATGGACAAAATCTTTGCTCTATCGGGAGAAATTACCGATCTTGAATATTACCATATATGGACAAGGCAAGAGGCTGTAGAATGATCTGTTAGATAAAGAATTGCTGAATTGCAGACAGGTTTGGGTATAAGTATACACATGTGCTTTGCATCTGTGTGTGGAACACGAGGAACTCTGTGTCTGCGTTTTCATATTTAGAGTTACCTCCAACACCTGCCTGAGCGAAATAAATACATTACTGTATCTTTAACAAACCCCAACACTCCACACAAGGAGATTTCCCTTCATCTAAATCACAGCAATTCCATATGATCATGGCCGACCTATTCTGACCTCAACCCCAGTTCTGTGCCAGTTCCCCACATTGAGCCACTGCTTGACCGGGTCCATTACACAGATTGTCCAGAATTCAGTGACAAATGTGGCCTGGTTCAGACACACAATTCTTTGAAGGTTTCATCCTCCCCTTTGTTCTCAATGTCTCTCAATCGGTTCCTTGACCCTCCTTCACTTGTTTCAAGGGCCATCCTTCATTAGTACGTCCCTGATCGATTTAATGCAGTTTTCTGACCCAGGCTGTCCGTCAACTTCCAACACAACACCACTGTCTCAGTTAGTGCTCTGCCTTCCCCACCTTGCCAGTGGTAAACACAATTCTGTTCCAGCACATTCTTCACCATCAGCATTGCTTTTGACTTAACTTTCCAGTACTTTGCTGCTTGAGCCAACGATATTTCAACATCAATTATTTAGCAACTGTAAGATAAAAGAGAGTGCAGATGATGGAATCCTGAACAATAAACTAAGTGTTGGAGTAATTCAGCAGGTCAGGCAGCATCTGTGGAGGGGATGTACCAATGACGTTATGGGTCTGATCCGTTCTTCAGTCAGATGGAGTGGGGAAGAGAACTCTTCATCTACCATTTCTCCACTCATATTTCCAACTGATCTCTATCCTGCTGCATGCGATACAATCTTCCTCAATATCCACAACTCCATGAATTTTCATCTCGTCTGCAAACGTAATAATCGAGCAATCTACATTGTTTATGTAATTCACAAACAACAGATGTCCGTACTGATCCCTGCAGAACACCACTGGTCACAGACCTCCAGTTAGAATAATACACCTCCACCGCCACCCTCTCTTCAAACTAACTTTCAATTGTTTCTTAAACAAGGGTTTTGCAGCAGAGTCCAATGTCCAATCCAATCTATATTTGGATTAAAGATGTTCATTTGATCAACGTATCAACAGCGAATATGATCAGACAGTTTCCCCTGAAACAATATTGAACTGTTCTCTTTCTCCTCAGTTATATCAACCCCCCCCCCCCCCACCGCAGACTGTGACTGTCATCTTTGATACATGTTGTTTCTTTGTATTGGATGCAACTTATGTCATAAATCTTCTCCATGTAACCAGCAGACCTGTACCCACAGTGATTGTTGTGGCCACAGCCAAGTCTGCTGAACTAGGTTACAATGGTTGTGTAAATATTAAACTTGGAGCACCCTGTAGGATAATGGGAGGTTGTGCTTTTTGATGCAAATAGCAAAACAGAAAATTTCATGCTGGGAGAAGCCAGTAAATGTTGGTGTGTGGAGGGGTCCAGGCTGTTGGTTCGCCAGATGCAGAAAGTTAATCTGCAGCTAGAACAAGCAATTATGGTCAAATAACACCATGTCTGTTCTTGTGAAGGGGTTGGAGACAAAAACAAAGATGTTTTACTGATATTCCACAGTGTTTCAGTGAGAGGATATTTGGAGTTTAGGGGGATGTTTTGATCTCCGTACCTAAGGCAGGAAATATTTGCCTTGGAGTCTGTGCCTGTGCAGCGTTTATTTACTAGATGGATGTTTAGAATTAGGGAAGTTTCCACTGAAGAGAGATGGAGGAATATTAGACTAAACTGTCTGGAAATTAGAAAAGATTGCAGGTGATCTCAGGGAGAGGTACAGGACAATGAATATTTCTCCTCTCCTCAGGAAATTGTGGGAGTCGTGGTTGAAATTTATGAATTGTCATTGAATACAGGAGAGGTGCTGGATGAATGAAGGGAGGTAAATGTTGTGTCACTATTTAAGAAGAGCGGCAGGGATAATGCTGGGAACTATAGGCCAGTGAGCTTAACATTTGTAGTTGTATAGTTACTAGAGTGTATTGTGAGAGATATGAAAAACATTCATTGAGAAAGACAAGAGCTGATTTGGGATAGGGAACATGCTTTTGTACATGGGAGGTCAGGTCTCATAAATCTGATTGTTTTTTGAAAATGTGACCAAAAAGATTGATGAACAGAACTGTAGATGTTGTTTCTATGGACCTTGGCAAGGTAGATTTCACATGGTAGATAGCTGAATGGATAGAAAATGGCTTAATGGAAGGAAGCAGAGGGTGATGGTGGAAGGTTGCTTCTCAGGCTGGAAGCCTTAGTGGTGTGCCTTAGGGCTCAGTGCTGGGGCTATTTCTGTTTGTCATCTATATCAATGATTTGGATGAGAACATACATGGCAAAATTAGCAAGATTGCAGATGATGCAAAAGTGGGTGGTATTGCAGATCGTGAAGATAGTTGTGAAAAATTGCAGCAGGATCTTTATCAGATGGCCAGGTGGGTTGAGGAATGGTTGATGGAATTTAATACAGAGAAATGTGAAGTGTTACATTTTGGGACGTCCAAAAGGTTGGGACCTACACAGTGAATGGTAGGACTATGGGGAGTGTTATACAGAAAATGGATCTACGAGTGCAGGTACATGGTTCCTTGAATGTGGAGTCACAACTAGGGCAGTTAAAAAGGTTTTTGGCACTTTGGCCTCCATCAGTCAGAGTGTTGAGTATAGATGTTGGGAGGCCATGTTCCTGTTATGTAAGATGTTGGTGAGTATTGCATATTATCGTATTGCGTTCAGTTGTGTGCACCATGTTACAGGAAAGATGCTGTCAAACTGAAAAGGGTACAGAGACGATTCATGAGGATGTTGCCAGGACTCGAGGGTATGAGCTATAGGGAGAAGTTGAGTAGGCTGGGATTCTAATCCTTGGAGTGCAGTAGGATGAGGGGTGATCTTATAGAGGTGTATAAAATCATGAGAGGAATAGATCAGGTAGGTGCACCAAGCCTCCTTCCCAAAGTATGGGAATTGAGGACCAGAGGACATAGGTTTAAGGTGAATGGGAAAATATTTAATAGGAATCTGATAGGTAACTTTTTCACACAAATGGTGGTGGGTGTATGGAAGGAGCTGCAAGACAAGATCGTTTAGGCAGGTACTATCACAACGTTTCAGAAAAAGGTTGAAAATTACATGGAAAGGACAGGTTTGGGGGGCATCTGTGACAAACCCAGGCAGGTGGAACTAGTGTAGCTAGGACATGTTGGCCAGTGTGGGAATGTTTGGCTGAGTCGTAGCTTATGCAATGACTGGACCCGTTGCGCTGAACCCAGTGCCTTGAGGATAACCACTTTGTAAGTGATTTTGACAGAGGACAGGGATGTAGCTGGAGCCCACCGGCGACGCAGCGTCAGCAGGACATAAACATCCCATATCTTCGAGTACCTGGGCCTGGGGAATTTGAGTTGAAGATATCCTTCATAAATCTGGATATCAGAGGTCGAGACCCGACAGCGTGGTGTCCCGATCCCAGCAGGAAGTATGACGACCAGGCACTTCTGGCACAATTTATAGCACTATAACTCCATCTCTTGTGAAATATAGCTTTGAGAGGAATTCCAAGACATCTGTTATACGTACCGTGTCATACGATATATTGGACTGTAAACGGAATACTTCCCATTCCTTGATATAGGAGGTGTGCTGTTTCTTGGTACTATCTCTTCAGGCCGCAGTGATTACATCCACCGTACAACCTGACAGTCCGTACCCCAGGAAGGGTCTTCTCATAGTCCTGTAAATCAACAATTTGATTCGCTCATGCAGAGGATGGTTCTCCCCAGTCACGGGGTGAGCCAGCAGATTTCTGCGTTTGGGAACAGCCATAAAAGGCTCTGTTATCATTCCCAGTATGAGTGGTACCCATGGCTGTGTAGGCCAGTCAGGCACTATCAAAAGCCTGAGGCGGAGTCTTGCTGGTGTAAGAGAATGCATCCATCGCCACTGCCCCTGAGAATGCCCGCCATGCCAGATATTTTTGTAACTGGTGATTGAGACTAGATGCAAACAAATTGATATTTGGTGTTCCATCGAGCCACAATGTCATTAAATACTTTGTGATCCAACATCCATTCTGTGTTGTCATTGATTTACGTACAAGATACAAGATACAAGATAGATTTAATTGTCACATGTGCCAGATGGCACAGTGAAATGAAATTCCCATACAGCCATACAATTAAAATAAAAATAAAGGACACAACACACTATAGAATTTAACATAAAACATCCCCACACAGCAGAATCAAAGTTTCCCACTGTGTGGGAAGGCACCAAAGTCAGTCTCTTCCTCCACTGTTCCCCGTGGTCAGGGCCTCCCCAAGTCCTCCGCAGTTGCAGCTACGGGCGGCCCGATGTCCAGGACCGCTCACCGGGGTGATACAAGTCCGACGTCGGGGCTGCGGGACGTCCTCAGCGGCGTGGACGCCAGAGTCGGCCCCCTCCTACCGGAGTCGGCAGCTTCCAAAGTCCACAGGCCGCGCCGGGTGGAGACCCGCTGCTGTAGACCCTCTGCAAGGCGCCCCAGGACTCCACGATGTTGTTCAGTGCCGCCCGCGTTGAAGCTCTCCGCACCAGAGCTCCACGATGTTGGAGCAGCGTGCCAACGCTCCGGAGCTCCAAACGGCGACCCAGGTATGCATCGCCCGCTCCGCGGTGACTCCAGCGCTGCGCCGCCGCTGTAGCAGCCCTGGTCTGGTTCCCGGTCCCTGGCAGGAAAGGCTGCTCCGTTCCAGCTGGTAGGCCGCGAGGTGGGGGGCGAGGACGCGACTCGCCAGGAAGAGACTGGGAAACGGTTTCCCCCTTACCCTGCCCCCCTCCCCCACATAGAAAAGTTAAAGTTTCCCCCCCAAAACAGACTTTGGACTAACTGAAAATAAAAAAAAGATAGAAATGACAGACAGGCTGTAGGTAGAGGCTGCTGCCAGTGCAGCGCCCCTAGAGGAATGACGTGATGATACACCAGCGCCAAATAAGGTTAGGTAAACTTATCATAGGGTATTGACTTGATTGCACCCATGTGATTAATATATGCCACCACCGTAGTATGTCAAATTGTAGTTGAGCATGCAGATATACATATTCGCACAATAAGCCTTTAACCCATAGAACGCACCTAGTGACTTTAGGTAGTTGATACCATATAACTGAGGGATTGGTAACTCATGCACATCCCATCCGCCTCTGTGACTATAGATGGGATAGTAATTTCCCATCTTTGAGCGCTAGCATCAGTTTGTAATAACTGAAGGTTTAATGACCAAGAGTACTGGAGCAATGCTGAATACTGTTTGATCATCATTGTGACTTTATAGCTTCAGCTGGTAATAGCATAGATCTGTTAACTATGACCTACATGGTACTTGAGAGCTTGCTCCTTTGCACGATGTAAGTTCTGATGATGCAAAGGCCCCAATCGCGCAGCTGAAACAACAGCCCCTAAATTGCCAATTACACTGGCCACTTGATGAATAAACAACCAGATTGTTAGAAGCTTTCATTAATTCTAATCTCTTGCCCCAGGGCAGAGTCACAGACAATTAATAGAGTTAAAGGTAAATTGCAATCTATAACTCCAGTTGGTATCAACTTAAATTCAACTGGATGAATGAGAAACCCCAATTACTCCAATATTAGTTTTGCGGTTGGAACAGCTAATTTAGCAGTGACTCCGAAGTAAAATAGGGATCGATGTGAAATGCCAGGCGTAAGGAATTTAAAATATTGTATATGAATGCGCAAAGTATAAGAAGTAAAGTAGATGAGCTTGAGGCTCAGTTAGAGGTTGGTAGATAGACATAGTGGGGATTACTGAGACGTGACTGCAGGAGGATCGGGCATGGGAACTTAACATTCAGGGTTATACATCCTATAGAAAGGACAGGCAGGTGGGCAGAAGAGGGGGGAGTAGCTCTGCTGGTGAAGGATGGAATTCAACCCTTGCGAGGGAAGACATAGGGTCTGACGAGGTAGAGTCGCTGTGGATTGAGTTGAGGAATTGCAAAGGCAAGAAGACACTAGTTGGTGTTATCTACAGACCCCCAAATAGTAGCCCGGATATAGGGTGTAAGTTGCAGCAGGAGTTAAAACTGGCATGTAACAAAGGGAATGACACTGTGGTGATGGGGGATTTCAATATGCAGGTAGACTGGGAAAATCAGGTTGGTTCAGGACCCCAAGAAAGAGAGTTTGTAGTGCCTCTGAGATGGATTCTTAGAGCAGCTTGTAATGGAGCCGACCAGAGAAAAGGCAATTCTGGATTTAGTGTTGTCCAATGAACCAGATTTGATAAGAGAACTAAAGGTAAAGCCGCTTGGAGGTAGTGATCATAATATGATTAGTTTTAATCTGCAATTTGAGAAGGAGAAGGTTATATCAGAAGTGTCAGTGATGTGGTTGAACAAAGGGGACTATGAAGGCATGAGAGGGGAGCTGGCCAAGGTAGACTGGAAAGGGATCCTAGCAGGAATGACGGTGGAACAGCAATGGCAGGAATTTCTGCGCATAATCCAGAAGAAGCAGGATCATTTCATTCCAAAAAGGAAGAAAGATTCTAAGGGGAGTGGGAGGCAACTGTGGCTGACAAGAGAAGTTAGGGATAGAATAAAACTTAAAGAAAAGATGTATAACACAGCAAAGAGTAGCCGGAAGCCAGGAGGATTGGGAAACTTTCATAGAACAACAGAAGGAAACAAATCGGGCAATAAGGGCTGAAAAGATGAAGTACGAGGGGAAGCTGGCCAGGAATATAAAGAAGGACAGTAAAAGTTTATTTAGATAAGTTAAGGGAAAAAGAATAGCAAAGTCAAATGTGGGTCCCTTGAAGGCAGACACGGGTGAAATTATTATAGGGAACAAGGAAATGGCAGAAGAATTGAACAGGAACTTCAGATCTGTCTTCACTAAGGAAGACACAAATAATCTTCAAGAAGTACTGGAAGAAAGAGGATCTAAGGGTGTAGAGGAACTGAAATAAATTTTTATTAGGCGGGAAATAGTATTGGGTAGGCTAATGGAACTGAAGGATTATAAATCCCCGGGGCCTGATGGTCTACATCCCAGGGTCCTCACGGAGGTGGCTCTAGAAATAGAATCTAGAAATGGACACATTGGTGAACATTTTCCAATGATCATTAGATTCAGGATCAGTTCCCGTGGACTGGAGGACAGCTAATGTTATCCCACTTTTCAAGAAAGGAGCGAGAGAGAAAACGGGGAATTACAGACCAGTTAGCCTGACTTCGGTGGTGGGAAAGATGCTGTTGTCAATTATTAAAGAGGTAATAATGGGTAATTTGGATAACAGTAAAAGTCCAAGTCAGCATGGATTTATGAAAGGAAAATCATGTTTGACTAATCTGGAATTTTTTGAGGATGTGAGAGTGGTGTAATGTTGAGTTTCTCCCACCATCTCTCTCACTCTCCCTCACGAAATTGACTGGAGAGTTGGGCAAGGCCTGACTTCCTTCACATCATGTCGCGACACCTACCAAGCACAGCCAGAATTGTGGGGAAATTGCCCACCACCCGGTTGAGCTGATTTATAAACAGACATCAGTGGTTTTCTTACAGATGTTCTGAGGAGATTCTTGACCCAGTTCAGCTTCTGCAGCTCACCCACAGGACTGTGAAAGCTCTCTCCCTGCAACTATTCCACTAACTCCCCATGTATCCTCTCCACAGCCTTTATTTCTCTCCCAGGTGCGGTGTCCGGGACCCGACACACCAGGTGCGGCCGAAGGACAAGAGTTCATTGTGTAAAGTCTGTGCCGCCTTCTCCTCAGCGCAGCACTGAGTGCAGAGGTGGGGAGGAAGCAACAGTGGGACAGGAAGGCAGCGAGAAACTGGACTCACACAGCACCAAACACACAGCTCATGATGCAGTTCTCTTTATTATTGGCTGAGAAGCTCAGTGAGTACAGTCACCACAGACAGTGAGAGCGGCTACAAAGAAATCAAAGCACTGGATCCACTGCTGGAAAGGATGAGGGGATGATTCTGGAGTCTTCTACTTTTAAGGCAGATGGTAATAACAAACAAAACCATTTCCACTGCCACATTCCGCATCATTCCAACTTCCCTCATCTAGAAGCAGGAAATAAGAAAAGCATTTACCTGTTAGACCACAAGCAAACTGCTGCAGATGCTAAATATCTGAAAGAAAATACTGGAAATACTCAATAGGTCAGGTGGCATGTGTGGAGAGGAGTTTCCACTCCCCACAGATGCTGCCTGACCTGCTGACTGTTACCAGCATTTCCTGTTTTCTACCTGGTCTAAATGTTCCATCTATTTGAGCCAGAGTCTGCGAACCATTAATGTTCCCTGACTCTTGATCGGTGAGTTTACCTCATAAATAAAGGGAGTCACTTCCTGTGGAGGTGCCAGGTGCAGCCAGAGTGTGTGTTGCTGAAACCTGAAGCCCCCAATATTCACGGGGGTTTGGACTGTCCCAGACTGAAGTGTCTGGGTTCACTCTGGGCTGGAACTCCCTGTGTGGGCTGGACAACAAGCCTGTGCAGTCAGAGATAAATCCAGCCCTCCCCATTCCAGAGACCTCACACAATGGGAGCAGAGTCTGGAATCTCTGGAGCTGGAACTTCTGCAACTGATGTCATGTCTAAATCTGGGGATATCGCACCAGTGCACATTCCAATATCTGTAGCGTTACACCCAGTGTTTGTAGAATTAGGGTGTTCCCTTGCACGTGGAGCACAGACACAGACCACTCGGCCCATGGATCCGTGCTACTGTTGCTGCTCCACACCAGCCTTCCCCCTCCCTTCATCCGACCCATCAACACATCCGTCTGTTCCTTTCTCCATCTACCTCTCTCTTAAGTACATCTGTGCTCTCTGCCTCAATTACGTGCTACTGAGCTCCACCTGCTCGCCACGCCCAAGTCAAGAAGATTTTCCCTCTTCTCGCTTTGATTTATCAGTGGCTATTTTATATTTATGACCAGTAAACCTGGTTTCACATTCGAGGAAACATCTCTCGACATCCCCTATAAATCCTTCACAGTGAGATCGGCCCCAGGTTGGTCACCCCTCAATCTTCGCTCTTGTGGAGAACAAGCCTCAGCCTGTTGGATCTTCTCTGCCGCTCTGTTTTATGATCAGTTCACTGCTCCACTGCCTGTCAGTCTTTTATAAAAGAGTGATATGGAAAGGTTTATAGTACAGCATGTCCACTCTAACCAGAATATACAGAGGTTGAGCATAATGTTTACACTTTAATTTTAATTCATTTTGAAATGAATCTCAGGACATTCCTTTCACTTTCCTGTCTGTATTCAGGTTTTTCTTTATCTGCCGTGTCACACTGTACCTTCCTCTAGTTTCAGTGTTACCCCTTTGTACATTTCTCCTGCACAGAACACTTGGTGTCTGTTCACCTGATGCCTGCATTACGTCCCATACATCCTTCGCTCACTGCTGGGCAGTCAGTGCAGTTTGCAGAGCACAGGACCCATGGAGTTGGTTCACTCCCTCTGTGTAACAGCAGGTCTGTTGATACCATGTTTGAAATGAACTTCCAGTAAAATATCATCTTGCAAACTGTTTCTGATCTCATTGCCTCTGGCGATCTCCATTCCACAGCCTCTAATCCTATCGTTCCCCAGCCTCGTACTGCCTGCTCCAATCTCCCCCCAATATCCACAAGCGGGACTTCACCCTTCTCCTATCAGGCAAAGAGTATAGGTATGAAAACACATACCTCCAGATTCAGGGGCAGCTTCTTCCCAACTGTTATTGGGCAACTGAATCATTCTATCACCAACTAGAGAGCGTTCATTATATACCATCTACCTCATTGGAGACATTCAGTTTATCTTTAATCGGACTTTTGTCGACTTTCTTCTACTAAATATTATTCCCTTTATCCTGTATCTGTACACCAATATCAATCAATATCAGTTTTATTCGTCACTTGCACATAAAGTGCAAGTGAAATGAATTTGTCAGAATGAACCACACTGTGGTTGTCTTGATTGGAATCATGCAGAGTCTTTCCACTGACTAGATAGCACGCACCAAAAGTGCTTTTAACTGAAGATAGATATAATATGCAGTTCTCTGTTTCTACATTTCTGTCATAGTAACACTTACTGAAATAATTCATCATCACACAATCTTCAAGGCCATTGTGATTATCGGGTTGTGTGTCACTCCAATGTTGGTAACTCAATCGAGTTCCATCAATCCATTTGTAATAATCTTCCTGTGGGTATAAACAATGGTCATTGCTGTTGGAATGCTGAGTAAGCTGCCACATAACAGTACAGGGAGGAGCTGTACCTGAGCCGGAGTGATAGCAGAATACGAGCATCCGGGACAAGTAGGGCAGTGGATGGGAGTTTAAACTATGGACTGGTAGGGTGGGGGAATCTCATGGAAGTAACAGAATCTTTGGGATGAAAGTGACAGGATCTGAGAGGAAAGGTCAGAGCAGAGGAGTAATGGTAACTCAGAAAATAAGGAAAAGATGGTCAACGGACACAAATACAAAGTAGGATCTCCCAGAGAAAGACTGAGGTTGAGCATAATGTTTCTCTGCTTAATTTTATTTAATTTTGAAATGAATCTCAGGACATTCCTTTCTCTTTCCTGTCTGTGTTCTGTTCTTTCTTTATGTGCCGTGTCACACTGAACCTTCCTCTAACTCCATTGTTACCCCCTTGTTCATTCCTCCTGCACAGTTACACTCGGTGTCTGTTCCCCTGACTCCTGCATTACATCCCATATATCCTCCTCTCACTGCTGGACAGTCAGTCCAGTTCTGCAGAGCACAGGACCCATGGGGTTGCTTCACTCCATCTGTGTAACAGCAGGTAACCTCCCGTTCAATAGTGTGTCTGAAATTAATTGGCAGCATTGTAACATTTCTGTCAAAGATTCATTTACGATGAGTGTACTGACCTCCAGTATTATCCGTGTGAGTTTGCACCTTCTCCCTGTGACGTGAGGTGTCCCAGCGAGTGCTCCGGTTTATGTGGGAGGAAGTAACCTACAATTAAATGACTGAATGGATGGGGTTGATGGGATTGTACTGGGAGTTCGTGTGGACTTGATGGGCTGAACGGACTTCTCTGTTGTAAGAAATTATGAAACATTGAACAAAGTCTGCCGTTGCTACCATGGTTTGGGCAAAATATTCTCAATGTATTGGTTGGATAGATTCTATTAAGTTTTGATGAAAAAAAGCCGTGATAATTTAATTGTAAGGATTGGCCTGAACTGTCTTCTGTTCAGCTTTAGAGAACTCATGTGATTGATTTCAATTTCATATCCCCAAATCTCTAAATTCTCATTGTTAGATTCCATCACTGCTGCTCTGTGACATCACTCTGCACACCAGCCTCGCCCCGTCTTGTTTCCACATTTTGGGAACAAAAATAATTCAGTGTCAGTAGAAGGATTAACTGGAACGTGACTGCAGGGAGGATCGGGCAGAATGGAGGGAAATGTTGAGGCCGGCACTCGTCAAGCATGATCGTATTGAAGGGCGGGGCAGACTTGAGGGGCCGAGTGGCCTACTCCTGCTACCATTTTAATGTGTTGTGTCAGTGCGTATTTTATATTTATACATTGATACAGTATTGACCCCTCTATAATGCTGATTCCATGAGCTGACGAGGGGGAAGGAAAGTCCCAGTGATGGTGTGAGATGAAGGAGGGTGAGAGGAGGCTCATGTGGAGCAGAAACAGACACATGCACATGTGGGATTTTATTTGTTCACAAGACGTAGTGACAGTGGCCAGACCTGCATTTATTGTCCTTCCCTGATCATCCTCTGACCATTTCAGATGGCAGGTAAGAGTCAACAGAAGAACAACAGCGAACCAGATGAATTTTTACAACAGTCCAGTAGTTTCAGTCCCCATTACTGATGGTAACTTGTTACTCCAGAGTGATTGCAGTTTATTTACTTGGATACAAATTCCCTGGTGTCTGGGATGGGATTGAAATCAAACTTGTGTGACTGGATCACGAGGATATCACAGAGTAACTTAACCATTACACTGCCGCACCCTGTTGCTCTGCAGGGCGTCATGTGTAACTCTATCTCTGAACAACGATGTGACACCAGAGATCCATCAATGTGTTGACTGTAACCTTCCCTCTGAAAAGGGCAGTGGATGGTCAGGGAAGGACAACAAATGCAGGTCTGGCCAGTGTGGTGACGAAGCTAATGTGTCATCATTAACTGTACCTTGCATAAGTCGTTTAGGCCAATCCAAGCGGGTGTTTTACTGTTGCTCGCTGCAGTAATCACTTTGGAAACGAATGTGTCGTGTTCTGGCGAGTTCACAGTAACCAGATTTGCATAAGGCGTTTGGGCATTGCACATCAGCTTTAAACAAAAAAAATAGTTTATCTGTTGCAGAGTTTTATCCTCTCACAAGACTCCAAGTAAATCATCCAACTAGACGTTCGAAACTGGACAACTTTGTCCACTTGAATCAGAGTTCTTGTTCTTCATTCTCTCTGATGTCAACCCCAGCTCTGTGTTAACTCCTGGATGTGGAGTTTCCCCCCAAATCCCCAATATTTTACCCACTGGTCCAAGCGATAGAAACCGGAGCCCACGCCTGCAGTGAAGCGCACCCTGGAACACTGGGATTCATCGCAGACAATTCAACGAGAGGATGTGTTGTGAGTTCATGGGAATGAACCAGCAGAGAGCAATGTTCCCCAGGCCTTTCAGAGCAACCACTGGTTTCAGGGACTTACCTCAGCATCTGACCATGTCTTTCTGACAGAGAAAAAACGGTGACAAGATTTTAAGGAAGGAAAATAAAACCAGTCTTCAGCACACGGTCCTTGGACTATTTCTCGTTTTTCAAGGTGATGCTGAGTCTTCTCCGGTCCCAAGAAATTCGTCTCTGTCAGTTAAAGAGAATTCAGATTTAAACCAATCACCAACCAAAGGCCTTACTCAGCGAGTCCCGTTTGTCTGCATTTAGCCCATATCCTCTAATCTTTTTTCTATCCATGCACCCGTCCAAGTGTCCTTGAAACACTGTAAATGTACCTGCCTGTACCACTTCCTGTGGCACCCTCATTGTGAATAACATGTCCTCCAGTTTTTCTCCCCGACATGTTCTACCTATGTTCTATCGATGCACCTCATGAATTTATAAACCCCCCCCTTATAACTCAAGCCCACCAGACCTGGCAACATAAATTCCGAGTGGGGTCTCACCAACATCTTGCACAGCTGTAACGTGGATCCCAACACTTTTAATCTTCGATGAGGGCAAGTGTGGCAAACACCTTCTTCACCACCTTGTCCACCTGTGCCACTCACTGAGCTATGTCATCGTATCCAAGGACTCTTTGATCGGCAATGACCCTCGGACTCTGTTTCTTGAATAATATTAGTTTTCTACCCTCAAGACCCCACCACTGGTCACAGGCCACTGACACGCCACACAGAAATAACATTACAATGACCACCCACAGACACACTCGCTGTGATCACAGACATAATTTCTTGTGCAATCTTTTATCCTCATCTCCCCTCCCCCATCTCTCCTCCCCCTGATCCCCTCCGTCAGTCCAACTTCCTCGGACAAATGTGTGTCACAAACACAAGTCAATGGGTGTCATTCTCTTGTGCTTGCAGCGTGACCAAGATTGGGAATTAAATATTAGGTGAAGCTCGGTATAGCGAGAGGCAAAATGAAAAAGAAGAGGTGGCCCTGACAATAAATGTCAGAATAAAGTCAGTGGAGAGAAAGGATCTTAGTTCAAAAAATGGAGACCCAGCATCAGTTTGGGTGGAGCTGAGAAACAGCAATAGGCAGAAGACATTGGATTTGTCCGTGGTCACCCACCAGTGGTCTGGTGGTCTAGGGTACATATCAGGAATTTAGAGGCACATTTAGGAACAGTATTAACACATATATAAGTTATTTTGATCTTCAGAAAGATTAGGCAACACAAATTAACAGTAAATATGCAGAGTTATATACACTGAGTATATTCCTGCTAGCTTTCTAGATCATTCCTTTAAGGGACTAAAAATCTCCAGTATTGTGCAATGAGAAAGGGTTAATTAATAATGTTTTGGTTGAAGGGCCTTCAGGTACATAGATCTTTGTAATGAAGTTTTATGTTAAAATTCCCACTGGTCTTGTTCAAATCAAGACCAATGCATTACAACTAGGGTGAGCAAGCTACAAAGCTGTGTGGCACGGGTCAACTTTGGTCGGTCAGGTGATTGGGAGAATACATTCACAGGTAAGACAGGAGAAAAGCAATGGTTGGCATAACCAAGATAGAGCCATTTAAGACACACTCAGTATTATTTAAATTATACTCAATATTTCATCAGAATGAGATTATCTCATTGAAACAAACAAGATTGTATCCTTCCAGATTTCCAGCAACTGCAATGTTTTTTTGCATTTCAAAGCATGTCAGTCTGATTATCAAATGACTAGTAACTCCAACCTTTCTCTGTCTTTTTCACTCCCCACCCCCAGGACTCACTCCCCCTGTACCATTGCCAACACGCTGGCCATCCTCCCGCAAGCCTCCATCCTCACCCTCACAATGGGCAAGTACACTGCACCTGTTGCATTGTACCAGTGCCTGCAGAACCTTCTCCTCTACATCCCCTGGGTTCCTGACAGAGTCACATATCCCTCTTTCTGCAACTCTGTCTTCCTGTGAAGCGTCACCATGGAGAAATCTCTGTCTCCTGATGTGGAGAAGAGACTTCAACCCACTTTCCAACTCAGCAGCTCTGAGATGAATATCCCAGAAAAGAGACATTTCCTACCACATCCCGACCAGTCCCAATGTCCACAAATTCCCATGTTCCACAGGTCACACAGGTGGCGCGCAAAGATTTTGTGAATTCCAATATCCTGGGGCGCTGCGCGCGACCTTGCATCGCAGCCTACGCCACCACGCACCTGTGCGCGAAATACACGCCAATGCGCGCGTAATGCATGCCATGCACGCATCACGCGCGTGTCGTGCATCGTTACGTGTGAATTATGTTGAGTAAATGACACGCAAATGTCGCCCAAGTGGGACAGGCCCTTGATGCTCCTGGAATCAATGGACCTTACCTGCCACATCACTGGCAAGCAGTGCGGTCAGCGCCAAAACCCACACCAGCATCATGTTTCCTTCCTCGAACCTGAAACACAAGAAAACAATTCATCATTAGTGTCAAGTTTCACAGTGAAGGTGGGCATATCCTGCTGCCGTTCCCACCTCTCTCTCTCTCACAGCTCTCAGTGTCGATGAGGTTTCCAATGCTGTTGCATCCTTATATACGTGTAGTTCTGGCATCTTGGAGGCTTTTGGAACCATTGGAATCAAACTCAATTGGCTGTAGCAATCTATGTAAAACTGCTGATGACCAATCACTGACTGACTGATTAGAACAAGATGAACAGGAAGTCACAGCAATGTCTTGTGAGCTCCAAGTGTGACTGTAGAATGTGGCACTGTATCTGAACACTGAGGGATGGAAACTGTAGATAGTATTTATGGCCCCATTATGTGTTTATGGTATTAGGGTCTAATGAATATTATCGACAGGAACAATTAAGATGTAAGGTTCAGGCGAATACTTCAAAAACAACATTATTGACCCAGAACACCTCACTCACTCCTCCACTCACTCTGGTCTATTTCCTCTCCATTTCCAATCACCTGGCAAGATCCCTCCATCATGGACTCGGGAAAGATTGTATTCTATTTGTAAGGAACTGGTTCAATTTAGCATCTGGCCACTTTTTAAAAAGGAGCTGAAGTGAAGTCTGCTCAGAAGGAACATGGAATGATGGGGAGATAATGGACTGCTTGATGCTTGTTGCATTTCCAGGCACAGCTGAGGGAGATGCCTGCAGGAACATGATGTGGGAAGGAATCCACAGGATCTCCAGTGGGGTGGGATTGATGGGCCAAATGGTCCTTTCTTTCTCTGGATTTTCTCTTGTTCCCAATTACTTCACACTCTAAAGGCATAACAAGTGGTCCCTGAGACTCATTGTATTTTCAGCTTCATTGTCAACCTCTGGTAGAATCATAGAATGAAACAATGCTGCACAGAAGGATGCCATGTGCCCTATAACCACATGAGATGTAACACCTGTCCCTAAACGTCCTATCTCGGTTCCATCCCGGAACTTCAGCAACCCTTCCAGGTAAAACAGAGATTAATATTCATGTCCTACAATCTTGTCAATTGCATTTGGTGCTCGTGTTGTGGCCTTCTTTACATCGGCAAGATAAGAATAGACCAGGTCTCAGCCACACACACACCACCCATTTGAATACCCCTTCTCATTCATATACCCACATTTCTGGCCTTGGCCTCTTACAAACCCAATGGCATGAACAATTAAGTCTACAATCTTCAAGTAATACCCACCTCCACATTCTCAACCCCTCTTTCCTATGTCCCTCTCAACCTAATGTTTCTACAGTTCTCCCACTATCTCCCACCAAGATGCTCCTTTCCCCTCCCATTCCTCCTGGGTGCTCCATTCCCATCCCTAGTTCCATATTTCCCATATTATCGTCTCTTTCCTCTTCCACCATATCCCTCCCTCTGGCTTTACATTTCACACCACCTCTTCTTTCGTTAACTGAGACCATTTGCCAATCACATCCTATCACCTCCATCCACCTATCACATTTCCCCATGTCCACCTCGCTTTTCCAGCTTTCTCCCCCGACTACAATCAGTCTGCACGTGTCCCATCCCTAACGTTGTCTGTCTGTTTCCTCCACAGGTGTTGCCCGAGTTTCCCCACCGCTTTCTGTTTTGTTCAAGTTTAAAGGGTAAATGTGTATAAAATGTGGGGTTGGGGAGAGAGAGAGAAGAGATACCAGGAGGGACAGCAATTGCCGTGAACAGGACACGGTGGGAGGAAAGATGTCCTGAATCACGGCACTCAGAGGGCGAGTCTCTGAGGTTTCAAGGAACAGACTGTGACTGTCATCTTTGCTACGTGTTGTTTCTTTGTATTGGATGCAACGTATGGCATAAATCTTCTCCAAGTAACCAATAGACCTGTACCCACAGTGATTGTTGTGGTCACAGACAAGTCTCTTGAATTAGGTTACAATGATTGTGTACATGTTATACTTGGAGCGTACTGTAGGATAATGGGAGGTTGTGCTGTTTGATGGGAGAAATAGCAAAACAGAACATTTCACGTGGTGAGAAGCCAGTAAATGTTGGTGTGTGGAGGGGTGCAGGCATGTTGGTTCACCAGATGTAGAAAGTTAATCTGCAGCTGGAACATGCAATTATGAAGTCTGGTACTGGGATGGTGTCGACATTTAGCTATTATGAGAAAAGAAACTTTCCTTTGCAGAAGGAGAATCTTCCAGATGTTCTCACTCAGAGGGGTGTGGATTGTCAGAAGACAAAGAATGTCACTGTGCAGTTAAGATTTAGTTTTGGACATACACACTGCAAACAAAACCATTGGCTCACTGACTCTACACTGACCATCAATATCCATTCACACTTGTTCCATGTTATCCCACTTTCTCATCCACTGCCTGCAAATGAGAAGCAATTTTACAATTAACCTGCATATCCGCACAACTTTGGGATGTGAGAAGAAACTGGAGCATGCGGAGGAAACACACGAGATCACAGGGAGATTGTCCAAACTCCTCACAGACTGCAGCTCAGGTCAGGATCAAATGCAGGTCTGTGGCAGTGTGAGGACTGTGCTGCCAATATCGTATTCTGTGGGGAGTCTCCGTAATTGAAGTTGTCGGAATGTTGTATAAACCCAACTCTTCAGTGAAGCTCCTTTGGACGGGTGTCACATGACATCACTGGAAACTTACAACAGTATAATCACTCGGACAAACGCAAATGTGACAATGTTTGAATACGATAACTGGCAAAGCAAAGTCAGGTAACATCACTGGAAATAATACGGCCCTACCTGAAGAACTTTCTGAGCTTGCTTTGAGCAGAAGGGGACAAATTATCATACACAACAATCCTCAACACGGGGGCATTCTCAACGCCCTTCTTTACTCCTTGTACCACCCACAACTGTGCGGCCATGTACAAATCCAATTCAATTTACACATTCGTAGACAACACCATCATTGTGGGCCGGGTATCAAATAATGATGAGTGGAGTACAGGAAGGAGATGGAGAATCTCACGACCTGGTGTTCAGCCAACAACATTCCAATGTCAGCAAGTCCAAGGAGATAGTGATCAACCTCAGGAAGCAGAGCGGTACTAGTACCCTGGTGTGCATTGATGATGCTGAAGTAGAGATGATTGAAAGCTTCAAATTCCTCAGATTCAATATAACCATATAACCATATAACAATTACAGCACGGAAACAGGCCATCTCGGCCCTACAAGTCCGTGCCGAACAATTTTTTTTCTCTTAGTCCCACCTGCCTGCACTCATACCATAACCCTCCATTCCCTTCTCATTCATATGCCTATCCAATTTATTCTTAAATTATACCAACGAACCTGCCGCCACCACTTCCACTGGAAGCTCATTCCACACCGCTACCACTCTCTGAGTAAAGAAGTTTCCCCTCATGTTACCCCTAAACTTCTGTCCCTTAATTCTGAAGTCATGTCCTCTTGTTTGAATCTTCCCTATTCTCAAAGGGAAAAGCTTGATCACATCAACTCTGTCTATCCCTCTCATCATTTTAAAGACCTCTATCAAGTCCCCCCTTAACCTTCTGCGCTCCAGAGAATAAAGACCTAACTTATTCAACCTATCTCTGTAACTTAGTTGTTGAAACCCAGGCAACATTCTAGTAAATCTAGTAAAGATATCATCGATAACTTCTCCTGGACCACCCATATTGAAGCAATGGCCAAGAAAGCACACCTTATAAAGCTTAGGACATTTGGCATGTCCCCACTAACTCTCAACAATTTCTACAGATGCACTGTAGAAAGCTTTTTTTCGGGATGCATAACAGCATGGTTTGAGAATAACTCCTTCCAAGACTGCAAGAAATTGCAGAGAATTGTGGACGTAGCCCAGACCATGACACAAGCCAACCTCCCTTTCATTCACTCCATTTATACCTCACGCAGCATCAGCAAGGTGTAGTGTAAGGGTTAAACAGACAATTTCAGCAAAAATGTGAAGTGATCAGCTAAATTAGCAGCACAACATTCCAAACTCATCGAAAATAAGATGTTTCCCAGATAATTATGAGATGTTTTCTGCACCTGTTCATGTCTGGGAACTTACATTGCCTGGGAGCGTAACGTTTCTCGTCGTGGTCACAAAACTTTATCCCTTACTCTCAAGTTCCCCGTCTCCATCTTTTATCTTTAGTAAATGTGAATTTCGGCAATGCATCCCGTGTTTGTGTACCGCTTCTCTTCCTGGAGTCGGTCACAATCTCCTTTGTCTTGCTGACTTCGAGAGAAAGGCTGTTGTCTTGACCCAGGTCATGAGGTTCTCAATCTCCTTCCTCTGCTCAGTCTCATAATTATTTCATTTCCAGCTCACTTTCGCTGTGTCATCTGAGAATTTGCAGATTGAATTAGATTTGTACTTGGCCGCATACTTGTGGGTGTATGAGGGGGCTGAGAATGCATCCTTGCATAGCACCAGTGTTGAGGATTATCGTAGAGGATTTGTTCCCTATCCTCACTGAATGTGGTCTGTTGGCCAGGAAATTGAGGATCTAGTTGCAGAGATGAATGCTGACTCCAAGTTCCACAAGGGTTTGTGACGAGCTTGGATGGGATAATGGTGCGAACAGCATCCTTGGCCTCACCTACGCCAGAGTGAGACCACATGCAAACTAGAAGAACAGCATCTCATAAACTGCTTGGTAAATTACAACCCAATGGCATGAACATTGAATTATTTATGTATTATCCTCACCACTCTCTTTCCTGTGCCCCACTCACCCTAAAGCTTCTACATTTCACCCGCCATCTCCCACCATCCCGTCATTTTGCTCCTTTCCCCTCCCATCCCTCCTGTGTGCTCCCCTTCCATCACCAAGTTCCATATTTCTTTTACCATCTCTTTCCTCTCCCCCTTTGTCCTCTGCCACCGTATCCCTCCCTCTGGCTTTACATTTCACTCCTCCTCTTCTTTCTTTATCTGAGACCATCTGCCAATCACACCCTATTACATCTATCCACCTATCACTTGCCAGACATTTCCCCATGTCCATTTCTCTTTTCCAGCTTTCTCCCCCAACTACAATCAGTCTACACGAGGGTCCCATCCCTAACGTTGTCTGTCTATTCCCTCTGTGATGTTCGGTGCACTGTGTGGGGTGGGATGACCCATTGCTCCTCCCATACAGCAGGTGGCACTGCACAGTACAAAGGAAGATGTTTTGTATATAGTTGATTCTGTCTGTAGACAGTGTGAGTGTGCAGTCAGATCCTATGTATGCAGTCATTTTTGGCGTCTTGCTGCCAGCATTGAGTAAAGTATTAAAGACTTCTGTTGTAAATTGAAGACTCTCAAGTTTTGTGCAGACCTAGAAAACGAACACGAAACCCTCCACATGTGTTGCCTGATTTTTGTTCAAGTTCAAAGGGTAAATGTGTATAAAATGTGGGGTTGGGGAGGAGAAAGAGAGCGCAAGATACCAGGAGGGACAACAGTAGTTATGAACAGGACACGGTGGGAGGAAGTGTCCTGAACCACAAGTCATTCAGAGGGCGAGTCTCTGAGGTTTCAAGGAACAGACTGAGACTGTCATCTTTGCTATGTGTTGTTTCTTTGTATTGGATGCAACTTATATCATTAATCTTCTCCATGTAACCAATAGGCCTGTACCCACAGTGATTGTTGTGGTCAAAGACAAGTTTCTTGAATTAGGTTACAATGATTGTGTAAATGTTATACTTGGAGCGTACTGTAGGATAATGGGAGGTTGCACTGTTTGATGGGAGAAATAGCAAAACAGAATATTTCACGTGGTGAGAAGCCAGTAAATCTTGTTGTGTGGAGGGGTGCAGGCGTGTTGGTTCACCAGATGCAGAAGGTTATTCTGCAGCTGGAACAAACAATTATGAAGTCAAACATCACAATGTATTTTACTGTGAAGGGTTTGAGGAAGAAAAAGATGTTGTGCTGATCTTCCACAGTGTTATTCGGGTGTTTTTGGTCTCCATAACTAAGGCATGAAATATTTGTCTTGCAGTCATTTCAGCATTGATTCACTGGATGCAGGCCCATACGAAGCTTTTCAAAAAGGGGCGTGACATGAGGGAGGGTGCGGGCGGGCCTGAACGGGGGGTAGAGCGGGGGGGGGGGGGAGGGGGGGTGCTGGCGGGCCTGAACGGCGGGGTAGAGCGGGGGGGGGGGGGAGTGCGGGCGGGCTTGAACCGCGGGTCTGGGCGGGGGAAAAAATGTCCCTTCGGACGGCCATGGGATGGATATTTAGAATGAGGGAAATGTCCATTGAAAAGAGATGGAGGAGAATTATACTAAACTCACTGAAATTTAGAAAGATTGCAGGTGATCTCAGTGAGAGATACAGGATTCGGAGAGGGTATGAGGGGTGCATAATGAGAGGGTGGTTTGTAAGTCTGGAGAGCCTGGTACTGGGTTAGTGTCAACGTTTAGCATTTATGAGAAGAGGAACTTCCGTTTGCAGAAGAATGAGAATATTCTAGATGTTCTCACTCTAAGAGGGCTGTGGATTGTCAGAATACACAGAATGTCACTGTTAGATTTAGTTTTAGACATACAGTCTGGAAACAAAACCATTGGCTCACTGACTCTACGCTGACCATCAATACCCATTCACACTTGTTGCATGTTATCTCAATTTCTCATCCACTGCCTGCAATTGATAAGACATTTTTCAGAAGCTAATTAACCGACAAACTCGCACAACTTCGGGATGTGGGAGCAACTGGAGCACACGGAGGAAACACACGTGATCACAGGGAGATTGTCCAAACTCCACATAGACTGCAGCTGAGGTCCGGATCGAATGCAGGTCTTTGGCAGTGTGAGGACTGTACTGTCAATATCATATGCTGGGGGTGTCTCTGTAAATGAAGTTGTCGGAATGTTGTAATAACCCAACTCTTCAGAGAAGCTTCTTTGGTCACTGGACAAACGTATAAACTTTATAAACAGTATAATCACTTTCACACACGCAGGATGTGGCTGGATCTGAATATGATAACTGACAAAGCGAAGTCAGGCAACATTACTGGAAATAATATGGCCCTACTTAAAAAATTGAATGCTTTCTAAGCTCGCTTTGAGCAAAAGGCCAATGGGGGATGAAACCTATCCCTTCAGTCTCAGGTGCACCTCTTCCCAGGGTCATGTTGAAAAGGTTAGATCAACATTCCTCAGGGTGAACCCACAGAAAGTAACTGGCCCAGACGGAGTTCCTGGCCGTGTCCTTAATAGTTAGTCCTTAGTCAGCTAGTATTCACGGACATCTTTAAACTCTCCCTTCTCTGCACTGAGGTGAGGTACCCACCTGCTTCAAGAAGAGGGTAGACAAAAGTGCTGGAGAAACTTAGTGGGTGCAGCAGCATCTATGGAGCGAAGGAAATAGGCACCGTTTCGGGCTGAAACGTTGCCTATTTCCATTGTTCCGTAGACGCTGCTGCACCCGCTGAGTTTTTCCACCACTTTTGTCTACCTTCAATTTTCCAGCATCTGCAGTTCCTTCTTAAATCCTTCAAGAAGAGCACCATCATCGTGGTGCTGAAGAAAACCAAGAGCTCATGCATTAATGACAACTGTCCAGTAGCCTTGACATCCACCATTATGAAATGCTTTGAAAGGCTGGTTGTGGTCCACCAAGCAGCCTTGACCCACTATAGTTCACCTACCACCACAACAGGACCAGAGATTATATAATCTCCCTGACCCTATATGGCTAACTGATGGAATAGTGAGTGGAATAAATGGATCGGTTTTGGATTGGCAATCAGTGACTGCCTCAGGGAGCAATGCTGGGACTCAACTATTTATAATCTACAGTCTTGGCTTGGATGAAGGGATCGAGTGCGAGGGTCTTGAGACAAATTTGCAGTGATGGAAATGGGGGGGTAAGCAGGGGGACGCCGTTCCCCTACTTTTCAGTTTCCAGTTTATGTCCAATTTCTGTACAATAAAGGAGTCAGAGTTGTTAAATACAGATTTTTTTTATAAAGACCATGGATAATCATTACAACGTGTCAACGCTCCATTGGCCATGAGATGAAAATGATTTGTTAACTACCACCGTTAGCACTTGTTAACAGCCAGTAGTTAACACGCAGTTATACAAAGCGTCATCAATACATCGATCCACATTCCTCAGTAAATGTATTTGTGTTTTAGCCAAGTATTAATGACGCCGCGTTCCTTTGGAAGCAAGATTGCAAAAAAGCAAAATATCACTTAAACAGAGTGAGAGAACGTGTTACAAAGGGATCAGGGAATGGAGGACATGAAACACAGAGTTAGCGTGCAGTTACAGCAAGTAATGGGAAGCTGATGGAATGTTGGTCTTTATTGTGTGGGGGATGGAGTCTAAGTAGGGAACTCCTGCACTTTCACAGGTTGGCCCTGGAGTAAGTGGACAGTTGTGGGCTCAGGGTTTCAGGAAGGATCTGCTTGTACTGGAGGCAGGACTGAGAAGGTTCATGAGGTTGTTTCCTGGGATGAAGGAATTGATATCTAGGCCACAGGTGCTCTTGCACGAGCTTATAGCAGTGTTTGTTCAGTGTGTGTTCTTCTGCTGTGTATCTCAACCCTTCCTGGACCCAAGCAATCTCCCAACCCATGAGGTCCAGTTCAATAAGGCTGGTTTCCCTTGAAAAGCAGTCGAGAGTTGGCCATTGTCAATAAATAACCAAAACTAAACCATGACAAAGTCTGAACTGGCCCAGTCATGTTCATCCCTTGGACTACCTAACACAAATCACCACTTTAAACCACTCTCTTTAATCAAGTGGTTTAAAGTGGTGGTTAGTGTTGGGTAGTCTAAGGGTTGAACATGACTGGGCTAGTTCAGACTTTGTCATGGTTTAGTTTTGGTTATTTATTGACAATGTCTCTGGCAAGACCAGTATTTATTGTCCATCCCTTGTTTCCCTGAACCAGGTGGTGGGGCGAGATTGCCTTGATCGCTACATTCTTCTTGTGAAGATATTTCCATGTTGTTGGGGAGGGTGTTCCACGATTTAAACCTGGTGATGATGAAGAAATGTCTCCACATCAGCCTGACTTGGGAATATGACTTGGAGGAGAACCTGTGGCTGGTGTTGCAGTGCACCTGCTCCCCTCGTCCTTGATGGCAGGGTCACCTAACCACAGAAGTAATGGGATGTTGGTTTCTGTGACATCTACACTATTTGAGAAAATGACAAAGCAAAGTGCTGCTGAAAATGAAAGATGGTTTGATTATGTTTTAAACTAAAATGCTCCACAGATCTACTGTTGAGTTTGGAGCATCTGTTGCCTGTAAATTTGAGCAAGGGATAACTGTCCAGGTCCCTGCTGCTGAACGAAAAGGAAATACTGGAAACTTGAACTGGGACAACTCACAACTGTAATTCTTCAGTGGTGTGACACGGCGAAAAAAATAAATAATTTTTCAAGTCAATGAGTTGCAATGTATAATTTTACTTCGGAGTCACGTGAGTGACTACGTGAAGAACCCGCTCAGTGCGCAGGCGCGGCATTACGCCAGCAGTGCAACAGCGGCCTGCAACGGGAGTTAGGCTCTCCCACTACAGAATGAACCGGACCGTCAGGTGAGTATCCTGAGGTCGGGTTTTCTTTTACAGGTGAGCCTTTTTTCTGCTTGTGTTTTTTACAGGCAGAGAAAAAGGCTCTGGAACAAAACTGTCCCCCGTTCAAGGAGGAACGTTTCCCGTCGGGGAGGGGGGCAGCAACAGGCAGTAGGAGCGTTACCCGGTGTTCCGTAATTCCCCGACACCGTGCCGAGGCCAGCCCGCTAGTACCTGAGCAGCGGGCTGGATGCATAGCCACTCGAGAGGCATCCGGCAGGTGTTCCCGATGTCGGACGGGACGTCTCTCCACCCGCACGGGGGGAGAGAGAGCCGCCTGAGCCGCTGGAGCGGCTCACGTAGCAGGTGCCTGCGAGACGCGCTGCTTGAGGGGCGCTCTCGCTACTACAAGGCACAAAAGCTCCAGAAGAAGGCGGTAGGAACAATTACCGGGCGCTCCGCTATCCCCATCACTGCGCCGAGCCCAGTCCCGCTAGTGCCTGAGCTGCGGGCTGGATGTTCAGCCATCCGAAGAGGCATCCGGCCGGTGGCTTCCGACTTGTCGGAGGGGACGTCTCTCCACCCGCATGGGAGAGAAACAGCCGCCTGAGCCGCTGGAGCGGCTCCTGGAGCAGGAGCTCCTGCGAGACACGCTACGTGAGGGGCAGTCTCGCTGGAGGGTTCAGGCATACCCTCCACAGTGCCTAGGCACTGCCCATCGCTTCCTCCTAAGTGTGGTTAGCTTTGGGGTGACCAGTGGCTGGGCTTGTCATGAAGAGGGGTCACTGGCTGAACAGGATCAGGAAGAGCTACAATATCGGGAGTATGCTTGAGGTACAGGATCAGGAAGAGCTGCTGGGTGTAGCCGCTATGTGGCTCCACCACTAGCGAGATGGCTTTTCAGTCTCAACTGATGGCCAGCTTACTACCTGTCTTTTCCAAAAAAACTCTCCAAGACAGGTAGCCATGAGGCGTTGGTTTTATCACGCCTCCCCTAAATTGCATTTACTCAAAGTGCCCGCCATTATTGGGGGATACATTGAGCAGCGCATTTAACCTAAATATTATTTTTATGCATTTGGTACCCTGACGTCGGCTATCATGTCCACCTGCTCATTCCAGAAGGGCAGGGTAGTATGGCAAAACACCTGACCCTACTGTTCAACGGTATACCTCATAACTTCTCAAATGAACTCACAAACCTGCCCTCAATCTATGAAATTAACAGGACTATGAGAACGCCGACCTCACAAGCACAGATCCTGCTACCTGGCACTTACCAAACCAGTCCTAAAAAACTGGACGAAGTGTTCAAACTATTCGGCACAAGAGGGCAGAGTCTGGAATGAGCACCACACTAAACCAGACAGCAGTACCTCTACGTGTCCACCAGGTGCGTCTACCTCATGGTACTGGTGAAAGCTCGGGGCCTGCATGCCAAACCCGTAGCATTTTAGGCCATGGCCCAGAGCAGGCCCCAGGGAAAATGCGCCACCCCCCAACAAACATCGTCCCTACAAGAACAAGGAACCAGAAACCGAAGAAAACAACAATGAAGACAGATATGTATGGTTCCTACCATCACATAAAGGTTAAGGGTTGTACTAACAAGGGGTGGATGAATCACGCCTGGTTAGGAAGCTATCACTCTTGGTAGTTATATACCAAAAAATAAATACAAGGGGAATAGAATTAATATCTTGCCACCAATTCAGCAAGCACCCCAAGGGGTCTACCCTCCCACGATGGTGAATGTCGCACCATCGTTGATAAACCACTTGAGTATTTCACCAGGTATACCCATTCATGGGATTTGTAACTACTACCATGGATCCAAGGATACTTTATGGTAGACATCGACCTTGAAGATGCACACTATTCAGTACCTTCTCATATAAGTTTCGGATATACCGCAATTACCTGGATGGAGTAACCATGATGAGCATTGCGGCATTTAAGTCAAAGTTATCCAGAATCAACTAGCCCTGACACTTAGAAACATTCCGTCATGGCATGTCTATATATTAACGACAAACTATCCTTGGATACAGCTTTAGCTGCATCGCTTCTCGGCCTTTTGGCTAAGATCAAGTGTAGTATCTGTTCTTATCAGTTTAATAATCTGATACGTCCCTTATCTAGGGACCATATATTAAATTGAATTTTGGAACAGGGAGATGGAATAGGGGCTTGCTCCGTCCACTCCACGCATCGACCCAGTATTGCAGTGCCTCTGGGAACGGTGCACAAAATATATATCCAGATATTTACGTTGACCATCCACAACTTTGTTATCTGGTATTCATTAAGACTATCAGTCATGGTACATTAACCACCAATCAACTACGTGGCAAAGTAATTGGGATATAGCAGCATTACCAGCTACTGAACTTTGTACCTTTCCTATGAGCTGAGATACTAGTGTTCAAAACTATCTCCATACCTGTAATATGGGGGCAAATGGATTAATCTGTAGTGTTATCATGGAATTTATCGGCAGGAAGGATTATGGTTGTACACTTCCACCTGTTTTGAGTAACATCTTATGTGTCCTGATGTGTTACTGAGCTTGTAATACTTAATGCCAATATGAATTGACTTAAACATGTTATATATTAACTTACTTAATTCTAGTGAAGCATTTGCTCAATAATCCACCAAATTTGCATGTTCGTTTATAAGATAACAACATCACAGTGGTGGCATATACCAAACCACTTGGGCGGAGAACATCGATATTAGGTGACAATTTATTAACAATTGGAAACCGTATGTCGTCAAACATGTTTGACCATCAGTAACTCACCTATCAGGTGAGCTAAATACTGTAAACATACATTTAAACCAAAAATATTTGCTGAAATTACTAAGCAATATGGACACCAGATATCGATTCCTTATATCCAATTAAATCACCACGTACTAACTTACGTCACATGAAACCAATCTCAAGGCAGCGGCAATGGAGACATTCCCGCGTATTGAGGGGTGGGGGGAACCTAATCTCTATGTTTTCCTTTCCTTCTACCTCTTCAATAGGTACTACGGCTTCATCAGTCGGGTACTACGCAAATTACAGTGGACCAAGTCCACAAGCATGGTTCCCAGTGATCCTCGACATGGTCATTAAAAGAATTGCAGAATTGGGAAGACCATTGCTGTGCTTGGATCAGCAGCACTATCAACCTGATGACAGCATTCCGTCGCATATCCTAGGGAACATACCTGAGGAGCATCAAGAAATGGTACACTGTTTTCCAAAACAGGAATTACACATTCAACTATAACAAAAAACTGTACTGGAGCTCCTGGCAGGTCTTCACCACAATGAAGGACATGTTCTGTTAGCCTACTCAACTTGGGTACCACTCACTGGTGATCAGATACAGGAGAGGTATATCAATCCATTCCCCAGAAATAGGTACACCCAAATTGGGATGTCAGTGAAATCCTGACATACCTTAGGGGATGATCACCAGCCAGGTCACTCACCCTGGAACAGCCTACCCTGAAGATGGACATGCTGGTGGCCTTACATCAACACAAAGAGCCAGCTCTCCCATCTACTGCGATGGGACAACATGGTTATAACACCAGATAGTGTCACATGCCCATTCAAGGGTTGGCCAAACAGAACAGACCAGGAACATCAGGTCCAGTCATGAAATTCCGGGCACACCCACCTGAACCACGTTTTATGTGTCATGACCCACTTAGAGATCGACACAATAAGGAATACCGAGGGAGAGGAAAAAGCCTTATGGGTCAGCCACAGGAAACCTCATGGTCGGGTGACGAGCTAAACTATCTCTAGTGGCTCAAGCAGGTACTGGGAGTTGCTGGAGTAAATACTAACGTGTATAAAATCTTATTCCACCAGGACAGCTTCCACGTCAGTAACTAAGAGGATGGACGAGCCTATGGACCACATCCTGGCTACTGCAGGGTGGTCTCGGGAGTATACTTTCCAAACTTTTATAACAAACCACTGACAGAACCTGTATCATTTGCAGAAAAAGAATCTGCAAAAAATATATAATTTAAGCCCGGGGGAGCAATTGGTCTTGTTGTTGTTAATAACACCATTATTGTTTTTACAAACAGATTCATGGTTGATTACGATAACATACTTCCTCCCTCGAATGACTTCGGCAGCGAGTGAAGTATGAACTGTTACACGGTTTGAAATCACAGAGCTTTGAAGTCTTCACGTAGTCACTCACGTGACTCCGAAGTAAAATAGAAAGATTAAACGAGAACTTACCAGTTTGAAGTTTGATCTGTATTTTATGAGGAGTTACGATGAGGGATTACGTGCCCTCCGCTCCCACCCTCATTATATGGATCAAACTAATAAATTGATGTCTCCTTATCTTTACTATGTTTACTTCAAATAACTGTGTCTATCTGTGATTCCACACCGCTGCTTGGAAGTATGCCGCGCCTGCGCACTGAGCGGGTTCTTCACGTAATCCCTCATCGTAACTCCTCATAAAATACAGATCAAACTTCAAACTGGTAAGTTCTCGTTTAATCTTACTATTTCTGTCTCCACCGTTGACACGTGACCCGTTTCCATTTTCATTCCTGCTGCTGATCAAGTTTCATTGACTTTTTTCACCTTAATAAATAAAGCTTGCATTGCCTCTCTCTCAGGACAAATCTCAGCACCACTGATGCTGCTAACACTGAGAGAGAGGCAATGGAGAACACAGCTGCCAACAGTCAGGCTACCCATTCGGATTTGTTTCAGTCGTGTGCTGCGGGTAACAACGACTCTCACCTGCCCTTGATTTGTTCTAAAGATAGACACAAAGTGCTGGAATAACTCCGCGGCTCAGGCAGCATCTCTGGGAGAAGGAATAGGTTACGTTTTGGGTCGAGACCTTTCTTCGGACTGACAGTCAGGGGAAAGGGAAACGAGAGTTATAGACGATGCAGAGAGATATAGAACAAATGAATGAAAGATATGCAAAAAAGTAATGATGATAAAGGAATCAGGCCATTGTTAGCTTCTTGCTAAGTGGGAATGAGAAGCTGATGCGACTTGGGTGCAGGGGGATGGAGAGAGAGGGAATGTAGGGGTTACGAAGTTAGATTTCAATATTCATACCATTGCGATGTAAGCTTCCCAAACGAAATATGAGATGCTGTTCCTCCAATTTGTGGTTAACCTCACTCTGACAAAGGGTGGAGATGGGAAGATGTGACAGGTGGTGGAATCCCGTTGGAGGTGGCAAAAATGTCAGAGGATTATGTGTTGTGTGTGACAGCTGAAGGGGTAATCGATATGGACTAGGGGAACTGTACCTCTTGCGACTGGAGGGAGGGGGAGCAAGAGCGAAGACATGAGTGAGGGGCACATCTATGATGGGAGAGAGGAACCCCCATTCAACAAAGAATGAGGACATCTCGGATGTCCTAGTATGGCACACATCTTGGGCGCAGATGGAGGAGTTAGGAGTAGGTGATAGAGTCTTTGCAGGAAGCAGGGTGGGAAGAAGTGTAGTCGAGATAGTTGTGGGAGTCAGTGGGTTTCTAATAGATGTCAGTCAATAGTCTATCTCCTGTGATTGAGACAGTGAGATCAAGAAACAGGAGGGAGGTGTGGGAGATGGTCCAGTGGATTTGAGTGCAGGATGGTCATTAGTGGGGAAGTTAATTAAGTTGATGGGTTCTGCATGGGTGCAGGAGGTATCACCGATGCAGTCATCACTGTAGTGGAGGTGGAGTTCTGGGATGGGGCCAGTGTACGCCAGGGACTGTGATTGTTCGGCATACCCTACAAAGAGGCAGACATAGCTGGACCATAGCTATGGCTTGGATTTGGAGGAACTGGGAAATGTCGAAGGAGAAGTTGTTGAGGATGAGGACCAGCTCCACCAGGCAGAGGGGAGTGTTAGTCGAGGGGATTGGCAGGTTTTGCAGACGAGGAAGAAGCAGAAGACTATAAGGCCTTCCTGGTGGGGGATTGTGTAGTGACTGAACGTCTAGAGTAAAGATGAGGGAGTGGGGGCTTGGAAAGCGGAAATCATTAAAGAGACGAAGGGCATGTTAGGCATCTTGGACATAGGTCGGGAGAGATTGGACCAGGGGGGATAGGATGGAGTTGAGGTACGTGGAAATCATTTCAGTGAGACAGGAGCAGACAGAAACAATGGGTCTTCAAGGGCAGTTGTGTTTATGGATTTTGGGGAGAAGGTAAAACTGGGCTGTGCGGAGTCGCGAATGCATCCTGCCCGTACTTTGGTCAGCTCCTGGAATAAGTGTGTGGCCCACAGCCTCATGTGGTTACTGACTGACTTAAAGGACTGAATCCCAGCTCAGTCACATAATAGAAAGTAAGAGTGAGAGGAGTGAAAATACCAAGTGGGTGAGAGTGGTGTAATGTTGCGTTACTCCCACCATCTCTCTCCCCCTCCCTCACACAGCACCAAACACACAGCTCATGTTGCAGTTCTCTTTATTATTGGCTGAGAAGCTCAGTGAGTACAGTCACCACAGACAGTGAGAGCGGCTACAAAGAAATTAAAGCACTGGATCCACTGCTGGAAAGGACGACTGGACCATTCTGGAGTCTTCTAATCGCTGGTTCAATGATAGGAGCAAATAAAAGCTGCCGTTTCAAGACATGATCGATCACTCCAAAATCCCCTGTCTAGAAACAGAAAAATAGTAAAGCATTTACCTGATAGTCCACAAGTAAAATTAAGCAGATGCTGGAAAACTGAAATAAATGCTTGAAATAACCTATAGGCCAGTTACCATTTGTGGAGAGGAAACAGGGAAGTGATTGAGAAATGAATTATTCCTGTTCTTCCCATCACAGATGCTGTCTGACCTGCTGAATGCTTCTAGCATTTTCTGCTTATCATTCAGTTCAAATGATTTATCTTTATGTTTTAGAGATTTAACGTGGAAACAGGCCTTTCAGCCCACCATGTCCATCCCGACCATCGGTCATCCATACACTAGTTCTCCAAGTTCTAATCACCCCTGTGCACAATACGGATAATTTGCAGAAGCCAATTAACCTGTAAACCTGGGCGTCATTGGAATGTGGGTGGAAACCGGAGCACCCAGAGAAAACCCACTTGGTCAGAGAAGGGGAATGTACAAATCCCGTCTAGAGAACATCAGTAAACAGGATCAAACCCAGGTCTCTCGTGCTGTAAGGCAGCACCTCTACTATCTGTACCTTTGTGCTGCCCCCGGGGTTTGGAATCAGAATTTTAACTCATAGGACAAATCATTCCAAACTCCCTCTCCTAGAAGCACAAATAGAGCCCATAAACAAAATGTTGTATATGCTGGAAATGTGAAATAAACGCTGGAAATATCCAATAGGTCAGGCAGCATTTGTGGTGAGGAAATAGGAAGGTCATGGAGGGAAAGGAGCTGAGACACTCCTGTGTGAGCGGCACGGCTACTGGCTGGAAGGCGCTCCCGTGTGAGCAGCCCGGTGCGGGGCTGAGACGCTGCCGTGTGGGCGGACCGGCTACTGGCTGGAAGGTGCTCTCGTGGGGGCAGCCCGGTGCGGGGCTGAGACGCTGCCTTGTGGGCGGCCCGGTGCGGGGCGGAGACGGTGCTACGGCGGCTGAGGCGGCGTTCTGGCGGCGGCGACCTGGATCCGGGGCTCGGCCGCGGGCCAGTGGAGGACAATGTCGGGAGCTCGCAGGTCACAGGCTGGTGCCTGTTTTCCGGAGCACCCGTTGCAACAGCTGCGGGCAGCTTCGACCACCCCCGGGCCGCGGAGCTTGAACCGCGGGACTGATGCCATCGCCCGGTGGGGTATCGCCTCGGCGCAGAGGGAGAAGAGGAGGGAAGAGACAGTAACTCTAAGACTTTTGCCTCCATCACAGTGAGGAGGTGTTTGGTGAACTCACTGTGGTGGATGTTAATTTGTGTTTATTGTGTTTTGTTGTTATTACATGTATGGCTGCAGGCAACAGCATTTCGTTCAGACCGAAAGGTCTGAATGACAAATAAAGGATTCAATTCAATTCAATTCGAAATGATATCTCTGATTCTATCTCCACAGACTCTGCCTGACCTGCTGAGTGTTTCCAATATTTTCTGTTTTCTATCTGGTCTAAATGTGACCTAAAATTCATCTACCTGATGTTCAAGTATAAGGTAGGGTTGAGTGTGCTGAATCATCTGCTCTACCACTTAATCACAAGATGCAAGACATGAATATAAAAATTGGGGGTGAGGGAATTAAATTCTGTAGTTGGAATGTTAAGGGAATTAATGAACCTATCAAGAGAGGCAAAGTGTTAGCTCATTTAAAATCATTGAAAACAGATATAATATTTCTCCAGGAGACACATCTTAAAAAGGAAGCACAACACAGATTGAAAGCAAAATGGATTGCTAGAGCGTACCACTCTTCATTCTCACATAAATCAAGAGGTGTTGCAATATTAATTCGTAAAGGTATACCCTTTAAACATATATCAACGATAGAAGACATTGAAGGCAGATATATGGTAATAATAGGGGAGTTATACTTTAAAAAGGTGACTCTCCTCAATGTGTATGGACCAAATTTTGATAGCCCTCTGTTTTTTAAGAGAATTCTTAACAATATCCCGGAAGGTACACGACAAAACTTAATAATCGGTGGAGATTTAAATTGCACTTTGGATGCTTGTTTGGATAGATCATCAACTCAAAGAAAACTAAAATCTCGATCAAGTGAATTTTTAAATTCATACATTAATACTATTAATATTAAGGACGTTTGGAGAATTGAAAATCCATCAGGCCGAGAATATTCATTTTACTCACCAGTACATAAAACTTACTCAAGGATAGACTATTTTTTAGTAGATTCAAAACTTATCCCATTTACCTATAACTCACAATATCATAACATCATAATCTCAGACCACGCTCCATTAACATTTATGATCAAAGTAAACGGAATGGCAGAGACACAGTCACAATGGAGATTTAATCCCCAAATCTTAAAAGATAAGTCATGTAATTAATACCTAGTAAAACAGATTAAAATGTTTTTTGAGGCTAACGATAGCCCTGAAATCTCTGCCTCCCTTCTTTGGGAAACATTTAAAGCATTTGTACGAGGAGCATTAATTTCTTCCCAATCATTTTTTAATAAAGAGAATAGGGCCAAACAACAGAAACTGGAAATGGAAATAAAGCAATTAGACACAGAAAATGCAGCAGCACCATCCATGATAAAACACAATAAAATTGCAGTATTGAAATATAAATTAAACAAGATTTATTCAGACCAAGTTATAAAACTTTACCAACATACAAAACAATTACATTTTGAATTTGGTGACAAACCACAAAAACTATTAGCGCGTCAACTTCGCAAATTGGATGGGGAAAAAAACAATATACAAAATTAGAACAGACAAGGGAGAAACATTAACACTGCCTAAAGATATTAATGATAGATTTCTACAATACTACCAACAATTGTATTCATCTAAAATAACAGAACAATCAACGGGAATGGAAACATTTTTACAAAATTGTAAGTTTGCGGGTCTAGATCAGAAAGAGAGAGAATTGCTAGGGGCTGAAATTACGATAAAAGACATTGAAGAATCAATAAAGTCCTTAAAAAACGGAAAGTCGGCAGGACCCGATGGTATAAATTCGGAATTTTATAAAAAAAATTATGATTTGCTTTCCCCACGCCTACAGACAATGTACAAATACGCTTATACTCAACAGAAACTCCCAGAAACTCTAAATGAATCTACAATCATACTTATACCAAAAACAGACAAGGATCTTGAAGACCCAGGTTCATACAGAGCTATAGCCCTCTTAAATACTGATCAGAAAATATTATCTAAGATTCTATCTAATAGATTGAGCTTAGTGATCAGCAAATTAATACATCCCGACCAAACAGGGTTTATCCCCAAACGGTATTCATTTTATAATCTGAGAAGATTATTTAATATTATATACTCCAATAGAATCCCTGACGCAGAGCTAGCAATTATCTCGTTAGATGCTGAAAAAGCATTTGACCAGGTAGAATGGCCATATTTATTTTCGGTGATGGAAAATTTTCAACTAGGAGAGAAGTACTGTACATCGGTTAAATTGTTATATTCTAATCCAACAGCTAGAATATTAACAAACAAAATGTTATCAACTAAATTTAATTTCTCTAGAGGCTGTAGACAAGGATGCTCACTATCCCCACTTTTATTTGCTCTTGCAATCGAACCCCTAGCAGAAAGCGTTAGAAACCATCCAGGAATATTTGGATACAATACTAGAGACACAAGGAATAAAATCTCCTTATATGCAGATGATATACTAATATATATTACAAAATTAGAAACTAGTATTCCAAACCTATTAAATCTAATAACTCAATTTGGTCAGTTTTCGGGATATAGAATCAATTGGAATAAAAGCGAAATCATGCCAATAACAAAATTCAATTTACATACAATACAACAATCCCCTTTTAAAATAGTTAAAGATAAATTTAAATACTTAGGAATCTATGTAACTAAGACATATACCTCTTTATTTAAACTAAATTTCCCACCCTTACTGAATAAACTAAATAAGAATATTCAATACTGGAAAACACTCCCCATTTCTATGCTTGGGAGAATTAATGCTATAAAAATGATTTTTTTACCGCAACTGCTGTACCTACTTCAATTAATTCCGATATATATCCCAAAAGCTTTTTTCAAAAAAGTCGATTCCATTGTTACAAGTTTTGTCTGGGATTATAAGAATCATAGAATAAGTAAAAAACATTTATGTAAATCAAAGATAAATGGAGGTCTGGCTTTGCCAAATTTCTTATTTTATTTTTGGGCAGTCCATATTAAAAACATGAATTTCTGGCTGGAAGAAATGGATCAACAACCAGATTGGCTAATGATGGAAAAGGAAGACTGTCTACCTTTTGAAATTGGACCGATCATATTTGCCCCCACTAAACTGTACAAAAAAACCTATAAAGAAAACCCGATAATACATAGTGGAATATGAATTTGGAAACAAATAAAAAAAGATTTAAAATTGAATAATATACCACTCTGCCTTCCCATTGTAAATAATCCTTTGTTCAAATCATCCTTTATGGACAAAGGTTTCACACAATGGAAAAATTATGGAATAAAAAATATAGGACATCCTTATGGGAAAGGTACTTTTCTTTCATTTCAAGAGTTACAACAGAATTATGGACTGCACTCAAATAATTTCTTCAGATATCTACAAATTAGAGATTATGTTAAATCTAATACACAAGTCTACAGGAATAGGGAATCAGATAATTCTTGATGAATGTCTGAACAAGCATCCTAATACTGAAAAACTAATAGCTTATATTTATAACACCCTAATAAACAACGAGGTACCACCGACCGAACCATATAGATACAAATGGGAAAATGAAATAGGTCATCCTATCACAAAAGATATGTGGGACGAAAGTTTACAACAAATACATCAATGTTCATTAAATGCCAGACATACTTTAATACAATTCAAGGTCTTACATAGACTACACTTCTCTAAAATAAAACTAAATAGAATCTTCCCACAAATCTCTCCTATTTGTGATAAATGTCTACATTTAGAGGCTAATTTAACACATACGTTTGCAAACTGTATAAAACTTAAACATTTCTGGACTGATATTTTTGAAATAACTTCAGAAGTTATTAATACAAAACTGGACCCAGTCACAAAATTAATAATACTTGGAATATCAGAACAAAGCTTAACACTCACAACAAACCAAAGAAATTTCCTCAACTACAGTATAATAACCGGAAAAAAATTAATATTAAAATTTTGGAAAGGCCCTACAACCCCCACAATTAAAATGTGGATTACGGAAATGTCGGAGACCCTATACTTAGAAAGAATTAGACTTGTCTTAATGGACAAACAAGATCTTTTCCATAAAATTTGGGCTCCATTCATTAACTATCTGAAGGGATAGATTGGCACAGCGCGAGGACCCAGCTGAAACTTGAACTCAGGAATAGATGAAAAGCTATACTTTATAACCTACGAACCTATCTCCATTGATGTATTACAGGTAACCCATTCCACCTCCCTTGTTTTTCTGTTCTGCTGTTTTTTTGCTTTCTTTTTTATTTGTAACTTTCTACCCTCTCTTTTTCCCTCTTTCTATAAAAAATAAAAACACTAGAAGCAGAAGTAATTGATAATGGAAAATTTTAATAATGTATGACTGATGTATATGAAAAGTTTTTTTACTATAATATGTAACTACATTTTATAATATGTCTACTTCTAATAAATAAATAAAAAATAAATGTTCCATCTATTTGAGTCAGAGTCCGTGAGCCATTCATGTTCCATGACTCTTGATCGGTGAGTTTACCTTGTAAATAAAGAGAGTCACTTCCTGTGGAGGTGCCAGGTGCAGCCAGAGTGTGTGTTGCTGAAACCTGAAGCCCCCAATATTCACGGGGGTTTGGACTGTCCCAGACTGAAGTGCCTGGGTTCACCCTGGGCTAGAACTCCCTGTGTGGGCTGGACAACAACCCTGTGCAGTCAGAGATAAATCCAGCCCTCCCGATTCCAGGGACCTCACACAATGGGAGCAGAGTCTGGAATCTCTGGAGCTGGAACTTCTGCAACCGATGTCATGTCTAAATCTGAGGATATTACACCAGTGCACATTCCAATATCTGTAGCGTTTGTGGAGGAACAAATGGCAATCGTAAAAATAACGTAAGTAAAATTAGGTTGGATTGAGCAGTGTTTGTTGTTCTGTGTCTGTTTGTGGTGTATAATTTTCAGTAGTTGTCAGAGTAATATGACAACAAATGGATGCTGAAATTGTGAAATCTGTTACGAGTTCTGCATATAAGGCTCAGGCAGCATCTCTGGGAGAAGGAATAGGTTACGTTTTGGGTCGAGACCTTTCTTCGGACTGACAGTCAGGGGAAAGGGAAACGAGAGTTATAGACGATGCAGAGAGATATAGAACAAATGAATGAAAGATATGCAAAAAAGTAATGATGATAAAGGAATCAGGCCATTGTTAGCTTCTTGCTAAGTGGGAATGAGAAGCTGATGCGACTTGGGTGCAGGGGGATGGAGAGAGAGGGAATGTAGGGGTTACGAAGTTAGAGGTCAATATTCATACCATTGCGATGTAAGCTTCCCAAACGAAATATGAGATGCTGTTCCTCCAATTTGTGGTTAACCTCACTCTGACAAAGGGTGGAGATGGGAAGATGTGACAGGTGGTGGAATCCCGTTGGAGGTGGCAAAAATGTCAGAGGATTATGTGTTGTGTGTGACAGCTGAAGGGGTAATCGATATGGACTAGGGGAACTGTACCTCTTGCGACTGGAGGGAGGGGGAGCAAGAGCGAAGACATGAGTGAGGGGCACATCAATGATGGGAGAGAGGAACCCCCATTCAACAAAGAATGAGGACATCTCGGATGTCGTAGTATGGAACACATCTTGGGCGCAGATGGAGGAGTTAGGAGTAGGTGATAGAGTCTTTCCAGGAAGCAGGGTGGGAAGAAGTGTAGTCGAGATAGTTGTGGGAGTCAGTGGGTTTCTAATAGATGTCAGTCGATAGTCTATCTCCTGTGATTGAGACAGTGAGATCAAGAAACAGGAGGGAGGTGTGGGAGATGGTCCAAGTGGATTTGAGTGCAGGATGGTCATTAGTGGGGAAGTTAATTAAGTTGATGGGTTCTGCATGGGTGCAGGAGGTATCACCGATGCAGTCATCACTGTAGTGGAGGTGGAGTTCTGGGATGGGGCCAGTGTACGCCAGGGTCTGTGATTGTTCGGCATACCCTACAAAGAGGCAGACATAGGTGGACCATAGCTATGCCTTGGATTTGGAGGAACTGGGAAATGTCGAAGGAGAAGTTGTTGAGGATGAGGACCAGCTCCACCAGGCAGAGGGAAGTGTTAGTCGAGGGGATTGGCAGGTTTTGCAGATGAGGAAGAAGCAGAAGACTATAAGGCCTTCCTGGTGGGGGATTGTGTAGTGACTGAACGTCTAGAGTAAAGATGAGGGAGTGGGGGCTTGGAAAGCGGAAATCATTAAAGAGACGAAGGGCATGTTAGGCATCTTGGACATAGGTCGGGAGAGATTGGACCAGGGGGGATAGGATGGAGTTGAGGTACGTGGAAATCATTTCAGTGAGACAGGAGCAGACAGAAACAATGGGTCTTCAAGGGCAGTTGTGTTTATGGATTTTGCGGAGAAGGTAAAACTGGGCTGTGCGGAGTCCCGAATGCATCCTGCCCGTACTTTGGTCAGCTCCTGGAATAAGTGTGTGGACCACAGCCTCATGTGGTTACTGACTGACTTAAAGGACTGAATCCCAGCTCAGTCACATAATAGAAAGTAAGAGTGAGAGGAGTGAAAATACCAAGTGGGTGAGAGTAGTGTAATGTTGAGTTACTCCCACCATCTCTCTCCCCCTCCCTCACACAGCACCAAACACACAGGCCATGTTGCAGTTCTCTTTATTATTGGCTGAGAAGCTCAGTGAGTACAGTCACCACAGACAGTGAGAGCGGCTACAAAGAAATCAAAGCACTGGATTCACTGCTGGAAAGGACGACTGGACCATTCTGGAGTCTTCTAATCGCTGGTTCAATAATAGGAGCAAATATAACCTGCCGTTTCAAGACATGATCGATCACTCCAAAGTCCCTCATCTAGAAACAGAAAAAAAGTAAAGCATTTACCTGATAGTCCACAAGTAAAATTAAGCAGATGCTGGAAAACTGAAATAAATGCTTGAAATAACATATAGGCCAGTTACCATTTGTGGAGAGGAAACAGGGAAGTGATTGAGAAATGAATTATTCCTGTTCTTCCCATCACAGATGCTGTCTGACCTGCTGAATGCTTCTAGCATTTTTCTGCTTATCATTCAGTTCAAATGTTTTATCTTTATGTTTTAGAGATTTAACGTGGAAACAGGCCTTTCAGCCCACCATGTCCATCCCGACCATCGGTCATCCATACACTAGTTCTCCAAGTTCTAATCACCCCTGTGCAAAACTTTGAACGTCATGTTTTTTGTGATTTAGTTTGAGAAGTGATAAGCTGAATAGTAAAGGAATGACTAGTTATTAGAGGTCAACGGTTTCCATGCATGCTTAAGTAGCTCGAGTGTTAATAAAGATTAAATTGTACTAAACCCTGGTTTCGAGTCCTTTTTTCAATAGATTAGTTGATCATTTATAGAGGTATTAGGGTCAACAGTGTCATGTCACATTACACGGTGGACAAAAGTGCTGGAGAAACTCAGCGGGTTAGGCAGCATTTATGGAGCGAAGGAAATAGGCAATATTTTGGACCGAAACCCTTCTTCAGACTGACACCTTCCTCTAACTCCAGTGTTACCGCCTTGTACATTCCTCCTGTTCCCCTGACTCCTGCATTACATCCCATATATCGTCCTCTAGCTGCTGGTCAGTCAGAGAGCACATAGCCCATGGGGTTGGTTCACTCCCACGGTGTAACAGCAGGTCTGTTGAGGTCATGTCATGTTCAATACTGAGTCTGAAATGAACTTCCAACAAAATAATGTTTTTAAGAAGGAACTGCAGATGCTGGAAAATCGAAGGTACACAAAAAAGCTTGAGAAACTCAGGGGGTGCAGCAGCATCTATGGAGCGAACGAAATAGGCAACGTTTCGGGCCGAAACCCTTCTTCAGGTTTTCGGACCAAAACGTTGCCTATTTCCTTCGCTCCATAGATGCTGCTGCACCCGCTGAGTATCTCCAGCTTTTTTGTGTACCTTCCAACAAAATAACATCTCTTTCACTGTTACACTTACCATCATTGTTAATGACCACACAATCTTCATTGCCTCCAGAGTCATTAGGTTGGCCCTGAAGCCAGTGTCGATAAATATGAGTAGATCCATCAATCCATGTGAGAGTCCCTTCCTGTGGGTATAAATCAATGGTCATTCCCGCTGCCACGTCACAGTACAGGGAGGAGCTGTACCTGAGCCGGAGTTAGAGTAGAATACGAGCAGCCGGGACAAGTAGGGCAGTGGATGGGAGTTTAAACTAAGCTTTATCTTTGATTGGACTTCACGGGATTTTATCTTGCACTAAACGTTATTCCCATTATCCTGTATCTGTACACTGTGTGTGGCTTGATTGTAATCACGTATTGTCTTTCCGCTGATGAGACAGCACACAACAAAAACGTTTCACTGTACTTTGCTGCACGTGACAATAAGGAACTAAACTAAATTACACTAAACTGATGAAAGTAACAGAATTCTTGGAATAAAAATATCCCGATCAGAGAAAATGGCAGAAAGTCTCAGCTGATTTTTTTTTTTGCCTCACCAAGACACATAGAAGTAAATTGTGAACAATAATAGAAAACAATTTATATTTGGTTGAGCCAATATCATATTTTTGAAGAAGGCTCATTTTTTATTTAAACGAGACAGCATCTAGTTATCCGTAGCCAAGTCAATCATTCCTGAGCTGATGTTTGCCCATCATTTATGGTTCTTGTGGGATCAGTCAATGGCAGTGGAGTGGGGCAGTGGGTAATGCTGCTGCCTCACAGGTCTGGAGACATGAATTCAATCCTGACTTCCAGTGTTATCCATGTGAGTTCGCACGTTCTCCGTGACTGTGCGGTTATCCAGCGAATCAGAGGAAATAGGTTACAATGAAACCACTGAATGGATGGGATTGATGGGAATGTACTGGAAGCTGGCATGGACTCGATGGGCTGAACGGACTTCTTTTTTGTAAAAAATTATGAAACTAATAGGCCATTCTCACGTTACGAGCTGACGCAAGAGGTAACCCGAGTGAAGGGGTCGTGGTTGAGCACGATATTACAAGTGAAAGATCAAGAGGTTAACCGAGTTCCCACGGGTAGACGGCAGTTTCCCGTTTACTTGTCATTTCTGCGATGTTCCTAGTTCGGCTCCCGAGTTACTCTTGAGCCAATCCTGATTGAAGTTTTGTTTTAATAAGCAACAGTGTTAAAGAAGACTTCTCCATCCTTTGGCTTTGTTTTAAAGATATATTCACAGCGGCCGCATCTATTGATGTGACCTACAAAGGGAAAATGCGCACCATCCAGTGTCAGAGCAGTTATACTTATGATTTGTTTGAAACACACAGGTTTGAGATGTTTTAATTGAATTTACTGCCATGTCTACACACTGCGGGGAGACGGGAGATTAAATCTTAAATGTGGACGGAGGTGCACATCAGATTGTTGTGAGACGGAGCTCAAGGTTCGCCTCCTGAGTTGCGTTGGTGCCCAGGCGTGAGTTGAGATGGAGAGAGGTTGGGGGTGGGGGGTGGGGGGGGGGGGTGGGGGGGGGGGGGGGCGTCATTAATCGGTCTGGGGTGACATGGCTCTTGGGTTAAGCGGGGATCATTCTCTGCGGGGTGATCTTAGTGCTGGAGACAAGTGTAGGAGAGGTGTACTGACTGTGTGGGCAGAACTTTGGAAGTGATTGCCCACCAGTCTCAAAAGCCGCTGTGTCTCCCTGTCCCTGGGATAGCAGGGGGCGATCAAACAGCACAATACCCCCCTCCCCCTCCAACTCCAGAGGAATCCGCTCCCTGATGGGCCGCTACGGCGACAAGTGGCAGTTCGCCCACAGCCCAAGCTGCGCCCCCTCACCCGCCACCCCAAGAACAAGACGTACCTTGCACACCATCAACTTCTGCCCCTACGGGGAGCGTGTTCCTCTGGTGTTGGAGCGGGGCTGGGCTGGAGTTGCTGCTGGCTGTGGGTCTCTGGGATCTCCGTGCTTGCAGTGGGCCTGGGGGTCGGTGTCCCGTTGGTCCTGACGTCTCCGGCCACCCCCCTGGACGGGAGCGGAGACGGGGGACAGTATCGCCCTTGCCCCCTCCCTCTGCAACTGCAAACAACCACACTCTCCTGCTCACCTGCAAGGGCGGTACAGTTCCCAGTCTCAGCTCCTGTACAGGGGGGTGGCTGGAGACGTCAGGACCAACAGGAACCCGCTCCCCGATGGACCGCTACGGTGACAAGTGGCAGTTCGCCCACAGCCCAAGCTGCGTCCCCTCACCCGCAACCCGGGTTCCTCTGGAGTTGGAGCGGGGCTGGGCTGGAGTTGCTGTTGGCTGTGGGTCTCTGGGTTCTCCGTGCTTGCAGTGGGCCTGGTGGGCATGGGGGTCGATGTCCCATTGGTCCTGACGTCTCCGGTGACTGGCACGGACTTGCTGGCATCGCCGACGTGAAGACAGTGCAAAGCCCCCGCGCCGGTGCAATGGGCGGGGAGCTGGAGAGGGGAGGGAAGGGGTCACACACATGGCCGGGAAGCAGAGGGGTGTAGGTGGGGGTGGTGACAGATGGGACCAACAATGAGTGAAGAAAGACAGAAACACCGACGTGCAAAGGAGACCTACAACAGTGCATGATCTCTCTCACGTGGCAGGTGACTGTCGCTGGGAAACTGAAGGGAGTGACAATCTGCTGCTGCCTGCCCGCTGAGTTAAAGAGTTCCCACGGTAGACTCACGATACACTAAGGTAAACGCACGGGCCACTACGTTCTTAAATCGAGTTAAAATGTTTCAATTATTAACCACAAGAGTGAAATTGACTCGTGGAAAATTTCAAACATGTTTGACTTTTTGCAAGAGTAGACAAGTTACACGAGAACCTGCCGTTAGCGCCACGATGCACTACGTTGTGTCCACGAATGCCGTACGTTAATCGTACCTTATTACCACAGGTTACCACTTGTGTCAGCTCGTAACGTGAGAATGGCCTTTTATGCCCCGTACAAAGTTTGCCATTGCTATCATTGTTTTGGCCAAGTACCTTCAAGGTTTTGAATGGATAATGGTTCAATGGTTCTTTATTGTGACGTATACACATCATAGTGAAATACTTTTGCACCGTCAAATACATGGTGGCCGTATATTGGCGCTGTTTCCAAAGACAAACTCCAAAGTCCAAAGTACAGTCCACATGCCGGAGGTGCTGGATACGTTCAGGTAGATCCCAGACTGCGGCAGGCCCGCGACCCAATGTCCCAGTCCTCACCCGATCACCTTTGAGTCCCAGGGACACTTCCTGCAGCCGAACTTGAAGGTGCCCAGTTACTGTCCTCCCAGCCCACTGCTCGTGTTCATAGTCGCCGGCGGCTCCCTCCTCGACTCTCTGATCTTCGGGGTATGCGAGCTTCCCCATGCAGGCAGCGGCCCAGCGGGCCCTTCTTGGCAGTGGTGGACCAGATTTGTCTCCGCATGTGGCCCTGTATGATCCAATTGGTCTTCAGTCACAGCGGCCACAGGATCTTTGTTCTCAGCAGCCACAGGGTCTTTGTTCTCAGCCTTTTGTTCTCAGTTTTTGGTGGTTGCCAAGTCCGTTCTCAGGCGGCCACAAGGTCTTTGTTCTCAGCCGACCACAGGCTCTTTGTTCTCGATGGCTTCAGGGTCTTTGTTCACAGCGTCCGCTAGGTCTGTTCTTATACGTGGCTCCTCACAGGACCATCCTTTCCATGAAGTTCCATCAAGTATTGGTTACAATGATCACTGATAATTTACTTGTAAGGATCAGCCAACTGTCATCTGTTCAGCTTTAGTTGGCTGATCCTTTCAATTTCATATCCCCAAATCTCTAAATTCTCATTGCCAGATTTCTTCACAGATGCTCTGTGACATCACTCTGCACACCAGCCTTGCCCCGTGTCCTTTCCACAGTTTGGGAACAAAAATAATCAAGTTTCGGGAGAAGGACTAACCGGAACACGACTACAGAGAGGATCGAGAAGAATGAAGGGAAATGTTGAGGCCGGCACTGGTCAAGCATGACCGTATTTAAGGGCGGGGCTGGCTTGAGGGGCCGAGTGGCCTGCTGCTGCTCCCATTTTCTTGTGTTGTGTCAGTGTGTATTTTATATTTATACATTCATACATAATGCTTTTTAATTATAATCCTCAACAGTCCCACTGAGTTACTCCTGCATTTTGTGTCTATTTTCAATTTTCTTGCCCTGCTCTTTTTTTTTTTTTTTCCGTAAATGTTTTTTATTAGATTTTCAAATAAGTGTACAATTTACAAGGGAAGGTAGAAAGCTCAAACAATTTAAAAAACACTTAAACAAAGTTATCAAATTAAAATATTAACATTTTTATCTATAATATATTCAACCTCCTGTGGTGACCAGCGTTCACAGAAGGCCTCCACAGTCCCCATGGACACGGCGTGTTCCCTTTCTAGGGACACGCGAGCTCGGACGTAACCCCGGAAAAGGGGCAGGCGACCACTGTGCGGCCATCGACTGCCCGCTGCCTGGAACCGCGAATGGCCATCTTGGCCAGGCCCAGGAGCAGACCGACAGGGAGACCCCCTCCTCCCTCCCGACCCTCCCCCCTCTGTACCGGGTGCCCATAAATTAATAGCGTTGGACTAAAATGTAGCCAAAACTTGAGGAGCAGCCCTTTCAGATACTCGAACAGTGGCTGCAACCTCTCACACTCTATGTACACATGGAACACGGTCTCTTCCTCACCACAGAAATGACAAGCAGGGGAAGAGTCCGTGAACCAGCTCAAATACCTATTACAGGCCACGGCTTTGTGCAACACTCTCCACCCCAGGTCCCCGATGTAAAGGGGGAGGACTCCCTTGTAGAGAGGCCTCCACTGGGGACCGCTCCCCTCGTCAGGTGGTAACACGGACCGCCAGGGTGTGTCTGGATGGAAGACGAGGGCGAGGAAGTGGAGAGTGTGCAAGAGCAGCCTGTACAGTACGCGCCTCTCCGCGTCACAGAACGGCACGCTGGGCATCTCGGAAAGGCGGCTCATGTTGCATGGGGCCGGCTCTCGGGGAGGGACCCGGGCCGTGGGCCCTATGAACAATTCCGACTGAGCGGGGGTAAGCTCGTCCGGAATCGCTCCATGCACACGCCTCTCCTCAACACCCATCGTCACAGCCACGACACCCCCCTCCCCCTGAGGAGCAGGGCCCTGGCTGAAGGTGACCAAATTCCTGGCCTTCAGGAGGTCACGGTAAAAGCCAGGCAACTCCCGCCTATCCCGCCTAGCGCGTCGACTCATGCCCGCTACCAGGAGCCGTGAGCCCTCCTGAAGGCAGCGCCCCTGGCGGAAAAAATACGTTGCCAGCACTTGCCATTTAGGAGGGTAGTCCGAGTAGACGTACCTCCGCAGGGTCCTGAGTCAGAGAGCCGCCAACTGGGTACGAATACAGACCAGCGCCTGACCACCCTCCTCCAACGGGAGACTCAGAACCCCAGCAGAGACACAGTGGTTCCTCTCACCCCAGAAGAAGTTGACCAATCTCCTCTGTAACATGGTTATAAAATAAGAGGACGGGACCATAGTGGCCATCCGGTACCACAGCAGAGAGACCACCAGCTGGTTTATAACTACAGCCCTGCCCCAGTAAGAGAGCACACCAAGTAGGCCGGACCAACGTCCCAGCCGGGCGATCACCTTTGCCTCCAGCTCCTGCCAGTTCGCCGGTCACCCCCCCCTCATCGTGACTCAGGTAGACCCGCAGATAGAGGAGGTGCGTGGTACTCCACGCAAAACCTGCCATCTCCTCCGGCAGGGAGTCCACCTGCCACCCACCCACCAAGAGACCAGAACACTTCCCCCAGTTGATCCTGGCGGAGGAAGCAGCCAAGAAAACCTGCTGGCACTCACGCATCCTCCGCAGGTCAACAGGGTCGGTGAACATCAGAATGACATCATCGGCGTAGGCCGAGAGGACCACCTCCATCCCCGGCCCCGGTAAAGCCAGGCCTGTCAACCGCCTCCGGAGAAGGCACAGGAAAGGCTCAACACAGATGGAGTACAGCTGGCCGGACATGGGACATCCCTGACGAACCCCCCTCCCAAAGGGAATGGGGGCCAACAAAGAGCCGTTGACCTTAACAAGGCATTCTGCAGCAGTGTATAAAAGTCGGACCCAGGCCACAAAGTGTGGTCCAAATCCGAACGCCTGCAGAGTCCCCAGAAGGTAGTCGTGCTCCACCCTGTTGAACGCCTTCTCCTGGTCGAGGGAGAGAAAGGCGACTGACTGACCAGCCCCCTGGGTCAGATGGATCAGGTCCCGGACCAGATGAATATTGTCGTGGATGGACCGGCCCGGGACTGTGTACGACTGGTCAGGGTGGATCACCTGGGACAGCACGGGGCCCAGGCGATTCGCCAATGCCCGTGCAAAAACTTTATAGTCCGTGCTGAAGAGAGAGACCGGGCGCCAGTTCTTCAAAAGGCGGAGATCGGCCTTCTTGGGCAGCAGGACAACAACTGCCCTGCGCCACGAGAAGGGCATCTCCCCAGTCGCCAGGCTCTCCCCCAGGACCTTCATATAGTCACGCCCCAGGACATCCCAGAAGGCTCTAAGGTACTCCACAGTCAGCCCATCCAGCCCTGGAGACTTGCCCCCCTTGAGCTGGTGCAGGGCACCAGTCAACTCCTCCAGAGTTAGGGGATCATCCAAGTGTTCAGCCACATCATTGCACACAGCGGGTAAGCCCTCCCACAGGACCTCTTGCGCCTCCCCACTTGATGTGCCTGCCGAGAACAGAGTCTTGTAGAAAGACCGAACCGAGGCACCAATGCTCTCTGGATCTGTGACAGAGGAGCCATCATCCGCAAGCAACTCAACAAGCTGCCTGCGGGCTCCTCCCCCTTCTCCAGAGAAAAGAAAAAGGGGGAGGCACGGTCCAGATCGTACAACATCTGGACTCGCGACCTCACATACGCACCCCGGGACCTCCTAAGCTGCAAGTCCCTCAGTGCTCCCTTCTTCTCCTGGTACTCCTCCCACTCACACGAAGCCCCACCAGTCTGATCCAGACGTGCCTCCGAGTCGAGTAACTCTCTCTCAAGCCGTCCGATCTCGGTGTCTCGCCCTTTGGTCGACCCCCTCGCGTAGTCCTGGCAAAACAGACGGACGTAGGCCTTCCCCACGTCCCACCACTGCCTTAGGGAAAGGAAACGCCCCTGCCTTTAACTCCACTTCGCCCAGAACTGCCTGAATGAATCCTGGAATCGGCGATCCTCCAACAGCTAACTATTAAAATGCAAGTACGCGGACCCAGCCCATGTGCGTGTCGGGATAAAATCCACTCGCACAAGGCAATGGTCCGAACATGGCGCCGGCTGCATGGAGGCCGCCGAAACACAGGAGACATAGGCCTTGGACACGTATAAATGATCAATACGGTCACCACCACCCTCAAACCTGTACGAGAAGGCGTTAGAGTCGGGATGGAAATTCCGCCAAGCATCTACCAGCTCAAAAGAGTCCACCATCTACCTTAAAGTCTTTACTGCACCCGGGTCATGCTGAACGCCAGAGCGATCTCTTGCCTCGAGGGCACAATTAAAATCTCCCCCAAGGAAAACACACTCCCCACGGTCGATAGTATTCAACAACGTGGTCACTTCCCTTGTTAAGCGCGTCTACATTACGCCGATCTTGGGGGCGTACACATTAATGAAGTGTAATGGCACGCCATCCAAGCGCACGGCCAGATACAGCAAACGGCCTGGTACAATGTCCTGCACTTTGAGGATCTCTGGCTGGAAAGACGGGGCCAACAGGAAGGCCACTCCAATCGAATTGGAGCTGAGATGACTCATGTAGACCCCCCCTTCCCACTCCAGGAGCCAGGTGGGTTCATCACTAGTCACAGTGTGTTCCCTGCAGGAAGCTCACCGCATACTTCCCGTCCCTGAGCACTGAGAGAAGGTGAAACTTACGGAGAGACCCCCTGCCCCCATTGATATTCAGGCCGGCTATAGTGAGCTTCATTTTGAAAGTACACTAGATCTTTTACCCGCCCCCGGTGAAGGATTGGAGCCGCCCCTAACCTTCTGCCCTCTCTGTAGGGCCATAAAAAGCTCTTGGAACTGACGCCTCTCATTTCTTATTAGCCCCGCCTCATTCCCCTTCTTCTGAAGGATGGCATCAATGGACTGCATGGGCGCACTCAGGTCCGAACAGCTGTCGACAGCCAAATCCACCTTGTTCCTACTCCCTCTAGTGCCCTTTAAGAACTTCCGAAGTTCCCAGACTTCGACAAGTCGAGACACGGGGCCGCGGGTGGAGCAGTCCGTCAACTCACTGTCGATGAACTCCGCGTACCCCTCCTCCTCGCACTCAATGTCCGAGCCCGAGTCTGGAAGGTTTCTACTCTCAGCCGCCTCGCTCACCCCTCCCTGTGAGGTGGGCATTCCAGCCACATCACACAGTCCCTCCTCTTTCACCATCCCACCCCCAGGATCAGTGACAGGGGCAGGTACCAGTGCCTCTGACTGCGGCAAGCTATCTGACAATTGGCCAGTCTCCTGCACGCTCCCACCCCCCTCTGTAACTGGATTGGGAACAGTGAAGTCGGACCAAGTCTCCGGGCCTTGCTGTAAGCGGGCCTGTCTGGAGTCCGACTGAAGGACACGATCCGGAACGATCTTACCCTCCTCCGCACCCAGGGTACCCGCCCCTGCACCATCACCCAGAGAGTCCCCGTCACCCACCACCAGGTGAATCACCTCACTGTGGCCTTCAGGGGCCGATGATACTGGAGTCTCCCCTGCTCCCTCAACCAGTGGGGCATCACACCCCTCAACTGGGCTTGTAGCCTCAACGGGGAGCTCACGTTGAGGACCCACCCCCTCACCCAAGTCCCCCCCTTCAGGCTGCCCCATGTCATCCACTAAGCTAGCAGACGCGTTCTCTGGGGGAACAGCCCCCAAGAGTAATATATCACCACTCTCAGGTGGTCCCTGACATACAGAGGCATCCTCCCCCTCAGAGAAAGCGTGCCCTGGGTACTCCACCTCAACAGGAGGGGAAGGCTCCCCTTCAGGTTGCCCCTGACCTTCAGGGCCCTTCTCTGTATCGGAGGACCCATGCCTCCTCCTCTTCCAACCAGTGGCGTGCGGTGGTACGGTGACCTCCATTGCAGAAGCCTCTACCTCCGCACTACCGTCTACCTGCTCAACCTCTCCCGTTGGACCCTAGACCCTTATGCTTCCCTGGGCTGGGCTCAGAGGCAAGCACAAAATTATCTGCTGCCTGGGGTCCCGCTTGGCGGTGATCATCTTCTAGGGGACCCGCCTGGAGATGTTTCTTCTTTTTCTTGACTTTTTTCCCCCGCTGTTGCTCCCAAACCTTCACATCCACCCCACGGACTTCACCGGCATCCACCGCCACAGGTACGGGACATGGAGGTGGTGGGGGGATGGGGGTTGGGGGTAGGGGAGTAAAGCCTTCATGGGCCACCGTGGTAAAACCAGCAGCCCCAGATGGGCCAGCAGTGCTTTCCCGGGCCATCGTGGTGGAACTGGCAGCCCGGGTCCTGGGACAATTTCTGCGAAAATGCCCCACCTTTTTGCAAGCGTGACAACGCACTTGGTCCGCGTTCCAGAACACGCGATAGGAGAAATCATCCACCTCCACCTCAAAACTCCCCTCTGTGTCCGTCCCCTGTGCCAACTGTATATACACGCGACGCTTGAACGTATATATATGTTGCATCTCAGGATCGTCAAACCTGTACAACAGTTTGGTGAGCCCTGACCGCACCTCCCCCAGCTTCCTTACATGTGGGATCAGGAGCGCATCCGGAACAAAAGTGGGAACGTTGGACAAAACGGGCCCCCCCCCCCATGGGTCCACCGCCGCGAAATTCCCGCCTGCTGTTACCCCCTTTTCCAGAGCCATAGCCACCGCCTGTTCAGTCTTTAGTAGAACAACAACCTTTCCACTGACCACCGCGCCCGAGACTATGGCTTTCATGCCAACAGTCTCACCCAGCGCATCTAGAAAGGCCTTGAAGGGCAGGTTGCTCTGCATGTACATTTTTACACCATGTGTGTGCCCCATCAACTCGTGACCCTCAGTCTCCGAGACTGCCGACCGTGCGACAGCTGCATAACTCTGAGGGGCCGCCATCTTTAGGGCGTGGCACAACACACAAAGTATCAGTACTTTATAAATCCAAGCAGTCTTTCTGCTGTTGCTGCACCTCCACTCTTTTGCAGCAGTTAAATAGTCTTGTGAAGGCTTTCTTGGCAAGCAACAGAACCAGTCTCCTCCTGATAAGATAGGAAATGTCCGTGTCAATCCTCCCGTCGTGAAAAATGGAGCTTCCAGAGGCTTCTTCCCCAGGTCTCCGTCGCCTCCCCGGCTTCAACGAAATCCAAGGCACTGTTGCCGTTCTTACCCAGCACACCTGGACCGGGCAAGTCGGTGTTGGAGGGAGCTTTCCGATGTTACTAAACACAAACACCGCTCCAGACTCAGCTCCAACTTGTACAAGTGTAACTTGGCCTTCCGCCAACCACAGGCGCTCCTACGATTTTACAGATAGGGACAAATCCTCCCTAATTAGAGGAATCTTTGAAACAAAGAAAGTCTCTGCAGATCGACAAAGCTCTGAACTGCAAAGTCTGACTGCTTTTGTTTCTCCCCGCCAAACAAATCCTTCCGAAAAGTTCATCAAATCCTCCCCGCCAGCAGAACAGCTCCTCTCCTGGCCCCGCTCTGGGAGTAGAAGTGGGGCCGACCGGATCCGCAACAGCTGTGAGCCCCAGGCTGAGTTCGACAATCGTTTGCCTGCTTCTGTTGCTGTTGGAGGTGGGACGTTGCGTCGCGCCAGGGTCTTGGGCCTGTTCCACTTTGGCCGTCAGTTACGCGACAGGCCGGTGGCGTGCGAAGATTTTGTTCACTACAAAATTTTGGAGCGCCATAACAATACCGTGCACAACTCCATACTCCTCCGCGCTTCTCAGTGGGACCGGCCTTTACCGGACGAGGTCGCGTAATTTGCGTGCCAAGGACAAGTAAGTGGGACGGGGCCTTTACCCGGTGATCCAGGCACGCGAGTTTGAAACCTATCCCAGACACCAGAGAATTTGAATCCAAGTAAATAAACTGCAATCACCCTGGAGTAACAAATTACCATCAGTAATGGGGACTGAAACTAGCGGACTGTTGTAAACACACATCTGGTTCACTGTTGTTCTTCTGGGTAATAAATCTGCCCTCCTTCCCCAGTCTGGCCTCACCACGACTCCAGAGATCCATCAATGTGTTGACTCTTACCTGCCGTCTGAAATGGTCAGTGGATGATCAGGGAAGGACTACAAATTATTATTAACACATTATCATTAACTTTACCCGCAATATGTCGTTTAGTCCAATCCAAGTTTGTGGACATGTATTGTTCACTGCATCAACCATTTGCTGAAGGAATATGTTGTGTTCACTCGAGGACACAGACGTCAGATGTGCAAAATCGTGTTGGTGTTTGCAGAATTCCTTTAAACAAACAAAATATATTTGATATATTTACAAAGCTTTTCAAGTCAAGAATAGAACCTGAAACGGAATGGATTATATTTGGAATAATAGTAGAAGATATCAATTTAAATTAAGACCAAAACGTTTTTTTTAATTATGGGTTAATAATTGGAAAGAAATTGATACTTAAATTTTGGAAAAATACAGCAATACCAACTGTTAAAATGTGGATTAGGAATATAATGGACATAGCACGCCTTGAAGAAATGAGACTCCGATTAATAGATAAATATGACCTATTCTTAAGGAGTTGGTCTCCTTTCATCGACTTTTTGGAATCATGTGATGCAACGGTACCGTAAAAATTGCTGATTTCAGTTCATGCCGGGGATAGATCTACATCTCCGAATAAAGATTTGAAAATTTCTCTTCTAAAGGGCCTTCTCTCCTATTTCTACTTTCCACTTTTTTCTTTTTTTATATACACACTTCACATTTTTCGATTCTCTACTTTCTACCATATATTTTTCCTCTTTTTCCCCTTTCTATTGTTTTCTTTTTCTTGTCTTGCTTACTTCCTTCTCAAAACATAAAACTAGAGGTTGTACATAGAATGGATTACGGTATGACACAGTTGGCACCTAAAATTAGGTTCCACTGTACTGTTTTGTACTGTATTAACTTCTAATAAAATAAACAAAAAACAAAAAAAAACAAACAAAATAGTTTATCTGTTTCCGAAAATTAGTGTAAATTCAGTGAATTTATCATCTGATAAGCAAGCAAAAAAATAATCCAAATAGATAATGCAAAGTGATGTCGGAAATTGGGGAAATGTTTTACCTGGATACCCACTGGTCCGAGAAATAGAAACCATAGCCCACGGCTGCAGTGAAGCGCACCCTGGAACACAGGGACTCATCGCAGGCAATTCAACGAGAGGCTGTGCTGTGTGCATGGGATTGAACCAGCAGAGATCAGTGTTCCCCAGGCCTCCCAAAGTAACCACTGGTTTTAGGGACTTACCTCAGCATTGGTCCATGTTCTTTTGTCACAAAAGAAACGGAAACAGGATTTTAAGGGAGGATAATAAACCCAGTCAAC